>NW_024344433.1:473210-973387 GCF_902729225.1 Pteropus medius
TGACAATGAGTATATATTTATGGAGTTGTACAGCCATCACAATCCAATTTTAGAACCTTTCCTTTACCCTTAAAAAGCAACTTCACGCCCATTTACAGTCACGCATTATTCCCCACCCCAGCTCTAGGCAACCACAAATCTACTTTGTCTTCCTATATTTACCTTTTGTATACATTTCTTATAATTGGAATCATAAAATATATGTCTGTTAGTGTCTGGCTTCTTTCACTGAGTACGTTTTTAGATTCTGTCATTGTATGTGTCAGTATTTTTAAATTTTTTAATTGTGGTAAAATACGCATAACAAACTTTCCACCTTAACCATTTTTAAGTGTGCAGTGCAGTAGTGTTAAGAAAGTCCACGCTTGTACAACCAGTCTTCAGAGTTCTGCAGTTTTATTCTGGAAGTTTCTCTCTCCTGACTGCACTGCTGGCACTGTTTGAGACTGCATGTCAGTCTTTTTTATCACATAAGTTATTCTGTACCTAAATCTTCTCTACGTTTTTGCACGTTAAGGATTTTATGTTGGAGGCCACGGTTAAGAGACCTTGATGCATATTTTAAAAGAAATACAAGAGGCTTAAGTGAAAATCCAAACTCGTCGCTCAGATTTTTGTTTATTTTGTCCTCTTTCCAGCAGCTCAGTCTGCAGTGATGACGGAGAAAGAATTGCATCAGCTGAAGAGAGCCAGTTATGCCAGCTCAGATCAGCCATCCTGGATGGAACTTGCCAGAAAGAAATCTCAAGCTTGGAGTGACATGCCCCAAATTATAAAATAGGTTGACAGTGTGCTGATAAAAAATGTCCACCACCTTGTTGGGTCACTTAGTGAAAAATGGTCACTAAAAGCAAACAAACTGTGAAACTCTAGAGTGATTTTATCATCAGGTTATGAGAGGGCGAGCTCAGAGAGGAAGGAATCAGGTAAACAAGGAAGACAGACACACACAGCCACAGTCCTGGGCCAGAGGTGCCCGTAAACACCACCATTAAAAAGGGCGGGGAATGAAGCCCTGCGCCCAAAGGTATGAATGTGAGTCTTTCAGAATTCCTTTGATCAAAGGAGGTTGGATAAGGCAGAAAATGGAAATGAAAGGTGGACGTATAACTAGGCCGTGGCTGCAAGGTCCAGGAGAATGTGGGTTCATGTCCCCACTTGAGATCAACTTGTGTCTCTAGTCGCGCTGTCTTTCCTGTGGACCCTGCTTTCTCCTCTCATGTTTACTACTGGGCATGACATTTATGGTAAATGGGGATGCTGTTTCCAAGAGCAGCTATAAAACAGTTTTCTGTGAAGGAGTGGAAAGAACACAGCAGTGTGCATCGTTCATAGACTGTTTCCAAAAATAATTTTTAAACTTTTCCACTAGGCGTCTGTGTCCTTAACCATTGCACAATGCATTGCCTGTTCAATAAAAGGTTTCAAACATGCTTCTGTCATATGTGTAAATGTTATTTCTACTAATATTTAGAGCACAGCTTCCAGCACTGAGTTAAACACAAAGTATGGATTACTGGACATCTCATTTAAAACCTCGATTGGATTGATTTTGGAGTTCGGGTTTTTCTTAGGTTCCCCTCGCACCCAATAAAATTTTGGTGTTTATTTTTGGCAATCAAAAAATAATGTAGGGGGTTTTTCTCTCCTCATCTATCTGGTACAATACATTAGAAATATGAAGTTTCCCAAAATGTTGCAATTCTTTAGCATCTATTTAATCTAATCTGCACATTCATATTGAAACTAGGTTTGCAGTGTGTTAGCCAGGATGACCCATGAATGCAGAGTGTGGAGAAGCCAGCAGAGGCAGAGCATATATTTTGGGATCTCCAAATCATGTCTCAGTTATATAATAACTTTATTTTTAAAAACATTTCCAATTTGTTCCTTCGAACAAGCTAATCTCCATGGGAATATGCATATAGGTGGGGACATTTAGCTGTCAGAATCAGTAAGACCTCATGTATGTTATAATTTAATTTTACATACCCTAAGTTCTGCTACTTTTATTGTATTTTCCACCTTCATGAATAAGAACTTTCCTAGCTATTAGAACTACACCACTTGATCAGTTTTACCTTTATTGAAAACATCCTGGGATCATTTTCTTTTTTCCAACCAAATTGATTTATTAATTGCACTGTCTTAGAGAACATCAATACTGAATACCAGACTGAATGTGCTCTAAGCAAGAAATCCATCCATCCAACCTTGATCTAAAAGCTTAGCCATGAATAGATTTAGGAAAAATTTATACCCCAAACCATCATTTCTCCCTAAGAGTACAGTGACTGTCTCACAGGAGAGCTATTAAGAAGAAGAAAACACAGCAAATATAGGTACCCCTGTAATTTTAAGGAAAAAGCAATTGGCAACAGGGATTCTAGATTAGCATCTGTTTTAAATGGATGACTGAGGAAGAAAAAAATAGAAAGGCAGCAATCTTTATATTGGATTCTAAGAGAAACAATAGGGAAATATTTCTATGGCAGCTGCAGTGGTTTCAAAATATGTCCACATGTTCTTGGACAACCCTCCCTTCAAAAACTGGAACCTAATTCACCTTCCCCGAGTGTGAGACAGACTTATCACTCACTCCTAACTCCAGAGTGTAGCGGAAGTGGCCGTGTGACTTCTGAAGAGAGATAATGAAAGAGGTTGCTACCTTCAGCCTGCACTTTTTGACCTGCCCTCTCTGAGAGAAGTCGGTCACAATGTCTTTAGGATGCTCGAGCAGCCTGTGAAAAGCACTGAGCACTGACACCTCTATTATGGCTGAATTGTGCTCTGACCCCAAAATTCATCTGTTAAAGTCCCGACCTCCAGCATTTTAGAATGTGGCTGTATTTGAAGACAGGACCTTTGAAGAGGTAATTAAGTTAAATGAAATCATTAGAGTGAGCCCTCATCCAATATGATGGTGTTCCACACACACAGGGGAAACCATGTGACAACACAAGCAGAAGACGGCCATCTACAAGCCAAGAAAAGAAGAAACCAACCCTGCCAACACCTTGACCTCAGGCTTCCAGCATCCAGAACCAGGAGACGATACACTTCTGTGTTTAAGCCCCTAGTCTGTGGTCCTTTGTTATGGCAGCCCACACAGACTAATGCACCTCCTATCAGTCACCAGCATCAACCTGCCAGCCATGTGAAAGCTGCTTAGGCTTGGCTCCTCCAGCCCTCATCAAACCTTTGGATGACAGCAGCCCAACTGACACATTGACTGTGACCTCATAAGAGATCACAAGCCACAGTGCCCAGCCAGGCTGCTCCCAAATCCTGACCCACTGAAACTGTCAGGTAACAAATATTTGTTATTGTTTAAGCCATTAAGTTTTGGTGTCATTTGTCACTTAGCAACAAGTACCTAATACTGCAGTTTCATGTTCTTTTATTAGGTCCTAAAGTGAAAAGTTTCTATTTGTTTTTAAGTTAATATTTTACCTGAGATTAAAAACTAACCATACATGCAATATGAGAGAATTTTAGGTGTTCCGTCTTCGGTTATGTGGCAGAGATAACTAAGGTCATACACCAAGGATCTGTAGTCCCCTCGCATAGCATGGAGTTGTTTCTGGAAACAGATGTCTAGCCAGAGACTACCTCTCTGGCTGCATTGTCTCCCACTCAATTCGCACACCTGCCTACGTGTGGGACCCTGTCCCTGAGTTCTGGCTGATGGACTGTGAGCATCCTACATACAAAGCCCTATTTTCTAGAGAGGCCAAGGGGAGGCAGGAGAGTTAGCTTCAGATGTTTGAAGAAGGGAGAAGGAATTAACTTATCCTGTGTAACTAAGGAACAAACCAGGACCAGAAATGAAAGTCCTGGAGAAGGATGAAGACATGCTTGCCCTTTTAGAGTTACTTGCATGGGAAAAGCTGCCCGGTCAGGAGTGAGCTCCCCAACACTCACGGTGAGCAAGCTGAGGGAGGGTAGATAGCCACCCTCTGAGATGTCCAACACATCTCGGCCCTAGAAAGAGTCTGGACTGGGTGGCCAGCCCAAACCCAAGCCGCTCTGTATCTATAAGGCAGGGCCTTTTACATTCATTTTGTAATGTAATTACATTGCATTGCTCTTAATACTAATTATTACCAAGAAGTACCATCCAGAAAACGATCCAAATGGGCTTTTATGCAGAATGCGGTTGTTCAGAGTGCTTTGAAAGCTTTTCATTACCAGGAGAAGAAAGCCAGACAGAAAGAAGCAGCCTGCCAGCAGATGGGCCAACAGCCCTCTGTATAGATGCATGTGATGGGGGAGGGGTACAGATCTGCTTTACCCCACCTCCAATCTTCTGTTCAGTTCTATTGAACTCCCAGGTAGAGGGAAATATCGATTTATTTCCTGGTAGATGAAAATAATCCCTAGTGAATAGGCTTCTTAGGACCAAATAGCAGAAATAATGCAGACTGAACACCCGCATTTGGGTAGTAGCACAGGTGCTCAGGCAGCAGCTGACATTTGCTTTACATGCGTTGTCTAGCTTCTTTCCTGCCTTCTCCATAGGGAACTTCTCCTCGTTGGCATGGAAATAAAGGAGAGATGTGTTTGTGGGACCCAGAAGATTATCGCCAGCAGGCAGGCTGTGTGTTGGGTGTGCTCCGGGAGTCTGCTGCTCAGCTATTCCTGCGAGCACCAGAAGTGTTTGCAGAGAGGCCAGAGGCCTCCAGGCTCTCACACCTCTGCTGCTACATTGGCAGAAAAGCAAAAACTCAACATTTGGTCCACTCTCCAGTGAAGAACAAGTTGCCTCTGAAAGATTCCCCATAGGAATAAAAATTCCGGTATTAAACTTAGGAAAATGTGAAATTATTCCTGAGACAGGGGACATTAGTGGCAAATTGCTGGGGAGTCCTCTAGACAAAATAAATCCAATCTTTCAGAAGCTGAAAGCTTTGCATTCAGATGCTCCACCTTTCTTCCCAAGGGAAGAAAATGATGTTATCAGAGCCACCCTGCCCTCATCTACCATGTGGTCTGTAAGGATCAGGCACGCCCACCAGGGAGCTGCCCAAGCTCCAGGAGGCCCAAGCAGGAGGCAGAAATGACCCTGCTGAAGGCAAGGCAGCCCTCAAACTGCCCCTTCCTCTTGGAGCGCTGTCCACTGGTGACGCCAAGATGCCCTAGGGCACAAGAACTTTACAGAGGATGTGGGGAGAGGCACTAAATTAATTGTGGCCAAGTTGGGAGCCAGCGGCAGGAACCAGACGTGTCCTGTGTCGCCTGGGGAACTTGGACACCTCTGCACTGGTCGTAGCAGGTTTCTGGAACTCTTCTATTTTTGATCTCTTCCCACTGGATGCTGGGCTTGCAAGATGTTGTAGGCTTAACTGTGTTCAACCCGCCCCCCAATTCATATGTTAATTCCTAACCCCCAGCACCTCAGAATGTGACTGTATTATAAGACAGAGCTTTTAAAGCAGTAATTAAGTTAAATGAAGTCACTAGGGTGGGCCCTTATCCTATGACTGGTGTCCTAATGAGAACAGAGGAGGACACAGACACACACAGAAGACCATGTGATGACACAGCAAGAAGACGGCCATCTACAAGCCAAGGAGAGAGGCCTCAGGAGAAACCACCCCTGCCGATACCTTGATCTTGGACTTCTAGCCTCCATAATCATGAGAAAATAGGTTTCTGCTGTTTAAGCCGGTCAGAATGTGGTGATCTACTATGGCAGGTGCTTTGTTAAGGCTGCAGGCTCTGTTGGCAAGGCTCCCTCAGCCATGGCAGTGCCATCTTCACTGGTGCCTCTGTGCCCTCACCAACAGTCAGCACAGTGCTGTGCCTGGTACGCAGCAGTTGCTTAGTTACACTTACTGAATAGATGCATAAATAAGGTATTTAGCAACATGGGTGTGTCCGTGCAGACTCAGTCTATAAGAAAACATCATTTCAGTCATACACCTCAACCTCATTCATTCCCTTCTGGTCAGAGTCTGGCCCACAGGTTCTTAGTGGGAGTGGAAGGGCAGGGGGAGATGGGACAACGGAAGTGGCACAAAGAATCAGGAATACCTGAGGAGCTTTTCGCAAACTACCAGAGCCAGCTCTCCTCTGGTGCACATCACACCAAGACTTCCTGATACGTGGCATGCAGCCTTCATACTGGCATTTGGTAGCCCAAACATAGTGAACATCTTTGGTCGATGCTCCATGTGCACTTGTGCTGAGTTGGATGTTTCATAAATATCACTTAATTCAAGTTGGTTGATAGGGTAGTTTGGGTCTTCACTATCCTCACAATTTTCTGCCCGCTTGCTCTGTCATTTACTTAGAGTGCTGAACCCTCTAACTGTTGATGGTCTATTTCTCCTTTCAGGTCTACCTGTGTTTGCCTTGTATATTTTCGAAGCTCTGTTGTTAGGTGCAAACACATAAAATTATGTCTTCTTGGAGAGTTGACCCCTTTATCACTAAGTAATGTCTCTCTTTATCCCTGACAATCTTCTTTGTTCTGAAATCTACTTTAAAATTAATATAGCTACTCTACTTTTTCTTTTGGCTAATGTTTGCATGGTGTATCTTCCTCATCCTTTGACTTTTAACCCATGTATGACTTTATATTTAAAGTGTGTTTACTCTAGATAGCATATAGTCGAGGCATGCTTTTTTTGTTCAAATGAGTGTATCTGTGTTCCAAAAACACTTTATACAAATAGGCAGCCAACCTGTGGACCATAATTTGCTGACTCCTGAGTTATAGAATAATATGAAATGAAAAACCAAAGCCTTGAATTTCCAGAGGCAGTCCGACTTTCCAGAACAACTACATGTACCAGTTTTCTGTATTCTTTGGGTACTTAGATAACAGGCTTATAACTCTATTAATTTTTTATTAATTATTAATTTTACATGGCGTGTAGTGAGTCCCCCCTATGAAATATGAGAAAGTTGCCTGATTCACGTTACTCCTTTTCTCCACCACTCCCTGAGACTGGTCTTTTATAAACATACGTATTTATCGTTTTGCTCTGGTTTACCTTTCTAACTCTGCCGTTTCCTTTTCCATCAACAGGACATCTTTCCTCCTGATATTGTAACCCCTACGATGTGAGGATCCTATTATTTCTTATCACCCAACACTCCTCCCCATCGTTGTGAGAATATTGTCAGCTTCACTGTTACCCTTATAATGCCCATGTTTAATGTTTATGTCCCATTTTATAAATGAAGTAGGTCTTTGGTGCTCTGCCAGAAGTTGATGCTAAAAATTGCAAACAAAGACATGGTATTTATGATGTTTTAATTATGTAAATATTAATCACTACAGAACCAAGCAGTGTGATTGGAGAAGTAAATGTGCTCCTCTGGTACTAAATGCATCTTGCCACAGAGAGTGTCCCAAGCATCAAAGCCACGTGGATTGTTTTTTCTTATACTCCAGCAAATACTGAAAATCATATTGCATTTTAGTTTGCAATCTTATTCAGAAATCCCATCATTAACCTTCAGGAATCTTTATTCTCTGCTCCTTTTTCGGGTTAACTTGTTCTTGTTTCCTGGAAGCAATGCCCTTACACAGAGCTCTGAGACGATCCTCTTTTGAATTCTCTCTCCTTCCCCTGGTCACCATCCTTGGGTTATTACTTGTCTTGGTTCTTTTCTATGAAGCTGTTGGTGTTTCTCAAGTCTATCTTGGTTGTCCATTTGTATTTATGGACGGGAGCCAGGCTGGTTGACATGAGGAGTGTGTCATCGGTTCCTCTGCACTCGTGTAGCCCTTTTCTCCCAAAACCTTCTTTCCAGAATAGGACAATCAAGTCTATGGACAGGGAAGGTCAATCGAAAGGCTCAATTTTAGGGTACATAGGCAGGAAACAGATACCTACTTCTTACCATCCCCTTGAACCCCAAATAAGGAGGACTCTCCTGTGAGATAGGCATCAAAGTCCACATTAGGGCCTAACCCTTACCCCGCCTCCCATTCACACCATGCCAGTTTCCTTACAGGGCAGCTGCCCTGCTTTAGCTGGGGTAATACTTGGAGTTGGCAATGTGAGGTAACTGCCCATTGGGACACAATTCCTTAGACACCTTTGATGAACCAGCCTAATTATGGCCTCTCTTTCCACTGGTATGTTTTATGCCTGTGAATTCTGAACTGGAATTTGGGGCAGCCAAGACAAGGGCTGTATCCAGACTGTTTTCTGCATCTTGTGAGCTGTGGCTTACTCTGCTACAGGTAACTCAGCAATGTCATTGCACCCACTTCCTCTTTTCCAGAATTACGTCAAAATCTGACCCCGTGCTAGTATCCTCTTCTGTTCTCAGCTCTCTTATGGAATGTTGAGGAGTCAAGGTAAATGTGTGTATCTGTCCTCTCCCTTATCCATCTTTTATTTTTAAACTATCAGCTGGCCACCTCAAAAATATGAAACTATGTAGTACATTTGACCACTGGTTGACATACACAAGGTAGATTTACCTTTATCAAAAACCTAAACCAAATAATTCATACCACTATACAATATGGATAATCTTAGTTTCATATCAAACAACAATTGCTTATATTTTTCCACAGTTCGAATACAAGGAACAGAACAGTTTCATATCAAACAACAATTGCTTATATTTTTCCACAGTTCGAATACAAGGAACAGAAAAAGAGATGTGCTGGTTTGCAAAGGTCTCCAAGACAGAATTTTAACTTGGATTTCCCCTTCTCCAAAGAGTAAGTTATTAGCCCTTGTTCTTCCTATTCTAGGGGTATTTGAAAGAATATTATTAATTCTTTAGGCAGAACTGTTTTCTCCTTCCTCTCTCTATACTGATATTATCAATCATTTTATCAGCTTGGAAAGCTAAAAGTGAAGTCAACAGCCTAAGCTGCTGCACTAAGTAAGCAGTGACTTGAAGCATCCCGTGAGAGTGTGCACTCACACGCTAGCTCACACCCTGGCTCTCGTGACCCCAGGCTTGGTGTTTCCAGCAAAAGCTCTGGAAACACTCTTTAAGCCTTAGGCAGCATTTGGTGATTGAGTGGGTATTTTCCGAACCAGGTCTGTCAGCTTGAAGGATTCTTCCTTGGGAGAAAAGCCCTTTTAGCACTTCAATTCAGGTGGTGAGTCCCCTTGAAGGTGCCAAAGGGGTTAATCCTCTGAGCTTCTGAGATGGAGAAAGCTGGGTTCATGGGGCTGGGCACGATGCACAGAAATATAAGATGTGAGTCATTAGTTCCAAGAACTTAACATTCTCAATGAAGAATCATCAGAACAGCCAGCACAAATGAAAAGCATCTTTAAATTAATTGGCTCCCCTCTAAATCCAAAGGATAAATTAAATAAATGAATTGTCTCAGGCCAGTTGATTTGCAGCATATGTTTCTTCTGGAAAGACTCAGCCACGGGTTTATTACTGCGTTTCTGAACCACGTGATTTAGCGCAGAGACCCTTTTTGGGCCTTCAATAACTGTCATGATGACTGAGGCCTCAGAAGATTTGCAAGTGTTTTTCCACAATATTTACTTATGTACAAAAGCCATAAATGTGTTGCCAGGACTATTACTTAAATAAGAAAGAAACAAAGGCATTTTATTCTTTTTACTGTTTTCTACAACACACCACTTAAATGTTATCTGCAAATTGTAACCACTCAGCTTGCACTTTTATGGCAGGGGTTGGACCCAAGGACTGAAAAGCAGCTCCCAGTACTGACACAGGGACACGCCAGGCTGGGATCTTTGTTATGAAAACACCAAAGCATGTAGGTATTCGCTGGTTTGCATTTTGCAGTTGTGTGAAGTGGACACTTTGAGGGAAAAACTGTGCCCGATCGTGATAGTCAATTTTCTGTGTCAGCACAACTGGACCATAGGATGCCTAGATAGCTGGTTAAAGGTTATCTGTGTGTGTGTGTGTGTGTGTTTGTGAGGCTGTTTTGAGAAGAGATTAGCATTTGAATCGGTAGGTGGATTAAGTGAAGCAGATGGCCCTTCCCAGTGTGGGTGCCATCCAATCTGTTGAGTCCCGAATAAAACAAAAAGGCAGAGGAAGGGCTGGATTCGCCTGACAGCCCACCTGCCCTCAGAGCTCCTGGCTCTCGGGCCTTCGCACTCAGACTAGAATCTACATCATCACCCTCCAACCTCTCAAGCCTTTGAACTTCACCACCAGCCTCCCTGGATCTCCAGCCTGTACACTGGCAGGCAGATCATGGGACTTTCAGTCTCCATTATCACATGAGCCAACGCCTTGTTGTAAATCTCTTTGTATGTGTCTCCTATTGGTTCTGTTTCTCTGGGGAACCCTGAATGATATACCACCTAACAGTGATTTCTTATGTTGTATTTCAAGGACAATAACTATATCATCAGTCCTCACACATTTTATTCTGGAATGACACTGGGAAGTGCTAATCCAGACTGGTCGTTTACCAGCTGTAATTTCCCCCCACTTCAGAAACAGGTTAGTGAGACATGGTGAACAAGAAAATGTGTCCACTGAGGGGTGAGGCCACCACCAGTCAGACATAGGAGTGAGGCTGTAGGGGCAGCAGGGGCCTGGGGATGATGTTACAACAAACTCCATTTTAAACTAGAGGCAGGAACAGGTTGTATGTTTAGTTTGACCTGAGAGTTGCCTCTGGCTCTCAGCCAACCCTGAGGAAGGTGGGTGCTCACTCACGTCTGCACAAGGTCTGCCTCCAGCTCAGAGGGAAGCTCTGAGGAAGAGGGGACCAGGGCTGTGACCCCCGCTACCCTCACCACATACACAGCTGACTGAATCTCAAGGCCTCCGAAGTGACTCTGGCCTGTAAAACACATGTGGTCATGGGCCTTCCCGTGACAGGCTTTGGAAGCCTTATACCTTCATTACAACGAGCCACAGCCCTGCAGGGTTGCTCAGAGAGCCAGCCTCATGGGGAAGTAGAGTTCATAATCGCTTCCTCCACGACCAGAGAGCAGCTGCCAGGTGACTGCGCAGTGCAGCCTGGGGCGGGGCAGGAGGGCGGGCCGGTACCTGGACCTTTTCCGGCCTCCCAAGGCCATTCTCATGCCAGGGTGCTCTCCAGGCACCTTGATCCAGCTTAACAAAGAACAGGTGCAGACATTTCCACCTTGCTTTGAATTGCTGACACCTGGTTCCTGGACACTGACATGTTCTGTTCTTTGGGCACTTAGCACAACCCCGGACAGTAAATCTGGAATGAAAGAACATTCTTTCTTGTCACCACTGTTGTAACTCCCCTAAGGGGTCCTCATCCCAGCAGGCCTCATGCCAATGGCGATCCCAGAGTCTCTGGCTCACATTCTTACCAGAACAGTCACAATCCAAAAGCTGCAACCCTCCTGTGAAGAGGCAGACCAGCACCTTGTTGTATGTGCCCTAGCCGTGATGGAGGCACCAGTATAAAACTCATGATGAATTGGAGCTTGCACTCCAAAGAAAATGTGCGCGAAAGCGGCTGAGTGATAGGCCGGTGGGTTTGGGGGAAGTTCACAGAGTGTCAGGCTTTTGAGACCCATTTGACATGTAGCCAGAAAAGGGGAGGCTGATAGTAAGGGAACAAACAGGCACATTGTCCTGGCATCCCTGGGAGCCTGGCACCTCTGAAAGTCCTCGTGACCCCTCTGGGTGCACAGTTCACAGCATCCAGGAGGATCTGGCTAGACTCCAAGACGCTTCCAATACCAGCACCCCTAGGACCAGCCTCAGAATGTTCATCCCACAGCTTCTTCTTTTGACAAAGGTTGACTGACCATCCACCATGAGCCAGGTCTGGATATGCACGGGAGGACACACATAGGAAGGAGTCAGGTCAGATGGCAGAGACGGCATGGGTGTCCTGTTGGGTGACACAAGGTAACAAGTACTGTGAGAGACACGGCAGGGGCAGATGGGAGGGCGTCCCCACTTGACCCAGGGGAGGGCAGGCTGCTATGCCTGTGCTACCTGCATTGAGACCTGGCTATGAGTAGGCATGAGCTGAGGGGGATGGTGGCACTGTGGAAGAGAATACGCAGGAGTTTGGAGTTTATTCTAAAACCCATGAGAAGTCACTGGAAAGCTTTTGTTTTAATCTATGTGACAACACTAGCATCCATATGCTTACGATTCCCGCTCTGTATCGCCATTCCAGACCTTGGCTTTGAACTCCAGCTGCTCGCTCAGCATCTTCATAAGTCCAGTAGCACCTGTCAGTCTAGACACCTTCCCTGTGCACAAATCTGCTCTACTCATCACTGTCCCCACGAAGCTGTGATATAAGAAGGAATATGTATTTGGTCTTTGTCTTGGTTCTTGGCACGAGAGTTCTAAAACCATGGTAATTTCTTGTTTGGGGTGAAAGGAGCATATTTTGTTATTCACAATAAGCCTCTTTTCACAACACCTGAGTTCGTGCTGGTGAGGAGACTCCTGGAGGGTAGGTCTGGCTGCCAGAGGAATGACCCTTGGCACCTTCGACCCCACCCCTGGACTGCCAGGAGTCCCTTCATGCTGGGATCTCATATGTCTGGGGTGGGTCTCGAGATTTCTAAGGAGTTCCAGTTGATGTGGATCCAGACATTTCACTGATGGTAATAAGGTCTTAGGGGTCCACGAGAGACCTGTCAGGCTAGAGGGGAGATGGTTCCAGATGGGCAGGCATGCTCGGCCAGGGTCTTGGTGCACCTGGAACCCACTGAAAGATTTTGTGCAGACCAGGGTGGAAGTGGCATGCCTGATCTAATTTTTGCTTCTAAATCACTCTAGCTGCTTGTTAGGTTGGCAAAGTGACAGTGAGGGGACCCTTTGGGAGGCTATAGTATAAATGTCATCCGAGGATGATGGTGGCTGGTCAATGTGGTGACCAAGAAAATAGATGGATATAGGCAGACTCCAGGTGTGTTTTGAAGGTAGAGCTCTCTGATGGGTTGGATATGGGGATGGAGGAAATGGGAGGGAACAAGGACACCTCCGAGGGTTTTGTCTTGAGCAAGTGAGTGGCTGCGTTGCCATTTACTGAGGTGGAAGGAGGAGCCGTGAAAGGAGAGCATGAGCTTCTCCAAGCGGAGACATCCACGAGACAGCTCCATGAGTCTGAAGCTCAGAGGAAGGTCTTGACTTGATATATAAATTGGGAATTGTTGGCACTGACATTTTTAAGGCTGTGAAAATGGAAGAACCACCTAGGAAAAGGATGTAGACAGAGAAGAGGACAAACCTTGAGGGACACCGATATCTAGAAAGTGGGTGGAGAGAACTAGAGACCGGCTGTGAGAGCCGGGAGCTACCGTCACCAGGGCGTTGAAATAGGAAGTTCTCAGGACTGAAAATGTTTGCATTTCAACCTCTCTACGTCTGGCATTCATGGAATCACTTTGAAAGAGAAAAGAAAGGCAGGACGGTGAGTGAGGACCACATGAGAAAGGCATATCCCCGGTTTCAATGAGACTAGTCCAGCCTCTGTCAAACCACCTGCCTGATGGATGGGTAAGGGCTAAACCTACATGTCACATATCAAAGCAGATGACAGAGCAGACTCAAGGCAGCCCCTTCCCCTTCCTGTCCTGTTCATCTCCTTCACATTGGCCTATTACACTAATAATTTAGTCTTTGTGTACCCAATGATCATTTTCCTATAATTTGTTTATTAATATTTCTTGATTTACATTATTACACTAGATTTTACACATAGGAGCCTATAGAGGACGTCTTTGTTTATTAGTCTATAACTCAAAATGAATATTTTATATACAGAAACATTTAAAACAGAGGCGGAAAAACAACTCAGTTTTATCTTAATGCTAAAATTTTATTATCACTAATTCTGGAGCCTCCAAGCACTGTGCAAACAATCCTTGAAGAATGAGTGTTTTCAATTATTTATAACTATTAAATTAGCATGGACTTTGAGTCTCCCCCAAGTATGTTTCATAACTGCGGAGCAGAGAAAGGACCTCTGTCCTCTTCTGGGTCTCCTGCTCAGACAAAGCTGAACCTGGTTCAGGTGCCTGGGTTCCCGAGGTGGGCCAGTCACTGAGCCCCGGGCAATGCCCTTGCTCTGGCAGCAACTTAGGAGGGGGCACCCCAGGTCTAGGACATCCTCTTGAATGGTACGATAAACCCATATCCCAGGGAATTCTTGGCAAGGACATGTGCCCCACAAGCTGGAGAATGAGGCTGTGTTTGCAGATTGCCCATTTGCCATCTGTTACATACTGAATTTGTCGCTCCAAAATTCATATGTTGAAGTCCTAACCCTCCATACCCAGGAATGTGACTGTATTTGGAGATAGGGCCTTTAGAGAGGTGATTAAGTTAAAATGGGGTCACTAGGGTGAACCCTAATCCAACATGACTGATGTCCTTATAAGAAGAGGGGATTTGGATACAGACATCACAGACAGAGGGATGATTACCTGCAAGCCAAGCAGAAAGGCCTCAGAAGAAAGCAAACCTGCTGACACATTGATCTAGGACTTCTAGCCTTCAGAATTGTGAGAAAATGAATTTCTGTATTTAAGCCCCTCAGTCTGTGGTATTTGTTATGACAGCCGAGCGGACTGATACACCATCTGTGTCCCTT
Source organism: Pteropus medius (assembly GCF_902729225.1). Lineage (NCBI taxonomy): Eukaryota > Metazoa > Chordata > Mammalia > Chiroptera > Pteropodidae > Pteropus > Pteropus medius. The sequence continues at coordinate 487,741 of NW_024344433.1, forward strand.
CCTCCTACCACGTTTGGTGTCCTCATAAGTGTCCCCCTATGCAACTCTGCTTCCAGGGGAACCCCACCCAGGCTTGCCCTGTGTAGACCTCTCTCCTTCTTCCCTTTTAAAACATGTTCTCAACAGCTGTGCTTTGGTGATTCTTAAAGTAAGAAAGTATAAATCGTTTGATATCTTACCCTGATCATGGCAGTGACCCAGCCCAGGAAATGAGAAACCAAGTTGAGAGGTACTTTAACCTCAGATAGCAGATTGGGGGTGGGCAGAGGTGCCCTTCCTTCTGTCCTATCTCCACCCATCCATACAAGGCCATGCCTTGCACCTGCCCTGTTCTCAGGGCATGCTTACAACAGCTGTCTTCAACCGCAGGTAGATGTTGGTCCTTCCCAAATGCCCTTGTAATTTTGGCCCTCTGAGGAAGAAATCAAATATTAACTGCTGCTAGGTGCCCCTTCAGGCCACCCTCAGTTGTTTCTCAAGTCTAGACCACCCCATCCTAAAGAAAGTCAGGTGTCCTCCTGTGGTTGGGGGACCTGGAAACGCCTCTGGTGGAGGATGGGAGAGAGGCTTAGGAGAACCACTCCCGCTACCCCGGCTGGAATCAACTGGGATACTTGAGTATGATTTTTAAAAAAAAAAAATATTACACATCTGTGGCTGGAAAGAGCACAGGAAATGAAGCTCTAACAGTTATTTGCCTTCTGGGAATTTCTTCCTCCAGCTAGGGCCACTGAACCCCTATGAGACAAACCCAGTGGAGAAAACACACTTTAGGAATATTGTCATTGTATTCATCTATTTATATCAGCCATGAGAAAGCATTTTTAAACATACTCCACCAAACCCACCCTTCCACCCAAAATCAACTCCATGCAGTTGTCCGGAGGCTGCGTGCAGCCGTGTCTAACCAGCCTGTTTTGAAATCACAGAGAAGCAAGGTGATAAGTCCAGATGGTCGAAGGAGCAGGAGGAAGGTACTGTTTGCCCAGACTGTTGGCACTGCAACGTGGGAACAGCTGGCCATCGTCCTTCTTATCACAGGGCAGCTATGACTAAGTAAACTCCCCTGATGCAGGTGCTACAGGTCCCAGCACTAAATTAGCCAGAGCAGAGGTGGCAGATGGAGGGCTGATGCTTTCCCCAGCCAGAGAGGCCTTGGGGAAAAGGGGACAAATGGGTCTAATGGAGACTCCTGACTTCCTTCTGTGTACTCTACACACAAGCCTTTGAGACCAACCTAGCTAGGACAAAAGGTAGGTGAGGCCCATGATTCTCAGAGTTCACCTGACTTCTCTCAAGTCCCCGGAGCCTCTGAGATCTTCTCTCTTGCCTGCTATTAAAACTATGTGAGAAAAACTATGTAGATGCTAGAGAAAGTTTAGAAATCTATCCATCTAGCGGCCTTGCCATGGCTAACAACTGTTAAGAGCCAATTTGACAAACCCCAAACCACAAACAACCTTCAGCAAAAAATTGGGATCCTGAGTGTGTATTCTCAGGTAGGAAGGTTGGAAGAGCCTGATGAAGGCCTCTCGGTGTCCCTCAAGTCACCCCAAAAGAGCCGACTCCCTGATTAAAGCTGGAGACTGCCCTCCTTTTAATTTGCAGCTTGTCCTACCAGATATAGGGACCACTGGGAAGGGTTAAATGAGTCAGTACACAACCTTAGCACATCGTAAGAGTGCTGAGTGGCCTTGTCACCACAATGAGCTGTGTAAGCCTCGGTTTCCTCGCCGATAGCATAGAGTTGCTATTAAAAGGATTGAGCAAGATACTGAATGTCAAGCACCTGGCCACGTAGTGGATGGTCAGCTAATGTTCGTTCCTTTTCCCCTTCTGCTGCTTTAGAGAAAGCTGTGATTAAGTAACATCTCCTCTGGCAGGAGCATCCATTGACACCAGTGTCCTTATTAATGTAAACACAGCCAAAACGAATATCACCAAGGTCATGCTCCAAGGAGCTGTGCTCTTGCCTTCCCATGTGCAAAGTTCCTTTGGACACTTACTGTAAGTCCGACACAAAGCGGGCATGTTCCGAGCTTTAGCTCATTTAACTCTCATGACCACAATTTGAGGTAGCTTTTATCAGCCCTGTCTTGCAGATAAGGAAACCGAAGCTGAGGGAAGGTAAAGAAACTGCCCAAAGTCACAGCGAGGCTGTCACAGCCTGTCATTAAACTCAGGTCTTTCTCATTCCTGAGCCTGACCTTCGGTTTCCAGAACCCAAGCTGATTGGAAGCAGCTTAGGCCACAGAACCTGTCACAGGCAGGCACAAGGACAGGAGGGAAAGGATATAGCAGAGCAGTCCTGGGCAGGTTGGAGAGAGGCAAAGACTCCTTCAAGGACCAGCAGGATGATCAGCAGCTCCTCCTCCCCCACTGTGCTGCCAATCCTCTTCATCCTTGTTCAGGTGTTTCTTTCTGTACTGCAAATATCGCCAATGTATATTTTTAAAATACAGTTTTATCGAGATGTATTTCTCATACCATGCAATTTACCCATTTAAAGTATACAATGCAATGGTTTTTAATATAGTCACAGAGTTGCGAATCCACCACCGCAGTCATTAGAGCAATGTTATTGCCCCCAAAAGAAACCCACACCCCTTAGCTCACCTCCCTCCCAGCCCTAGGCAACCACCAGTCTACTTTCTGTCTTCACAGACTTGCCATTTCATGTAAACGGAATCATACAATATGTGGTCCTTTGTGACTGACTTCTTTGATTTAGCACATGTTTTCCAGACCTGGTTTTAAAGTTCATAAAAAGTGGTTTAAGTTCAATATACAGCACATGGCACAACATAGAGGGGCTCAATAAATACTTATTGAATTGAAATTGACCATACATGATTGCCCTTAGCTATCAAGAAAAGGCTACATTATACTCATTGCATTCTTTAAGAAAGCAGAGAAATGAATGATACCTTTTTGAAAATTTTCCATTCAAAATAGGTGAAAACATAAAATTAGTGCTTAAAGGTGTCTCAGCTGCTGGCCACTTGGCTATCCAGAGTGATTGTTCTTGAGGGCTCCAGATAGTAGATGTTTTACTATACTATGTGTTCACTCCATTTTTTTGTTGTTGTTGTTGTTGTTCATTTATTTGTTTGCTTAATTTGTTCTCTGTCATTACAGGGATGTGATGCTATCAAACCTCATTCTCTGTGGCTACTGATTTCTAAGTTTCTATCTCCTTAGATGGTTAATTAGTGTGTTAATAGGTTCTCATCCATGCTGAGTCGTATCTCTTACTAATTTATTCACGTACCATCTTCTCTCATCACTTATGAAAATGTAAGATATACTGGCCCAAGACCAGACTTTGAAAACACTCTCTGTAGGTTTTCTAATACTGTCTGTCATTTGACCATATATTTTCTGGGTTGTCGAGTAGCTTATGTGAGATAAGTTTAACCCCTTGCTGAAGTTAAGATGTATCATGTAAACAACAATCTTTGATTTACCAAACTTAGAACTGGTGGAGGTGTGCCAGTCCGAAGGTCTTTGTTAGTCTCAAAGCCATATCGAGTGATATTTGTGTTTTCTCTTGGGGAGGGTTAAGTAGTGAGGATTCCATAATTACCGGGATTAGGTATTTTCCTTTGCGACAGTTTTGAAAATTATTTTCACCAGTTTCTTATCGTTAGTCATATTGCCGATTCTGCTAAAGTTACTAAAATCACTGACAATCGTTTAAGCCCTCTAAATCTCCAGGGCTTGTGGTTTGTGCACGAATGTAAATTAATCTTTACTTCCGTGTTATCTTCTCCAAACTTCTAATTGTAATGTTGAATTTTCAAGTAATCTAGATGCTGACCCAGGCCAAACTTAGGGTGTGGATCCACCTCCTAGGTTCCCCTCAAACCCCTGAAGACATCCTCCTGAACTGGAACCCACAGGAACTGTGAACATAAATTGCACTTGTGAACCCCTGCCTTTCTGGAAAGTTTATAATTAGTCTCCAGCAGACTGAGCTATAGCTGCACTGGGCTGTCTAGCTTGTCCAACATAGCAGACTCTGCCTCTTCATCTCACAGCTTTTCCTGGCCTCTCAATCCTGTCCTGGCTCTTCCAGCCCCTACTGTTGTCTCCCACCCCTGACCTTGATTTACTATTTCTTCAGACCTGCTCTGTTTCTAGCCATTACAATTGATAGGATGCCAGAAGCCTCATCCACCAAGGGTGGAAGTGAAGAGCAGGCTCCCCTACTGTGGGCTGAACCAGCATCTTGCCACTTACACTTACCTTCCTCATTCTGGGTACTTCCCTGTGTCTGACTCCTGGGGCTGACAAGTGTTCCATCCTTGATGAACTCTCTTCTCCCAGAAGTATCACCCATTCCCAATTTTCTGTAGCGCAGCATCTTAATTACAAAAATAGTAAAATTATAGAGAGAGTTTTATAGAAAGATAAATAGAACTCCCATGTGCACCTGTAATTCATCCACTCTCAATCTATTACTTTCAAAATTGTATTTGATCCTTTAGTTCTGAGGCCAGACGGTACAAAAATTATTCACTGCAGTAGAGTCATCATCAATTGTTACAATCTTTCAGAGTGTGATTTAGTAATATGTGTGTCAGGACCACTCAAAAACCCATAGTATTTACTCATTCCACTCCAAGAAATTTATCCTAAAGATATCAACAGACATGCACCAAAATTTGTGTAGAAAAAACTTGGAAGCAGTCTAACTGCCTCCAAATAGGGCTAAATAAAATATGGCATATCAACATAGCAAAGGATCAAATAACCATTAGATTATATTTTAGAACAAGATTTTTAAAATAAGAAATTCAAAAACTTTTGAAGAATTTTTTTAAAAGATTATATAAGTGAAAAGTGAGATATAACACTTTCTGTAATATTATCCCAATTTTGTAAAGACAACAAAAAATATTTGCATCTTGGCCTGCTTAAAACAAACACAAAAACATGAAAAATATTTACCTCTGAGGGGTAGAATTACTGCTGATTTAAAAAATATGTATTTTTCTGTATTTTACAAATCTCCAATGAAAGTGCTATTTTCTGAATCATAGAAACAGTCGTTGTTGTTTGCTAAAGAAATTAAGCCACACAAAAAAGGCAAAAACATACAAAAACACTAAGGGCCTCTGCCTGTTTTTTTCTCAACTGTTTTACCCCATCCTTTCTCATTGATGTAGAAAAAGGGAAACTAATATTTATGATGTTTAGAATTTCTTTTCTTCCTCTAGCTGTGGAAGGTATATATTTTTTTCCCATTTTGAAGAGAAAGAAACAAATCACAAAATAGAAAAGGGAGAGATAACCAAGATGTGAGCACAGATCCTTTGGTTTTTTTCACTTTTATGCTGCCTGTACTTGTGATTTTTTTTTTTTAAGGTATAATTGACATATAACATGTTAGTTTCAGTTAGACAACACAATGATTCTATATTTACATATGTTGCAAAATCGTCACCACAATAAGTCCAGTTAACATCCATCACTACACACAGTTACGATTTTTTTTCCTTGTTTTGAGAACTTTCAAGATCCATGCTGTGCATGACATTTCATGACTTATGTATTTTATAGCTGGAGATTTGTGCCTTTGACCACTTCATCCTTCATTCCCTGCCTCCAGCAACCATTAATTTCTTCTCTGTATATGTGACCTCAGATTTGTTTTGTTTTTGTGTTTTTAGATTCCACATGTAAGTGATATTATCTGGTATTTCTCTTTCACTGACTTATTCTATTTGGCATAATGACCTCGAGATCCATTCATGTTGTCGCAAATGGCAAGATGTAATCGTTTTTATGGTTGAATAACATTCCATTGTATATATGTACTACATCTTCTTTGTCCATTTGTCCATCAATAGACACAGGTTGTTTCCATATCTTGGCTTTTGTGAATAATGGTACAATGAATATGGGGGTATATACATCTTTTCAAGTTAGTATTTTCATTTTCTTCCAATAAATACCCAGAAGTAAAATTGCTGAGTCATATGGCAGTTCTAGTTTTAATTTTTGGAGGAAACTCCATGCTATTTTCCATAGTGGCTGCGCCAGTTTACATTCCCACCAAGAGTCCACAAGGGTTCTCTTTTTCTCTACATCCTCATCAACATTTGTTTCTTGTCTTTTTTATAACAGCCATTCTCACAGATGTGAGGTGATATCTCATTGTGTTTTTGATTTGCATTTCCCTGATGATTAGTGATATTGAGCATCTTTTCATGTTCTCGTTGACCATTTGTGTGTCTTATTTGGAAAAATATCTATTCAATTTCTCTGCCCACTTTTCATTAGATTTTTTTTTTTTTTTTGCTATTGAGTTGTATGGGTTACTTACATATTTTAGATATTAACCCCTTATCAGATACATAATTGGCAAATATTTTCTCCCACTTTATAAGTTGCTTTTTTTTATATTATTTATTTATTTATGTATTTATTTATTTTTTTGCAAAAGAACCTTTTCAGTTTGATGTAGTCCCAATTGTTTATTTGTGCTTTTATTGCTTGTGCTTTTGGTGTCTTATCCAAAAATTCATTGTCAAGACTGATGTCAAGGAGCTTTTTCCTTCTGTTTTCAGGTCTTATGTTTAAGACCTTAATTTATTTTGAATTAATTTTTGTGAGTAGTGGAGCAAAGGGTCCAATTTCATTCTTTTGCATGTGAATATTTGCTTTTTCCAAACACCTTTCTCCATTGAGTTTTCTTGGGTCATTTGTCATAGATTAATTGTTGATATATATGTGGGTTTATTTCTGGGCTCTCTCTTCTGTTCCATTGATCTATGTGTCTGTTTTTGTGAATAATGGTACAATGAATTTGTACGGCTGATACCATACCGTTTTGATTACTACAAGTTTGTAATATAGTTTGAAATCAGGGAGTGTGATGCCTCCAGCTTTGTTATTCTTTCTCAAGATTGCTTTCTCTTGGGACTGTACTGTTCAAGAGATGTGCTGCTGCCATGCGTGGCTGCTGAGCACTTTAAAAGTGGCCAGTCCAATTGTGAAGTGCTGTAAGTGTAAACCCAACCTTGGACTTTGAAGACTTAGTCTGAAAAAAGAATGTAAAATATCTCATTCTTAATATTTCATATTGATTACATATTTAAATGATCATTTTGGACATTTTTAGTTAAACAAAATATATCATTAAAACTCATTTCACCCTTTTATTTTTACCTCGTTAAAATGTGTTGACTAGAAAATCTTAAATTACACTGGTTGGACAGTGTTATCGCAGATCCTAGTTCTTTACCTGCTAAATGAAGCTGATAGGGAGAACACATGTAAAGCACCTGTGTCAGTAAGTGGTCTACAAATGCTTGCGTCTCTCTCACCACTTTTTCTCACCACATGACTTTCATGTGCACGGATGTCCAGAGACTTTAAAAGAACCGTTGTCCCTCTATTTCCACCCAGGTCCCTCCTTAGGGCATTTTTTTAGTCATGTGTTATTTGAAATCTTATGATGTACAGTTTATAAACAGCAAGTCAGAAATTGGAGACTCGAGCCAAGATACTAAAACTGCCTCGCCCAGAGCTGAGGCGTTAAAGAAAGTACCCATTCAAAGACTCCCCACAGACGCCGGTGAAAAGACACACTGACGTGTGGGCAGGAAATGCATGCAAGGTAATTCATTGCCACTGAAGCTCACTGAGCATCAGTCTGGTTGTGATGTAAATTATTCGTGCATTTCCCCATGGCACCCTTATGCTAAAGTGTGATGTCAGGCAGGACCCCTCTCTGCCCCGCCACATGCTGAGCAACTGTGCCCCCCATCCCAATGCCACTGTCCTCCAAGCAGGCCCAGAGACTTGGAGGTTGGCCACCACGATTCAGCTTCCTTGTCAAACTATGAGAAGGTGAATGAATTCACCCAGCAGCCAGCCCAGTGCTCCTGAGTGAAAACTTTGAGATAATTTGCAGAATTGATTTATGCTGCTTCTCTTTCCACAGGAATTCATGGTGGCTGTATAATATAATATAATATAAGTAAGTGGCCTTTTGTTGATTTCATGTTTCAGATATCCCAGTTGGGAATGAGAAATTCATATTCTGCAGAGCCCAAGCAGTTACAATGATGAAGGGCAAAGCAACAGGGAGAAATGGGGACTGTTCCCAAGTGAGGAATACCAGCCCCATCCGCGGGGGTAGCCACTGGCAGACGTAAGCGGGTTGTTGCCTCGTGAGAATACACTTTGGGGTTGTTATATCCTCTGATTTTTCACAAGAAGCCAGATCTCCAGATTTTAATGTGGAAATCCCCTGATTTTTAACTGTTTGGACTAAATGAACCTTTTTATTGGCCCAGTTCAACCAGGCTGCTCCTAATCTCTGACCTTTGTGTCTACTCACATAAACGATAGGCTTTCATGAGAAGGAACTCTAACTTCTATTTCTCCCTATTCTTGTTTGTTCTCTCTACCCCTTACCACTCCTTGTAGAGTGCATAGCATGTTATACACATTATGATTTTTAAAGTTAGACACCAATTTACCACCCTTACAGTCGTTCCAGATTCTCCCCCTCCTTTTTAGCTGTTCCTTTTTGTGTCCTCCTTGTTTCTCAAAGTTCTCCAGACACCAAGATTGAAGAGAAAGCATAAACAGGAGTTGGTAATGGTTCTTCTCTGACTGCATATATCCCCCCTCGTGTGTAAGACAACGTGGGTAACGAAGCCTTCCATGTTTTATCTCCTGCCTTGCCAGGGTATTACCAAGCTGGCAGGGGCTTCGGAGTGAAGAGGAAGGATTTTAGGTGGGGGACCAGAAGGCCTCCCCTTTGATTTAAGGCAGTTCTAGAGCCATTAAACACTCCTGGCCCATTTCCACACATCCTTCACCCTGCCCTGCTCTCATGTACCCTCCACCTTTGGGAATGCTCCTGTTCTTGGGGGCTCATGATGGGGGCCCACTGCCTCTTAATGCTCCTCCACCCCATTCAACCAGATAATTTGTCTTTGACAACATGCTTTGAGGTCCCCAAGAAATCTAGGCTGTTTCTGCACAAGTAACTGAAGACTTTAAGTAGAATTCAGTTAGGTACCTGGCTATTTTGAGTCTAACAGGCATATTTGTACGTGTATGTATGTGTGTGTGTTTCTATAATATTTGTTTCTGAGAAAGTCACAAACTGACCTTTGTCCATAAAGAGTAGATCCAGACCACTTCTTTATTGATGCCCTGGAGTCAAAATTTTGAGAACTACAATGTAGCTATAAAAGATGTTAATGCACTTTTTAAGGAATTGAAAGAAGACAGCTGCATATTCAGGAAATGAATTGAGAAATGCTCAGTGAGGCAACATTTGCTCCCACTTATGCAAAACCCCAGACATGCAGCAGGAAATCCACCATGTTTGTTCACTCATGGGCCACCGCAGGTAGATACAACACAGGTGGTGGCAGGGATCAGACGGGGTTATGTCACCATGCATCTACTTTGCTGGTAAAAATACAGGAAGAACAATTTCCTGTAAAATGTTCTAATTTGGTAGATGAAACATTTGATATAAGAGCAGAGCTAAGGGGGGAGGGTGTCCCACAGGTGTCAGGAGGCTCAACCTTACTCTCTCACAGCTTCTACCTAATATCCTTCTTTAAAAATCTCTCATTTTGGTAAATTTTGTTCTAACTGGGTTCTACCAATTGCAAGCAGAGTTATCCTAATTATTACAGTGATGACAGGTTGTACGCTCTCAATATAAGCAAGTGCATGGCTATTGCTTTTTGTCAGGGGTGTGTTTGTTCCTAAAGACCTTTTGTAGTTTATGCTGGGTGGTATTTCTGTTTCCCAGCCAAGACGGCATCTCCATGCACCATGATTATATAAATATCATTGTACAAGCAGAGTGTGCAATTTATGTGGTTGTCCAGCTTTGACTTTGTCAAGGGTTTTAGAGCTGGCTTTTTTTTCTTTCTTTTTTCTTTCTTTCCTTTCTCCTTTCCTTCCTGTCTTTCTCTCTCCCTCCCTCCTTCCCTCCTTCCCTCCCTCTTTCTTTCTTATTTAAAATTTGGAGGTGGGTAGAGGGATTTTCAATAGTTATAAAATATGTCCTCAAATTCTTCCACATTCCTCCCTTTAAAATATTTAAGATTTAGTTGTTATAGATCCCACCAAATAGGTGTCCAAAGTAGTCATGTTAACTATCTGCCACCAGCAGGGATTCCCAGTTACTCCATGTTTCCAGCAACATTTGATATTGTCAGTTTTTCACTTTAGTCATTTTACATCATTATAGAGTGGGTATGTGGTGACATCACATTATAGTTTTAATTTTCATTTTCCTAATGACTAAGGAGATTGAGCACCTTTTCATATATTTTTGGCCATTTGAGTATTGTATTTCATGAAGTACCTGTTCAAGCCTTCACCCGTTTTCCTATTGGGGTGACTGCCTTTTACTTATTGATTGACTGAGGTTTATCATATATGCTGGTGTAAGTCATTTATTGGATATATGTAGTACAATTGCCTTCTCCCACACATCATTCTCTTATAGTAGCTTTTGATGAACGAAAGTTTTTGATTTTCATGAAAATAACATGAAAGAAAAAGCTTTCAATTTTTTCCTCTATGGTTATGTTTTAAATCTTCGCCCTGAGGTCATGAAGTTATTCTCCCATGTTTGCTTCTAGAAGTTTTATTGCTTTACTGGCCCTGGTTAGGTCAAGCATCCACCCTTTGGTCCAATTCTATGTAGTATCTGTGTGCTCACTCTCCCGTCTACCACTCTCAGTTATTATTCTTACTAGAAACACACTGGGTGGCTGAGAGTAGGCAATTCTCTAGGGAAAGGAAGTTGTATGTGAGACCCATTGCATGTAGCTGAAGTGACAAAAACTGGAAAAGCAGTGGCTTAACCAAGGTAGGGCTGTAGTCCTCAACTCTTGCTGTACGTTAGAATCATCTGGTAGTTTTAAAAAACTGCATGCCTGGCTGCCCCCCACCTATAGATCAATTACATCAGAATCTTTCAAGGTGCAGTCCAGATAGCAATCATTTTTGATGCCCTTCTTGTCAGTCCAATGGACAGCTGGAAACCACTGATTAGGGATTTTATTATTCTTTGACATGGCAAGAAATCTGAAGTTAGGCAGTTCAAGGCCAGTGTGGCAGCTTCACAAAGCATTAGAGACTCAGGCTCCTCTTAGCCCTCAAATCGTCTATCTCTGGAGGTGAATCCTCTGTCCTCATAATCATAAAATAACTGCTAAAGCCCCAGCCATCAGGTCCACAGTCCACACAACAGGAAGGATGAAAAGCCAACGATAAAAGGCTCACGTCACAATTTCTGCTTTACTATTGATGGCAGGAACTTCACCCTCTTGTCACTCGTATCTGTAAGGGAGATGGGGAAATGTATCAGTTTAGTTGGGCACATTGCCTTTCCCAGAAAAATTAGAGTTCTGTTAGTAAAAAAAAAAAAAATAGAGAATTGGGATAGGATAGGCAACAATCTGTTTCTGCCACAAGGGTGCTTGTTAAACTAAGCCAGTAGCGGCCCATTGGAGAGAGTTTTATTCACATCCCTGGGAACCCTTTGATATATAGTGGAAGAAATGTCTACACTGGAGACATTGGGAGTTCCTGAGCCCTAGGCAAACTGTCGGTTTGGCAAGCATATTGGTAGCACTCCCACCAGCACTTCCCCACCCCACACAGGGTGGTCTCCATACTTTCAGACATATGCAGACCTTCTCTTTTTATGAAGTTAGACTTGTATTTTCCACCTGGACTACAGCCTACTGTTGTTAAACTGAGCACAAGGTGACCACTACAGCATCTGGACAGGTCTGGGCTAAAGCAGACCTTAGGGACACTGAAGAGCTGTACATGTCCCCAGGCTGCAAAGCATGGTGGGAGAGGCCACCTTCTTAGCTGACCAAGTCACTTCCCGCCCTGGGGTATGGCTTCCCTGGACCCTCGCTGCTACCAGCACTCTTTCTGTTCACCTTTTATCCAATCTTAAAGGGAGAAGGCCCCTGGAAAGGATAGTAAATTACACCAGAGTTCAGAAAGGTCGGGCCAGTCATGACAAGATGAGAGTTAAAGACAAGAAGATGTGTCTCGTCTTTAGCTGTCCCTTCTGTGGCTGATCCCATTCTTATCTGTCTGCCTCTGGCTTTAAAAACAAGTTTTTCCCCCAAAAGAGCAAACCTGGAAGGCCACAGGTTCAGGCAGCAACCCCAGGGCATTCAGTCACAGTGGCAAAGAGGATATGCAACATGTTATCCCAACATCCTTGCACTGTGCCCAAGGTCATATTTGTTTTACGGATATGAAAACTGGGCTTTTAACAGTTAAGTATAACTAGTGTGTGTCGGGGGGAAATAATTTACTTTCTCCCCTTCTAAGTTCTTCTGGCTGGTCTAATATCAAATTGACATAAAGCAGATTCACAGGAGAAAATAACTAAATTTATTATGTGTGTACCTATGAGGTTTCCCTAAGAACATGGGACCCAGGACACAGTGGGAAGTTGAGGTTTACGTGCCAGTCTGCACAAAGGAGATGTAGGCAGGGGTCTGGGATTTCAAAGGGAAAGCAGGCAATTCACAGGTAGATGAGAAAGAGCAAACATATGGTAGACAAATTCTTGCTGGGCCACCAGAAACGGGGACATGGGGAAGTCCAGCAAACAAACTTAGCTCGTTTGCTCTCTGTCTGCCATACTTGGTTTACCTTATGATGCTAAGGTGATAGCTCCCTTCCTTTAAGGTTTTTCCCTCTGAATCCCTTTTAGCAAGTAAGAGGGAGGGTCAAAGATTATTTCTGAGTCTTTTGTTTCTTAAAAATAACGAACTTTAAATAATCAATCACCAAAAGGCATATTATAGGGTAGCAAACTCTGCGTTCCCTCACTAAGCATGGCCTAATTAGTCAATATATTAATATAATATGTGTAGTATAATACATAACATACACACTAATATGCAACATATACATTATTAAAATATACGTTGTCTATTCATACATGAGACATTTATTGAATGGAAAGCCTGGATGGAAACTAAATGTAATGACGAGATCCACTAATTCCCGTAAAGAGAATGATAAATTCTGATAGTTTCACGGACTTTGGTAGCCAGAGTCCATGAGCCAGGTATGGCTCGAAAATGTAAAACACATTTGTTTTGTCCTCCTGCTATTTTAACACAGGGATAATTAACATTAGAATCAGGATTTCAGTTTCTTATGAAAAAGTAGATCTGGCTCCTCTGTGTAGTGACTGCTCCTTCGGATAAGCGGGTGCTCTCGTGTTCGCCCAGTACCCACCTCTCCCTGCTGCCTTCCTGACTTGAACTGAGGTCAGCTGTCATCTCAAATTGTGACTGAACTGAGAATGTTCTTACCTCTGGCTCATGCCACTCATTTTGATGATCTGTTTGGGCCCACAGGACTGTGTCACCCTCGGTGCATTCACTCTTTTTTTAAAAACTTTATTTAGAAATAATTAACAAATATACTTGTATATATTTAAAGTAATTACAAAGATCAAGGCCATCAACAAAGGGAAAATCTGAAAATTGAGGCACTAAGTCTCAAACAAGTGCTAACGTTCAGGCAGCAGAAAATTACCAAAAGTACTTTCTGTCTGGGATTGCCCCAGTGTCCCTAAAATCAAACCCATGTGAATAACTGCCTCTTCTGCATACTCTCAAATTCAAGCTGGAAACTAGTCATATTTTTTAAATAAAAAAATTTTTTCTCAGTTACAGCTGACAAACAATATCCTATTAGTTTCAGGTGTACTACAGAGTAATTAGACATTTACATAACTTACAAAGTGATCCATCCCCCCCGATAAGTCTAGTACCCACACATGGTTATTACAATATTACTGACTATATTCCCTGTGCTGTACTTCACATCCCTATGGCTATTTTTATAACTGCTAATTTGTACTTTTTAATATCTTCCTTTTTTTCCCTCATCCTCCCAACCCTCCTCCCATGTGGCAACCATCAGTTTGTTCTCTGTATCTGAGTTTGTTTCTGTTTTGTTTGTTCATTTATTTTTTGTTTTTTAGATTCCACATAAAAGTGAAGTTATATGGTATTGTCTTTCTCTGTCTGACATTTCACTCAGCACAATATCCTCTAGATCCATCCATGTCATCACAAATGGCAAGGTTTCCTTCCTTTTTTATGGTTGAGTAATACTGTATACTTTTGATGTGAAAGGTAAATGTTTTTGTATTCTCCTTAAGCCATTCAATTTAATTATACAAATAGAATGGCCTCAAAATATAATACCTCGCCAAGCCAAATGCAAAACATGATCACTGGGTAGAAATAACTTCTCCCCTTTCTGCTTTTGAGATTTAACTCCATTCGAAAAAGTTTTAACAGTTTTGGGAGATGCCGTTATTTTGCAAAATGTGCTTTTTGTTTCTTGGCCTATGTGTAGGGCCATTTAGGGAGCAGCCATATTTTCACAGTAAGTCTTTTTGTGGAAAGTTCCTCTTGCAAGAGACACTCCTTTAGTGTTTTTACATTACTGCATCCCAGGTGGCAGCAGGATGGAATTCCATAAAAGGTGAAGGTTACCAACTGCAGCTCGTCGTAGGCTGAGAGCTTCAATGTTAAAGTGAACAAATCCTACAAAGGACCAGCGTCAACACCACACAGTTCACATCACTGGCACAGACCTGGTGTTTTTCTTCCATAGGATCCAGGATACTTCTCCCAAGGTCGTTTTCTTGCCTCCCCAGTGGATGGAGGAGAGATGCAAGGAGCTATTTTCGTTTACATGTTTCTCCTTTAATTGTCTTTCGTATATGGATTAATTAATTAATTTAAAGACGTTCATTAAGGACTCCTGTGCTAAACCTCATCAGAACTTCTTTCTGGATGTCCACACGTAGGACCAGGGGCCTCAGAGGGGCAGGAGGGGGCAGGAGGGTCAGAAAAGAAATGAGTCACACTCAGCAGCAAAAAGGAACCTGCAGACTCAGAGTGACCTCTCAGGAAAAGGCCTGAGGCAGGCTGCAGCCTGTGGACAGTTCACCACTGCTTCCTTCCTCTCGCTGCACCTCCACTCCTGTCTCCTCCACCTCCAGCTCCCTCTGGGTGTAATGGAAAGACTCAGGATATTGATTTCTACTCACATTTGACCTTGGCCAAGCCACTCAGCTGCTCAGATGGTGGTTCCTCTTTATGTAAAAGAAGGCACTTGACCAGGGGACTTAAAAGTTCTTCCTTGTGCCAAGAGGCCTTAGTTCCAGGCTTTCTTGTGACTCAGATTTTCCAGCTCTCAGCAGAGCTATTTGCCCTGAAGCAAGTGATGTTGAACTTAGCCTGTGTCATTCTCTACAATGGGCCAGTCTGTAAATCAAATGAATATTTTAAAGCTTTCTGCAACTGTGTTTAGTTTCTGCAAAATTCCTAGGACTCCTTTTATACATTTGCGGTGCTCGGAGGAGGACTGCATCATGATTAAAAGCAGACTCTAGCTGGTTGTCCAAGCTGAATCCTCAGGCAAGTAACTGAATGTCTCTTGCCTGTTTCCTCATATTAAAACCCCCAACCCCCACCCCACTCCCCACCCCCACCCCCCGCCAAAGGGGTCTCAGCCTTTTAGAAGATCGTAAAGGTAATAGATATATGTAAAGTTCTTTGTGTGCTGGCTGGCAGAGTTTGAATGTTCTGGGAATGCTAGCTATATTGATCATTGTTTCATTCTTATTTGCAATTACAGAAAAATAGCAGAGGTATAGGGACAGATTACAAATATCAAGCTGGCAAATCCAAAAGATAGTGCCCAGTGTACGAGCTGGGGAGAGATTGAGATTCATCCATTAGATCTCCTTTTTCTTAATCTTCAAATGTTTGTGATCTTAACAAAGCCAGAAGGCCTTCATTCCACACTGCAAAAGCATAGCCCAAGCTTCCCATCTTCTCTGCCTTACCAGCCACTCATCCTTGGCAAATGGCTACATGGCCTTTAGCCAACACTGCTCCACTGACGTGGCCCTTGTGAAGGCAGCCAGTGACCTAGCTGGTAAACCCCACGGCTTCTACTCACCCCTTCCCCCCAACCCCCATCTCTCTCCACATTGCTGGTGTCAACTTGATGCAGGACAGGGCACATTTCCCCGAGGACGGAAGGGAGACCAGGCCCTGTGCCTAGAGAAGAAGAGGGTGCTTTGGCAGAGAGTGTAGAAAGAACTCAACACGCCAAAGTTAGAGTCAACAGGAAAGTTTAATAGAAAACGAGTAACACTCCACAGATAGAGCATGGTCTTCTCTCTAAGGCAGAGAGTGAGAGGGATCCCGAGTGTTCAGGGAATTCAGTTTATATGTCATTCTTTAGTTCCCACTTCCTCTGATATGGACATTCAGTGAGGAAGGGGAAGGGGAAGAGTATGTAGCCTGAAAGGCTCACTGGCAGTTCCCAGCCTTTAAGCCATAGATTCCTCTTGGTTTTAGCCATAAGGAATGAATGATTTTACTTGTGTAGGGCACTCCTTAAAGACTGTTGTTCCTGCTTCCCCTTCCACAGGTATGGGAAATGGGTCGTTAGAAACTCTAATAGAAATCTTCCTTTGTTCTGCAGGTGTCCTCCTGGCCGGACTGCAGGGCAGATCAGCGGATTGCAATCTCTGAATATAGTTGGTTAATATTTTAATTCTCTTGCCTCCTCCCTATATTAACCTGATCTTTTCTCCTAAGTTCTAATGCTCACTTCCCACTCCCATGCACAACCATCATTCCCATATCTTTTAACTCCAATTCAGCAGAGCCAAAACGAAGTCACCTTCCTCCCAAACATCTTCAATGTGATTACCGCTTTGGTTTGGAATGCTATCAGCCCATCACTGGGCTCGAAGTCTCAGTGCCACTTTTGCCCTCCTCTCACCTGTCCCCGCAGCAGCCCTAAATCAGAACCCATTAGCTCTTGCTTAGATGACCCACCTTCCCTCCCCTCCCAGCCATCACATGGGCTCTGAACTGTCATTCTCAAAAGCATCCAGTGACCTCACATTATCTACTGAATACTATCCAAACTTTTTATGCTAGCACCAAAACCTCCTAAAAAAATGGACCCTAAACCCCAATCTTTCCAAGCAACCTCATTTCAACTTATATCCCTGCCCTTACCTAGTACACTCCAGATAGATTGAAGATCTGTGTTCAAACGTGCATGTCACATGGCATTTGGTGCCCAGAACATGGTAAGCATTCAGTAAATATTTGTTGAAGAGGAAATAAATATGACATATAGTCAAATAGCAACCATGATATGCTAAAATTCATGAGGAAGAAGCTTCCTAAATATTTGTTTTTCTCCACAGACGCTAAGATGATGACCTTTCCTTTCATGCTTGTAAGAGGAAGAAATTGGTACATGCACTTTTGCTGCAAGGTTGAAGGTTTCACTTGAAAGGAGAAATGATTTTGGGTTGCTGGGCAGAAGGTACTCTCATAATTATGAAAGCATTTGACAGGTGCTAAAGTGTAATGTCCCTTTATAGGAGGGCAATGAAATGATAAATTATAAGGACCATTCGATGATTAAAGGGAACATTTTTTTTCACTCTTATCAGATTTTTCTAATAAAAATTCAATTCTTATTTGAAGCAAGTTCTTTTGGGCACTTTTCCAGTACAATTCCAATTTATTTTTCCATTAACTGTGAGCAGTTCTTATACATATTTTTTTTATTCTAAGCCCATGGTGCCAAATCCACATCCTGCTAGAAGTTTCAGAGTTCAATCCCCCAAATTTCTGAAAATCACTCTCTCTGTTATTGCTGAATGGCAACATAAATGTGGCCAGTGAGATAGGATTCAAGTTGGAAAACTAGAAAGCTGATAAAAAAAATAATATCACACAGGTGATTCCAATGAATGCTAAAATACAAGAGCATTTATCCATATGATCTCATGTTTTGGGTTTTGGGAAAATGAATGGAACAAGGAAATTATGATCATGTTTATTAGAAATAGATCATTTTCGCCTTCTACATGACGATTTTAAAACCTGCATTGATAAGTCACACATTTATCAAACTGTGCCTGGTTGGGCCTCTGGCCGCTTGGATGAGGCTGGAAAGCTTGGCTCCTCTACCCCTTCAATCTGCCCAATTGTCTTAAATTCAAATTTCAGAATGAAAATAAGTACAAATTCCTACTTCTCTTTCAATTGGATGGCTATTGGGAGTAGGGAATAAGAGAGTACATAACATAAACCGTGCCTAATCTAAAAAGCATATATCTGTCTTTGATTCTGGAATGATTTCAGTTTTGCTTTTGAATTTGCCCAAGAGCTCACTGTCAGTCACAAACACAATTGAGTTCTATTTGTGTAGATCTGGCGGCCCTCCTGACCCCTCTACTCTGCCCTACATGCAGAGTCATGTGCTGGTGAGTTCTGAGAAGAGCAGGAACCCAAACCTACAGCCTCATGGACAAGTTCAAGTTTGTCTGTCCCTGTCCTGACAGCAGTGCTACCATTGTCCCACAGAAGCTCGGCCCCAAGGGCAGATCCAGCACCTGCCTCACTTGAGCCTCTGTTGCTTCTCACACTTTCATGGACTCACATCCTTCTGTTTTCCTCTCTACCCTCTGGCTTCCTCTTTGTTCATGGCCTCTGCTTACTCCATCCTCTGTCTTTCTGCTTCTGCCCTGACATTGAATGAGACAACTAGTCTTTGATTCGAAGAAGAGATTTGATGGGTTCTGGTTGTTCCAATCCAGGTTAAATCATTCTTTCAGGGTATGGCAAACCAGCTAATCTGTAAATGGCTTTGACTTGGCCAGCTCATGATTGCGAATCAGAACTTTTGATTATCTATCTGTCAATCTCTATATCTATGTATCACTTGATTAATAATAGAAAAATAAGTACTCAATACATTTAGCTCATTTGGTGTGCAAAAGCTTTAGATAACACAGAGTCCTCAGGAGGAAAACTAACAGGAACCAAAAGTTCTTGGTAATGAAAGGATGGGGCAACTCTTCAGTTGGTGAAAGAAGTGAGCATCTGAGGAGAGAAAACCCAGCGAGCAGGCTGAACTGCGACTCAAGGCTATGAACCAGGCCTGGGAGCCCAAAAGAAAAGAAAGGAGAACCCAGCTGGCACAAGATTTGAGTTTCTCTAAATGAGGCCTCTATGTTTGTAACTCAGTGGTGTTCAGGTTCTTTATATCTCTCATAAGATCGTTCTTTGGGCCTCTGACTTTGGAAGGATTTGATGACATCCCCCTTACCTCTGCGATAATACATGAAATTTGTCCTTCAATTCCCTTCCCATACAGAACTCGAGGCAGGTCATTCTCACTTGTACCCTCAAGAAGCATCGGTTAAGAACACAAAGAAAATTGCTGTCCAAAAACTTCTAGAGAATTTTTTAAAAATTAATTTCATAAAGCACTCTGTGGAGAATGTCTTGAAATGTTTTATTGGTACATCCATGCACAAGAATTTATATTCAGAGGACATTCTGATTTCTTTCACTATTTCTACCTTCCAAACTCCCTTATATAGAGGCTGACTTGAATGAGTCTATTGAATGGAGTGTTCAGAATTCTGGAAAATTCTTTTCTCTGAAGAGACATCTTAGTTCTCACTACAGTTTATTTCTGGAGTGATATGGTATTTTCAGTTGCATCTGAGACAATAACATTAGAACATTCATTTGCTAAAGAGAACTGTCTTTCTCTACTCTCCTTTACCTTAGCCCTATGATTTTGATCCTAGGCCAGTGCGAAATTTAAAGTAAGAAGCAAAACCAAAGCAAGGAGCAAGTATTTACTAAGTGCCTCTAGTAAAGGTACGTAGATGGAGCATATAGTAGCAGCTCAATAAAATTTTTTTTGGTAATCCTAAGACCTCTTTTCTTTTTCATTCAGGTGAATATATTACAGCAACTCTCTAGCTGGTATCGATGATATAAGGACTCTTCCACTCTTGAATATTTTTGTTATAACATTGCTTTTCTGTTCAGAAATCTTCAGTACTTTCCTCTCAGCAGAGCCTGAGGTCCAAATCTCCTGCAGTTTCCATGACCTACCATATTGCCTACAATGCTGTTCACTCTCTGCTGTCCAGGTGCCATGAACACTTGAATATGAACTACCCTCTGTGTGTGTGTGTGCCTTCTCTTGTAATACTTATTTCTTTTTCCCCTACACTTGCCCAAATCCTACATTCTTTCAGGCTCAGAGCAAATGTGTCCTCTTCTACGAAGTCCTCCTTCATTCAGTCAACAAACACTTGCATAGAAATTCACATGCCTACCATATATTGATGAATGAGGTGGTCCCTGCCCTCACACAATGTAACAGCTGAGTGAATGAGGCAGATAAGTCGGCAGATGACTATATTGGCATTGCCCAGGTTCGTTCACTTAATAAAACACAGAGAAAACAATAATATTTGTTATGGTTCCCCGGGCTGCTTATAACTGGAGGGTTTCAGCTGCCCCAGACCTGACCCAACCACTCCAAAGCCTGGGAGGGGCCAAAGCTTGCCTTTCCTCTAACTCAGGGTGATAAATCCATGGTAGGAATAGAGAAAACATGTGGTGGGTCCCTTTCCCAGGCTTAGGGTCAGGGAAGGCTTCCTGATGAAGTGGCATCAAGCTGAATCTTGAACATTTGCTAGCCGAAGAGGGCGGTGGAGTGAGGGTGGGGTCATTTGCCCCTGGTGTGTACCTCTTCATGGAAGGGAGGAAGTGTTCGGGTGGCACTGCTCCATCCACTTGAGGATCAGAGGCTAGAACGTGGCTCTAATGGTGGGCAGGCATGAGATGCGGCAGGGCTTAGGTATTCCTCCAACCGGACTGTGAACTTCTCAAGGCTTGAGACCACATTCTACAACTCTGTGTCTTCAAAACTGCTGAGCACATAAGGGCTCAATATAGCATCCTTGACAGAAGAGTCTCTCTTTCCTAGTGACAGTGTCGTGATGGCTGCCACGAGACATGTGAACAGCCTCTCTTCAGAGCAATGTGCACGTGAGCATTTGTGTAAGTCCCACTAGAGTGGAAAGATCGGACAGGCTTACAGGTCTCCACTCCTCCATGTTTCCTGGCCCAGATTTTGGTTTCGCTTTAAAGAGTGCCTAACATGGTTTTTATTCTGACACTGGTTAGTTATTTACTGGTTGTCTCCAGGCTCACACACTGCTGCCTCTTTGTGGTCTGCTCTGTGATACTGGAGTTGCCCGGGAGCTAGGTCCTCGGCTTGCGGGAGCTGGCTTTCTGCTGGCATCTGCCAGTAGGAGGCACTGATTGGAGATCGAAAAGCAGAGGAAGGAGAGAAACATCTGGCTTCTGCCTCCAACACTGCCTCCAACAGTGTGGCAGTTGCTGCCTCCAACACTGCCGCCAACAGTGTGGCAGTTGCAGGTGTTGGCAACAGCTGCAGGTGGAGTGGGGGTGGAGTGGTTCCTATCTTCAGCTGTCCAGGCTCAGGCTGCATCTTTTTAGTGGTCCAGGACCAACAGCCACAGTCATGAGCAGATGCATGCTCAAGGTGTCTATCCAGGGCCATCGGCAGCCTCTGATCCTTGGGTTTCCATTCTGCTTCCTTTTTGCTCTTTGCCACCCTTCTTTCTTCATTCAGCCGCTCCAATACCTTTGTAACCAATCTATTGTGTAACATTCTCTCTGTCAAAAATACCTACGATAGTTTCTTTCTTTCTTTTCCTTTCCTTTTTTCTTTCTTCCTTCCTTCCGTTCTCTCTGTCCCTCTCTTTGTGTCTCTCTGTCTGTCTGTCACTCTGTCTGTTCCTCCCTTTCTCCTTCTCTCTTTTTTTTTTATCTGACTGGTCCCTGATACCTACTTGAAGGGGTGAGTTCAGTTACCATAAAAGAGGGTAAAGAAACACTGGGGCTATGAAAAAGGTGATATAGATTATGTTGTACAGATACTTGTAACTCCAAATGGCCTAATGATTTGCAGTCATGGTCCTAGGAGTATTACTCAAGGAAAGGTTTTTATCCTGTTTGAAATGCACTGATGGAGTAGCCCAGTTGAACAACTCCAATTGGTTTTCTGCATGGAGAGATTTCAGATGCAGAGCTGTTGATGAACCATCTTTTACAAGTACCAAATTTAGAGAGGAAGAAAAAAAGAAAAACAATTCCCAAAGCTCTGTAATTCACAGGCACACAATTCTCTTCCACTGTGCCACCTTTAATGGTGTGGCTAAGTGTGATCCTTTCAAGCCTCTGAAACAATTTTGGCAGAGCCTTTTCCTACAGTGAGGCATGGCCAGTGATTCTAACAATGCCTGGAAGAGAGCCTGTTCTCAGTAAGACATTTGAATTCTCTTTTGTTTTGGGGTTTTCTTGAAAAATTTTAGCAATGTCTTGTACGTGTATGTAAACACCACTAGCCGCAACACTTAAGTGTAGTAAGATCTTATAATTCTGTAATTATGAAGTCACACAGCCCGGCTTTTGTTTGAATAACCTGAAAAGCACATCTACCCCAGCAGTTCCTCATGCAATTCCTTTTGAAGGCTTTACAGTTGAATAAAGATCCCCTTTGAGCTAGTAGCAAAAACTAGAATCACAACATTTATAAACACTCATAAATGATGCAAGTTTGATTGCTAACGCCCAGTAGATGAGAACTGAAGACCTCGTGCTTAATTTCTTACAAGATGATTGCTGTAGGCATGGCCCCACCAACAACTACTTAACATCAAAGTGATAAAAGGAAGAGATTAGCTTCCTGTGCATACTCTGCTTTTGGCTCTGATGTCACCTCCAGGAAGCCTTCGCTGATCGATGGTCTCATCTTATCTTCCATCCTAGTTACTTTTACCTTGTGGCACCATATTGTGGGTAATCCTTACCCACCTCGTCCACCCATCTGTGAGCACCCTGTGTTTAGGCCCCAGCTGCTTCTACAACGTCACGGGCACTCAGAAAATGTTTGTGGAAAGGATAGCCACCATGCAGCAGTTTTGTTGGGGACAGAATATAGAACGAAGTTACAGGCAGAACTTCTTGCCTAAGCACTTCCCCATTTCCACTGATGTGTGAGCTAAAGGCCTGGAGAAGGCAAAAATGGAAACTGCAGAGTAGAAAAGAAACCAAAAGGGAATGATAGAGCAGGAGAATCATCACGGAAAAGAGAAAGAAGCAGCAGATGGGACTCAGTGGGGTTTGGAATGACTGCCTTTGGGAGTTTATTAAAGATACAATAGACTTAGTTGGTAAATCCAGGATTGCATGCCCTGCAAAGTTAGGATTCTAACCCATTCTAATTCATATCTTGGAGGCACTTATCCCAGGTCATTTCAATTTCTAGACTTTTGTGAGCTAAAATGTGAATAGTTTGTGACAAGAGTAACTGTATCACCAAAACCTGTCCTTTTGCTGCCAGATGGAGTGGGAACAAACTATCAGAAAGGACCCAAAAGGAAGGCAGTTGTGTTTTTTCCTCCTTTTTTTTGTCTTCTGCTATGGGTTTCACCACTAACCAGCATCCAGGGGGAATTCCTGCTGTCTTCCTGAATAATCCTATTGAGTCTATATTTGAAGCTTGTCCTTTTCAGCTTTCCTTTCTTCTCTGACATATGCCTCTGCTTATAGAATGTTGGTGAATGTTTTTGTTTCCTTCCCTTACAGAGAGAGAAAAAAAAGAGAAGGTGGAAAGAAACAAATCTTTTTAATATTCATCCACTCAACAATAGTTTGTCAGCTGCTGACGATGGGACCAAAGAAACAGCCCTGGATTTGAATTCTGGTTGGATCACTTACTTACTAGCTGCTTAAATTATCATTCCTATCTGCCACATTAATCCCTCAGGGCCTCAGTTTCTCCCTCTGTAAAAAAGGGTTAGTAACTCTACCTGTGCTTTTGGCCAATACTGTGGACATGGTTTGGTGGTTTTCTCCATTATTTGTCAAATGGCAGTACTTCATCTGCAAGAAGGAGTTTGCTTGTCATTAAGAACACTGTATCACAAGGCCTAGGATTGTCTATTCCCAAGAGATAGTTCAGGCAAGATATAACAAGCAGTGGATCAAAGGTTTTATCTTGGAATGGTCTCAGTCTTTATTGCTTACATCTGGTCATGAAACCCCTTGCCAGCTTGCTTCTAGGAAATGTCTGTCATAGAACACAGGAAATCTGGCTCTTAGGCCCCAAAAGCAAACAGAAAAGTTGTCGTTCAATGTCATGGCTGTCGTGCCTAAGTCACGCTCATGACACTGGGTAGTGAACGACTCTCCTTTTGTCTGCTCCCTCTAAATCAGAAGGCAACCACAGGAGGAGGGGAATCACGTTTCTTCTGGAAACTTTAAAACAGTTCAACAGCCATGGAGAGAAATCTCACCATGGGAAAGCTGAGAAACACATGCATGTCAGAGCGGATTATTAATTATTGTAATCACAAGTCAAAAATAAAGGAATTTCACTGGGGGGAAAAAAAGCCCATTCTGATTGATGATTGTCTCGTAAGAGTTTTGAATCTTTGAATGACTATTTTCTAAAAAGAAATTTATTGCTTCAGGAGCTTAGCAGCAACAAGGATGTTTCCTTCATCTACGGTCCCAAATTCCCTGTAAATATTAACTTGAAGAGTGGTTATGAGGTTTATTGCACGTTTCTGGTGTTTGAATCCAGACCTCACACTTATCAGCTGTGTGACGTTGGACAAACTCTGAGCTTGTTTCCTCATGAAAAATGGGGATTAAATGTGATAACTCGGTTAAAATCTATAAATGTGCCTGGTATATAGTTAAGGATCCAAAAGGTGATGTGCCCAATGGCAGTTACCTCTATACCCAATGGCAAGTCTTAGCACATGTGGATACTAAGAAAAACGGCTGACCACACAGGCTTTCTATAGGTGATTATCTATTTGGTTCTGAAGTTAATCTCAAACTTTACGAAACGGTGATAAAGGACAAGGGGCTTAGGAGAAAGGGGTCAGGACAGCCTGGTGTTGTGGAAAATCAGGTTTTAGCCCACCAAAGATCTGCATTTAAATCCTAGTTATATTTCTTGTCCCTAGTTGCTTAAGACAGTCTTTCCTGGGTCTCGGTCTCCTCATCGGTGGGGATAAGGATGGCTGTGGCTGGGGGTGTCGCGACGGTCAGAGACAGGCGGTGAGGTGCCTGAAACGGCGGAGCCTCGGAAGCTATTGTTGAATCAGGGCGGGAGCCGCCGCCGGGACCTGTCACCAGCACCGCTACCCAGGCAGGAGTTCCGGGAGTGGGACCCGCGGCTGGGGGACGGGGCCGGGTCTCCGGAGAGGCGGAGGCCGAGAGCTCCGGGGGCCTTTGTTGGCCGCCAGAGCTGCCTCCGCACAAGCCAGGGAGGAGTAAAGCCAGATGAGCCGGCGGGATGGCGGGGGTACACCGAGCGCGCGGAGCCGGGGACCGGAGACGTGAACCGCGCTCCAGACCCAGCCGCGACAGTCAGCGAAGGTGGGGGAGATCTCACGAGAGTTATATAGGCTGCGAGACCGCACCCCTAAATGACAGCCGGGCGGGCCACTGACGCGAGCGGCTCAGCCGCGTGGGGTCCCCGCGGACGGCGCGCAGCCCCGGCGGCCAATGGCTGGCGGGGTCGCGGGCGGGGCCGGGGCGGGGCGGCCGGCGCTCCAGCGGCGGGGGCGGAGCCGCGGCGGGAGGCAGGGCGCCCGGCAGCGGCGGCGGCAGCGGCTTCAAGAGCAACCTCGGCGGCCGCGGCAGGAAGAACACCGGCGGTGGCGGGTGAGGGGCTGGCGGCCGCCGGGGCGCGGGCGGCCAGGAGGTGCTGGTGCGGGGCAGCCGCGCGGAGGGGCGCGGGGCGGAGGGGCGGCGCCGGCCGCCGGGCTCTGAGGCGCGGGGTCACAGGGGATCCACCTGCTGGTAACGGAGCCGCTCGCGCTGTGAGCTGCTGCGGGGCTGGCTGGGGCGCGGGCTGGGCCGCGGGGCGCGGGCCGGGCTCCCTGGCCGCTCCTTCAGCCCTAGCCGCTGCGGCCCCTCGGTGCTGCGCGCTCTGGTGACCCTCCGGGCGCCTGCCGCGTTCCCGGCGCTGCCGGGCGCGGCAGGGCTCGTCGACTTTGGGGCAAAGCGCAGAGAGTGGGTTTGGGGAAGCGGGGGCCGAGGGGGTGGGACAGGTCTGCCCGAAGGCCGGGCCCGGCTTCGGCGTGGCAGCGGGGCCGTCCCGGGCCCAGAGGCAGGGGCTGCTACCGCCGGGACGGAGCACTCGTGCGGCCGTGCTCGGGAATTTCCCCCTAGATGGGACCCGGCGATGGCCCGCCGGGAGAGCGCCCACCCCCACCAGGGCTCGGGCCCCCAAGCGGGAAGCTGCTTGTAGGAGCCGCAGTTTGCGTGCTGGTGATCCCTCTAAGCGTCCCAGGCGGGGTCTCCGCGTGTTTCGGGAGCCATCCCTCCTGCCACTCGCGCGCCCGCTTTTATTGCTCGCAGCGTGTTTCTCCGGAGCCGGTTCATCGCCGACGATCCAAGTTGTGAAAAATGAGCAGGCACAATGTGTGTGTTTAACGCTTTCCGTATATTTTGCTGTTCTGCTTTTGCTGTGGGACCAGTTATGATCAAAGATGATGACAGCATTGTTCGTTTGAATGTAGAACCCAAATTTAGAAACGTGGTTTATGTTTCCTTTTCCGAATGTTTTAAAAAAATAGTTTTGCTAACAGGTTACCGTGGCATCGGTTTCTTAAGCTCACACGTGTAAATCTGAGCAAGCACTGGACGATGAAATTATGTAAACTATATTAAATGGAATTATTAATCCTTTTATAAATGTAAAATAAATGAATTTTAACATAATTGCGGTTATAAGATTTTATAGTTTGAGTCTTGGCTTTCATGATTGTGCCTTTCTTCAGGAACCTCTGTCTTGTCTTGTGGGATGGTAATTTGCCAGGTATTCAGCAAAAGTGTTCTCTCAGCCATGGAACATATTGAGTATTTAAGAGAACACTTTAAAATAATTATCTAGTAATAAAATACAGGACTGCAGCCCTTAAACATCTGTTAATAAAACAGATTTTTCAGTCTGAGATCTAGCGTAGAAGGTTCCTTTTAACTCTGTCAGGATGGAGAAGATGACTAGTAATTTTGGCCAGTATTGTTTTCTGTTGTTAACAATTCAAATGTGTGAAGTGGTAATCTTAGACTAAAATTTTTGCGAATGTGAACACTTGTAAAAGTATGGGTCACTCTGTCTTACTTTAGGTAGTCAGTCCTAAGGGCTCCTGGTGGTCCAGCCAGTGAACCTTCTCTTCTGGTTTAAGAGCATGGAGACCTTTAGTTTGATCTTGTTGGGAGCCTTCACTTACACTGTGCAGTTCAACTTCATTAGTTTGGAAACCCTCATTAAAAATGTATGACTACATTCTCATTGAGTAAAACGCTCTTATATTTCTCTTGCAGAATTTCAGATCTTATTTGTTAGTAGAATTCATTATAAGTATCTTTTTCAAACCAGAGCTTAATAACTTCCTGGATTATCCAGTATTTAATATTCCTAATGTTTTTCACATTATCAATAGTATATCTGTGGTCTGCTTTGATTTTACAGTTCTTTCACTTAATTGTCTCTTTTTATACTGAATTTTATCATATGGACTTTATTCATATTTAATAAAGCTGTATTTTAAGATACCCTTTATGATTCTCCCCTTCCCCATGATTATTAATTGAATGTTTACTGTAATAACCTGTACACTTAGAGTTTTTACTAGGACAAAATCTCAGTCAAATAAGACTAAGTATATAGCAACAGAAAGTTATACACATTTTTATATAACACTACACCAAGATTAAAATTCCATGTTATATAATTCACTGAATTATCACTCTTCTTTTTATAATCAACACTCATTATTGGGTGCTTATTGATATAAGACAAGCTATCAGGCACTTTATGGAATTTAGTTGAAATTAGTTTCTCCATGAAGATTTTAAATTCTAAACTATAGGCATGGGCGTATTTGATGTTAACTTGTATTAACTATAGAAGGTGAATAACTGGGTTTAGAAAGCAGTGATAACTTGTGAGAAAATCTTTGGAGTTCCTTCTTTTCGGACAGTAAGCGTAGGCAAAGAAGTAGTGGGGGTTAAGTGCTTCTAGAGTGTTATACCACAGTTTGAGTTCCTGGCCAAGAAAGGTTAACAGGCATGCCTGAGGGCATGTGTGTGGGGAGGGGGCTTAGCCAGAGGCTACAGGAAGTAAGAAATTTGTTTAAAGTTTTAAGTTCAAACTTTGAAATTTCCTATAAATCTTGTAGCTTATTCCATAATAGACCCATGTTTGTTATAGAATATAAAATTTTTAAAAATTCACACTTAAACTGTTGGGTAAAGATAGCCCCTTGGGACCATTCTTCAGTGTGACTTGAGACTTGGAGTACCCCGGCACTTCTGTTCCTGTCTCCAAGATGCAGGTGGCCTAGTTTAAGAGTCAAAGAGTGGTAGATAAGAGCTAAGACTTCAGAGTCAAACAAATTCAGGTTCTTTTTGGATTCATTTTCTGGTGTGTAAAATGGGATTAATAATGCCTGCCTCATAGGATTTTATGAAGATTTAAAACATACAATGGACCCAGCACATGGGAAACCCTCAATGAGTTGTCATGTCTGTCATTATTATTACTAATACTATGCCCTAGTGATCTGCCTTCACTGGTGGAGATTTCTAGTAATGTTCTGTTTTGCAAAGTAGCTGAGCTGGTAGTTTCTAAATTGCTTACAAATGGCCGATTTAATCAGCCATATTCTACTGAGAGAATTGTCCATTGGGCTTGTTAGGCAAATTTTGGAGGTGCATTAACTCACCCCACTAGAGTGTCATTTAGTATGTTGCCAAGTGTATCTCGTGATCCCCTTGAGGCCACCAGAAATCAATGCACATCTCAGAGTGACTGATATGCCCCCCTGGAATAGACCTATGCATAGAGTGGACTGAATCAGTGGCTGACTGCTGTGTTTGGTTTTATTTTTAAAACAGTTAACATTTATTGAGAACCTATTATGTGGTAGGCAACTATGTTTAAGGGATTTCATTTCATTCCACTTTCTCAGCATTTATGAAATGGGCGGTGACCTACTGGATGTCCTGAGTTAAAGCAATGTAAGTGATGGGTCCTAGGTCATACAGGATCCTGGTTGGTTGGCTGCATTTTCTAAATGCCTAAATATTCCCAGTTTACACCCTGGGAATAGGTTAACCACTGGAAACACTGCATTTATTCTGCTATGATGATGAATAGCAATAATAAATGTAAACTTTTCTATGATTTTTGGTAACATGAAAGGAGCCAGGACAGGGCGTTTTCTCATTTTATGAATGAAATGGTAAGGCCTAGGTAAGTGACATACTCAAGTCATATAAGTAATGATGGAGCCCGATCCAGGACCTAGGTCTTTTGACTCTTATATATAGTCTGTCATTTTTTTTTTTTTAAATATGAACTATTATTGCTCAGTAGGAAAACTGAGGTGAAGATTATGTTACTTAGGGACCATTGTGTGATCATTAGAGTTCTCAGCTTGGAACCTGTGGCTTATATGTGTTTAATGAGCCCCGCAACTTGGCTCTTTAAATAAGTAACCATAACTTTCTTTTCACAGTCAGAACCAACCAATGAGGAGGGAATATGTGTAGTTTGAAGTGTTTTCTCCTGGAAGAGAAGAACTATATAATTCTAGTATGTTAAATGACTGGTTTAGATGTAGGGATAATCTTTATAGATACAGTTTAGCCCCGCCAAAAGTCTGTTTATAATTGTGACTGACAAATGAAGAAACCAATATTTTGCATTACTGAACAAGTTTTTCTTTCTCTTGTCCTCTTGGTTCAGAAGCAAGCCTGAGACATCAACCTATGAAGACTGTGAAGACAATTCTGAATAGCAGTTGTGACTGATGTTGCTGTCAGACTTACTCTGCAGAGCATCTGAAATGAACCTCTCTTATTGATTGTTTTCATTGGCCCAGAGCCAGGAGTACTGGATTCAGTTGGCTTCATAAACATATGAACCAGTGTGATGGTGAAATGAGATGAGGCTCCGAAATGGAACTGTAGCCACTGTTTTAGCATTCATCACTTCGTTCCTTACTTTATCTTGGTATACTACATGGCAAAATGGGAAAGGTAAGGAAAATATCTCCAAAAATGTACATGAAATATACTAGGTTTTTTGCTTTGTTAATGGTGCATAAATGTTTAGGTTAAATACCCCAGCAGTCTGAATGTTGCATGCTCTCTGCTGGTGGCCTGGCAGTTCTCTCTGAGATAAAAATTAAACAGTATTCTTGGACAGTGGAGATAGAGAATTTCTAATTTGAATGGGGTTTTGTTTTTGATTTCTTGTAATTGCACTTGGAGGAACAGATACCCATTAGTCATTTATGTTGTACATGATAGCCAAGTTGAATAAGGAAGACTTTTGGCATTTTATTTTCATTATTAAACAACATAAATGTTTAATAAGCATCCTTGTACTGGATGTTGTATAAAATGCCTAAAAGGACACAATCAGTGCTTTTATGAAATTTACATGCTGATTATACTAATGATTTGGTGCTGTTTAGTTAATAATTGAAAATGTATTTGTTGACAGATTGCTGTTTAGACAAAAATATTTATGAAGTGGGTGAGAAGTTCTGACTGGGAATTTTTTAAATTTTAAAAAATTGATGGTGTTTAGATTGTTGAACTTTGTTTTTAAGGAAGGTTACCTGCTCAGTGATTGGAACTATATGCAGGGATAGTGCTTTTTTTTTTTTGAAGAGAAACTTTGGAGTAAATTCCTACCCACACTTTTTACCTGTTTCTTTTCCTTGTAATAATCTAAGGAATGTTAATGGCAAGAAGGGTGGAGGTGCTGAGATAAGTGCATATTTGGTTTGTTAGAGTAGCCGTCAACACCTGGTTATTTGAAGATGCTGTTGTTGGCATTGTTTTATTGACGTATATGAAGATAAGTGAAAAGATGGATTCATCACTTAATTTTTCTCTATGTATAGATATGTATATATCTCTGTGAAGATATGTATGTATAAAGTAAGCCAATAGAAGAGAAAAACGTACTCTGTGCTTTGAGCAAGTATGGTATTCTTGTTTTTCTTTTTTTCCCCCCACCCCATGAGTGGAGCTCTAATTTTGGGGGGAAGTCTTTGGGGGAAAATGAATGAAAAACTTGTTGAAGACCTTTTTTGTGGCCAAACATATACATTTTAGATTTCATTTTTAAATTGTACCAAAGGGAGAAGATTTACTTAGGAAGAACGGCAAATAGTTAATTTAATCAAGCTATTGATTGTCTTTGGTATGAACAGAACAGATGACTGGCCTTAAGAATCTACTTATGAAATAAGGAAATTGACCATAAGAAGAGTGTACGAATTTTTTTTTTTTTCTTATCAGGAAACTTACTTATTCAGAGAGTTATAATAGAGAAACTTGACCCCTCTTCTCACTGTCTTATTTAAGGGATTAGAAGTTTTTGGAGTCTGTGTTCTATTGATCTTGTTTTGTAGTAAGCATTATTTTGTTTGTATTGATCTGTCCTTAGAATTAAAATTAATTTAGAAAATATAAGATTCTTTTACCATGTGACATAAGATACAGAAAGTCTCTTCTGTTTGGTTACCACTCCTTGAACAGCTCTGTAATCCTTCCGTGCATACTTGTAGGCTGTTTTTCTGCTTAGTATTTTGTCCAGACTCTTTCAGGTATCAACAGAGATCTGCTGTTATGGTTATATAAAATCCACTGGGTTGTAATGCTGTCATTTATGTAATCACCCTGTCTGCTGAGCATTTGAATTCTTTCTAGATTGTTCTGGCAGTCAGACAACTTGGATTTTCCAGAGCAGACCTGATTTCAGATATTCCAGTATACTTATAAACCATGTGCTCTGATTTTTATTTTGAAAGCATAGTTCCCATGTCATTGATGTTGCTGGAGTAATAGTTTTTATTTTTCATTCATTCATTGGTCCCTTCCATGTACCTGTCCTATCTTGTGCCTAACACTGTATTCTAAGAAGGAATAAGAAACTTCACATCTCTGAGAAACTCAGGGTTCAGTAGGGGAGATGCCTATAAACAAATATGCTAGATCAAGATAGAAGCAATAACAGTGCTGGTCTTGTACTGTTATAAACATATTACATATTACATTTATCTCATTCTCGTAACAGCCCTGGGAGGTATTATTATTACATCCTTTCTGTAAGTGAGAAAACCAAAGCAGAGTGGTTGAGACACTTGCCAAGGTCATATGTTAAGTGGTGGTAGAATAAAGTTTGAAATGTGGATTCCAGAAATATTGGTCTGTTGCCCAGAAGAGCAGAGACAGAGGCTACTAATTCTTGAGACACTTCACTGAGGAAGAGTAAATGTGAAGGCAGTACCAGGCAGAGTAGGGGACAGTGGGCATGTCAGGTAGAGGGTGCTGTGTGTCCAGCCATGGAGTTCTGAAAGGGGTAGAGTATTTGTGCTTCGGAATTCTGAGACACTATTGTGATTGGCACATGAGATTCCCAGACACAGTGCAGTTCCTAGAAATATATCTAGTTTGTCATAGGTTGTTTACCATTTGGAAGAATCCATGAGTTGATCCGTGGGATTGGCCTAAGTTGAGGAGGATGTCAGGAACCCAGCCAGGGACACTGGAGTTTGGACCAGGGTACCAGTTCCAACAGGATTCCCACGTGAAAACGAGGCAGAATTCCAAGTATGTGGCATGCACAGGTTGTGAAAGTTGTAAAAGTGGGACAAGAGTCTTACCTGTGGGTGGGATTAGAGCCCCTAATGACCCTCCTGCTCTGGTCAGGCATAAACCAGAAACTGGGCAAGACTGGGCAAGCAGTTGTAAGCCCCTGTCCCTGGAGACATATAACATTCATGTATGTATTGTTGTGAGGGCATATGCTTTCATTTTTCTTGGGTATTTTTACCTAGGAGTGGAATTGCCATGTCATATGGTAACTCTACGTTTAATTTGAAGAGGTTCCAGACTGTTTTCCAAAGCAGCTGGACCGTTATGTGTTTCCTCTAGCAGGGTGTAAGAGTTTTGATTTCTTCACATTCTTGACAACACTTATTATCTGGCTATTTGATTCTACTACCCTAGTGGTTGTGAAGTGGTATTTCACTGTAGTTTTGATTTACCTCATGACTAATGATGTCTAGCATCTTTTTATGTACTTATTACCTATTCAAAAATCTTCCTTGGAAAAAAGTCTGTTCATATCCTTTGCCTGTTTTAAAAAATGGGTTATTTGTTTTTTAAGTTGAAAGAGTTTTTTATGTATTCTAGTTGTGAGTACCTTATCAGATATGATTTGTGAATATTTTCTCTCTGCTTATGGGCTGTCTGTTCACATTCTTGATGGTGTGCTGTGAAGCACAAAATATTTTAATTTTGATGAAGTCCAGTCTATTTTTTGTTGTTATTGCTTGTGTTTTTGGTGTCATATCTAAGAATCCATTGGCAAATTCAAGATCATGAAGATTCTCATGTTTTCTTCTAAAATTTTTGCTGCTGTGGTGAAGTCTTTGATCCATTTTAAGTTAATTTTTATATGTGGTGGGAAGTAAAGGTCCAAATTCATTCTTTGTATATAACAGGTTGTTTTTCTCTTACTGCTTTTTAAGATTCTGTCTTTAACTTAATAATTTTAATTTTAAAATGTTACTTTGTTTTAAAATGTGTCTCTGCTTTCATCTTGTTTGGAACTCTTTTGGCTTCTTGGATCTGGATGTGTGGCCTTCCCCAGGTTAAGGAGGTTTTCAGACATCATTTCTTCAAATAAGTTTTCTGCCTTTTTTTCCTCTTCTGTGAATTTGTTCCATTAGATGTACTATAAGTCCCTTAAACTATATGTGTGTGTGTGTGTGTGTGTGTGTGCGCGCGCGCTGCTCTATTTGTTTCAATTCTGCTGCCCTACCTTCCAGGTCACTGGTCCTTCCTTCTGCTTCATCTAGTTTACTGCTGTAAAACCTCTCATGTATTTTTCATTTTAGTTATTGTAATCTTCAGCTCTGTGACTTCTGTTTGGTACTTTCTAATGTTTTTTATCTCTGTTAAAGTTCTATGTTCATCTATTCTTTTCTCAAGGTTGGTGAACATCTTTGTGACTATTTGAATTCTTTATCAGGTAAATTACCTATTTTTCTTTCATTTTAGGTTTTCTTGTGGGGCAGTTATATTCTTTTGTTTGAACATATTCTCTTATTTCCTCATTTTGCTTGACTCTGTGTTTCTGTGTATTAGGTGAAACAGCCATCTCTCCAAGTCTTAAACTAGTGGTCATTGAAAGATTGGAGGTGTATCAGTCTGTTGTCTGTGCAGTAGACAGGGGGAAGCAGCCGGGCAAGAACTCTCTCAGATTGTTTCATTCTCATGGGGCTCAGAAGCACAAGCCCCTTTGGCGACTAGCACCAGGTGTTCAAGGGGTGACCCTGTGTATATTATATGCACCTTCCAGATCTTATGGGACAGGACCACAGCAGAGGAACATAGGGCCAGGGTGAAGCCTTCCCCACCCACTGAGTAAAGCAGAGGCAGGAACAGTGGCAGAGGAGCACCAGGCAGGCTGGGGTGGGAGCAGAAGCCACAGGGGAGTGCTGGCTAGGGCAATTGGTGCTGGCAAGGTGATGAATGCCCAGATTGTGCCCACGAGCACCTTTTTCCCCAGAGAGAGAGTTTCAACAAACTCCTGTCTCTCTGGCATACACTTTAAGATTAGTTAACGAATCTTCCTTGCATATGATCTAGGCACTTTTTAAACTGTGGCCTCTGTCTGCACTGGGACTGGGAGCGTGAGTCTGTGTGTGAGCCCTTGACAAGAAGAGTTTCAGTTTCCTACAGCCCTGGGTTTCCTGGATGTAAGCTCTGTTGCTTGTCAAAGCCAGGTATTTTGAGGGCTCATCTTTCCATTGCAGGTCCCAAGAGTTGGGATGCCTGATAGAAGGCATGAATCCCTTGCTCTATGTTTGTGACATCCTTCCCTCTCGTGGGTTGTTACCGTCCTGAGACTAGAGCTCCTGATGAGATTGTATCTCTGCCTCTTCTATTCAAATTGTGGGCTTTTTATCCTTGGTTATGGGAGAGCTGTTCTGATAGTTTTCGGCTCTTTCTCAAAGAGAATTGTTTCACATGGTATGTCCGTGGGAGGAAGTGAGCTAAGGACCTTCCTCTGCCACCATCTTGAACCCACTTTTATTTTACACTGTTTTGATTATTGTTGCTCTGTGGTAAATTTGAAATAGAGAAGTGTAAGTCCTGTTACTTTATTCTTTTTCAGGACTGTTTTGGATATTTTGGGTCTCGGCAATTTCATATGAATTTTAGAATCACTTTATTTTTATAAAACATCAACTGGGATTCTGATAGGGATTGCACTGAATTTGTAGATCAGACCAGGTAGTATTACCATCTTAACATTAGGTCTTCCAACCCATGAACATGGGATGTTTTTCTACTTGTTTTTATATTTTAATTTATTTCAACAATGTTTTTGTATGTTCTCACAGTATAATTTTTATGCTTTTGTTATATATATACCTTTTTATTTTTTCTGATGGTATTTTGAATAGAATTGTTTATTTTGGTTTGTTCATTGCAAGTGTGTAAAAATGCAGTTGATTTCTGTATATTGATCTTGTATCTGGCAACTTCGCTGAACTTATTTATTCTAATAGGTTTTTAGTGGATTCCTTAGGATTTTCTACATACAAAGTCATGCCATCTGTGAATAGAAATAATTTTCTTTCTTTCTTTCTTTCTTTCCAATCCGGATGCTTTTTGTTTTTTTCTTGTTTAATTTTCCTAGCTAGAACCTTTATTATAGTGTTGAATAGAAGTGGAGAGAGCCGACACCCATCTTGTTCCTCATCTTAATGAGAAGTCAGCCACTTTTTCACATTTAAGTGTGTTGTTAGCTGTAGTTTTTAAGTATATGCTCCTTTTTTAGCTTAAGAAAGTTGCCTTCTATTCCTAGTTTGCTGAGTATTTTTATCACAAAAGAGTTTTGGATTTTGTCAAATTATTTTCCAGCATCTGTCGAGATGAGCATCTTTCCTGCATCTATTCAGTGATTTTGTTTTGTATTCTATTAAGATATGTTGTATTCATTGATTATTAGATGTTCTATTAACCTTGCATTCCTAAGATAACACTTGGTCATGGTATATAATCCTTTTTGTATGTTGCTGAATTTGGTTTACTAGTTTTAAGGATTTTGCATTAATATTCATAAGGAATATTGGGCTATAGTTTTAGTATGTCAGGTTTTGATGTCAGGGCAATACCAGCCCCATAGAATGATTTGGGAAGTGTTCCCTTCTAGTCTTGGTTTTTTGGTTTTTTTTTAATTCTCTTTTTGAAGACTGTGGAAAATTGATATTACTGTAGTCCCCTCATTTGAATTTTGCTTTTTGCTGTTTCGATTACCCATGGTCAACCACGGTCTGAAAACAATAAATGGAAAATTCCAGAAATAAACATGTTTTAAATTGTGCGCATGATGAACTCTTACACCATCCCACTCCAACCCACCTGGGATGTGAATCATCCCTTTGTCCAGCATATCTATGCTGTGTATGCTACCTGCCCTGTTAGTCACTTAATAGCCATCTTGGTTATCAGATTGAGTGTTGCAGTATGGCAGTACTTGTGTTCATCACTCTTATTTTACTTAATAATGGCCCCAAAGTGCAAGAGTAGTGATGCCGGCAATTCAGATATGCCAAAGGGAAGCCATAAAGTGCTTTTTTTTTTTTTTTAATTGAAAAAGTGAGTACAGTACAATAAGATTTTGAGAGAGATCATATGCACATAACTTATTACACAATATTGTTATAATTGTTCTATTTTATTATTGTCGTTTCTTACTGTCCCTAATTTATAAATTAAACTTTATCATAAGTATGTATGTATAGGAGAAAACGTGGTATATATAGTTTAGTACTATCCACGGTTTTAGGCATCCACTGGGGGTCCTGGAACTTATCCCCCACAGGTGTAAGGGGGGACTACTGTAATTCTTCTTTGGCTGGTAGAATCAGCAGTGAAGTCATCTGGACCTGGGCTTTTCTTTGTGGTAGTTTTATTGGTGACTGAGTCAGTTGCTTCATTTGTCTTTTCAGATTGTGTATTCTCTAGTCAATTTCTATAGTTGGTATTGTTCTAGGAATTTGTCCAGTTCATTTAAGTCATCTGAATTGTTAGTATACAATTATTCATAGTATTTCTTTATAATCCTTTTTGTATTTGTAAGATCAGTAGTAATGTACCCCCTTTCATTTCCGATTCTAGTAATTTGAGTCTTCTGTTGGCTAAAAGTTTGTTAATTTTATTGATCTTTCGAAGAACCAGTTTTTGGTTTTTAACGTTTTCTCTATTTTTCTATTTTCTATTTAATTACTCTTGGCTCTAATCTCGGTCATTGCCTTCATTCTGCTTGTTTTAGGCTTAGTTTGTTCTTCTTTCCCTAGTATATTAAGACTATTGATTTGAGATCTTTCATAATGTAGGCATTTACAGTGATTAATTTTCCTCTAAGCACTGCTTTAGCTGCATCCTGTAAGTTTTGGTACATTTTGTCTTGAGTTTTTATTGATTTAAGTATTTTCTTATTTCTTTTACTAGTTGGTTATTTAGGAGAATGTTCTTTAATTTCTACGTATTTGTGAGTTTGCCAGATTTTTCTGTTACTAATTCCTAATTCTATTCCATTGGGGTCAAAAGACATACTTTGTATCATTTCTTTCTTTTGAGATTTATTTAGGTTTGTTTTATTACCTAGGATGTGATCTGTCCTTTAGAATGTTCCATGTTTCAGTATTTCTTTGTTGACTTTCTGTCTCATTGTTCTATCCATTATTCGAAGTGGTATATTGAAGTCTACAACTATTATTATAGAATTGTCTATTTCTGTCTTCATTTCTATCAGTTTTTGCTTCACCTGTTTTGGTGTTATTGGGTGTATATGTTTTCATTTTTATATCTTCCTTTAATCTCTAGTAACTTGTAAAGTCTATTTTTTTTCTGATATTAGTACAGGCACTTCAGCTTTCCTATAGTTTCTGTTTGTATAGTATGTCTTATTCCCTTTTTTTAAAAAACAAATTTACTCATGTCCTTTTTTTGTAAATTAAGTTTATTGAGGTAACATTGGTTAATACAATTATATAACTTTTAGATATACATTATAATTTGATATCTGTATATTCTATTGTGTGTTTACCACCCAAAGTTCAGTTTCCTTCAGCTATCACATATTTGATCCCCTTTACCTATTTCAGCCTTCCCCTCCCCACCTATGTTTGACCCCCTTTACCCTATCAACCCCCTACCCTCTGGTAACTACTAGTCTGTAGTCCATGTGTCTCTGTTTGTTTGTTCTGCTTATTTTTTGCTTTTAGGTTTATATCCCACATATAAGTGATACCATGTGATTTTCAACTTTTCCTGTCTGGCTTATTTCGCTTAGCATGATTATCTCGAGGTCCATCCATGTTGTCGCAAATGGCAGTATTTCATCTCCTCTTATGGCTGAGTAATATTCCATTGTATATATGTACCACAGCTTCTTTAGCCAGTCCTCTATCGTAGGACATTTCCTTTGCTTCCATGTCCTGGCCACTGTGAATAATGCTGCTATGAACATCAGTGTACAAATATCTTTTCGGATATGAGTTTTCAAGTCTTTGGGGTAAATACCCAGTGGAGGGATTGCTGGATCATATGGTAGATCAATTCTTAGTTTTTTGAGGAACCTCCATACTGTTTTCCATAGTGGCTGTACCAATTTGCAGTCCCACCACTAGTGCATGAGGGTTCCTTTTTCTCTGCATCCTCTCCAGCATTTGTTATTACTTGTCCTGTTGATAACAGCTATTCTAACAGGTATGAGGTCAAATTCATAAAATCCTCTTTAAGTCCAAGGTCCTTGAGTTTAGTTCCTATGTTTTCTTCTATGCATGTTATTGTTTCAGGTCTTATATTCAGGTCCTTAATCCATTTTGAGTTAACTTTGGTGTGTGGTGATAGACAGCAGTCTTTATTGAAGAGGCTTTCCTTTTTCTACCATATGTTTTGGCTTTTTTGTCAAAAATTATCTGTCCATGTAAATATGGGTTTACTTCTGGACTCCTGATTCTGTTCCACTGGTCTGTGTGTCTGTTTTTCTGCCAATACCATGCTGTTATGATTACTGTCACTTTGTATATAACACTCTATTTCCCAAGCTTGCTATTTCATTTGTCAACTCTTGCAGTGTGTTCTTCATCTCCAGAAGGTCTATTCTGCTCTTCTTGAGGGTTTTACTCTCCTTGCTTTGCTCATCTAGTTGTTTTTTCAATTCTTGAAATTGGTGATATGACTCATTTCGGAACTCACTGAGTTTTTTCAGAAGTACCATCCTGAATTCTCTGTCATTTAAGTCGCATATTTCTATGTCTGTAAGCTTATTTTCTGGAGATTTTTCTCTTTCCTTCAGAAATGCCTTGTCACCTTGGTTGTTCATTGTGTTTAATGGACTATTTCTCCGCCTAGGCATTAATGAGAATATATTCTGCTTTTTTTCCAGAATAAAGTTTTATTACATAAAGGTCTCTCTTTAGCTTGCTGCAAAGAAGGCACTTTTCTTTTGGTTTCCAGTAGATGGTGTCTAAGTTTCTTGGATCCCTGCTTTATATAAAGCCTAATAATGCCTTTTTATTTCCTTGTAGATATTTAATCACGCTCCCTACCCTCAGTTTTAGTCCTTGTCAATGTTAGCAGCAGTTTTGGTAGCGTTTGATCAGGTTCCCCTGGGGCTCCGCAGTGATGGGTCTTGGAGGATATAGGGTAGGAGCCCTCTGGGTTGGGGGTTGGGTGCTGTGGCTCAGCTTCGGTTTTGCAACTGCGGCTGGTAAAAATCAGCTGTTTTTCTGTTATCCTGCTTCTCTGCCTACTGCCCTGATGACTGACTGAGCCCTGCTGCTGGCTGTGGGGAGCTCACAGCTCTCCCAGGCAGGACTGTTTAGGGAACTCGCTGTTTCTTCTCTCCTCTTCCCACCCTCCTATAGGTAGCTCCGGTGGCTGCAAAGGCAGCTTCTTTATTTCTCCCAGTCCACCACCCGACACCCAGGATTCTGATCTGTGGTAGCTCTTATGTGCACATCCTACACTCATACGTGCTGGTGTTCAGTTTGGGTGTTTTTTGTTGAGTTTTAGATGTTCAGCTCATTGTTGTTTCAAGGGGAGAGATCTGGAGATGTCTCTCACTCTGCCATGTTTCCTCCTTCCCTCTATTCATGTTTTTAAATCTACAGTGTGTCTCTTGTAAACAGCATGTAGTTGGATCATGCTTTTTAAAATCCAGTCTAGTAATGTCTACTTTACTTTTGATTGGACTGTTTAATCCATCCCTGTTCAATGTTATTGATGCAGTTTGATTTACATCTGCCATCTTACATCTCTTTTTCATATTCTCATGTCTTTTTAGTTCCGCCATTCCTCCTTTAAAGGTTTTTTTTGCATTGATTAAATATTTTCTAATTTGGCATTTTAATATCATTAATGACGTTTTTCACTAATTTTGAGTATATTTTAGTGGTTGTTACAAGGTTTACCATATACATCTCAACTTATCAGAATCAGCTTCAGATTTATACAAGCTTAATTTCAGTAATATTTAGAAATGTTATTTCTATATAGTTATAAACTTACTCCCTTTCCTCTTCTTTTTTGGTTGTGGTATTGTTATACACATTATATCTGTTAATGTTACAAACCCAGCAATACATTGTTAAAATTATTACTTTACTATCTGTTATTTCCTTTGCATATTACAGCTTTTTCCCATCCACCTCTTTTGTGCTGTCATTGGCAAATGTACTACATTTCCATGTTATAGACTCAAAGATACCTTACATGCATATCATTTATACAATGTCTTTTTGAATCAGTTGAGAGAAAGAAAAAAATACATTAATAGCATCTGTGATAATTACATAATTACTGATGTTCTTTGTGTGGATTTGAATTACTGTCCTAAGATCACTTGCTTTCAGCCTGACGAACTTATATTAGTATTTCTTGTAAGGCAGGTCTGCTAGCGATGAATTCTATCATTTTTTTAAATCTTGGAATATGTGTATTTTACCTTCATTTTTGAAAAATGAGTGTGCTGGATGTAAGATTCTTGGTTGATGGGATTATTATTTTTAAATTAAAAAAAATTTTTTTAGCACTTTGTTAAATCTCACTGCCTTCTGGCCACCATTATTTCTGATGAGAAGTCAGCTATTGATCTTTTTAGGATTCCTTATAAGTGATGCATCATTTTTCTCTCGTTTTCAAGATTTTCTTGTGTTTGACTTTTATTATTTTTACCATGATGTATCTGTGGTTCTTGCTAATACCATACTTGCTATTGTTCTTCAGAAATTTTGGGAATTATCCAATCATTCATATACCTTTCAATATGTTTTTCACCTTTTTCTTCTCTCCTCTGGTATTCTCATTACATTTGTGATGGTATACTTAATGGTATCCCAAAATTTCTTTGAGGCTCTGTTCACTTTCCTTCATTATTTTTTCTTTTTTCAGCATGCATAATCTCTATTTGATCTGTCTTCTAAATCTTGCTGAATTCTACAAGAATCTTGCCAGTTCTTTCTTTTACCAGTTCAAATCTAGTGTTGGATCCCTCCACTGAACTTTTTATTTCTATTATTGTACTTTTCGACTCCAGAATTTCCATTTAGTTCTTTCTTAAAATTTCTATTCCTTTATTGATATTCTTTATTTGATGCAACGTTGCCATACCTTCTTTCACTTCTTTATCAAAGCTTTTTGTTAGTTCCGTGAGTGTATTCATAATAGCTGATTTGAAATCAGTACTGGTTAAATCCTATCCTTCCTCTTCCCCCCTCCCCCCAAGATTATGTCTCTACTGTTGCTCCTCAGGAAGGCACAGTTCGGTGCACACCCCACATCAGCATAGGGTGACCCTTGTTACTGGTAGGGTTCTCGTCCACTCCCTCAGTGACCACTGCACTAATTGCTGGTAGATTGTTCTGTTGTTTACAGCAGTGCAATGGAGCATACATTCTATGAACTAATCAAACTGTGGTTCCTTTGAAGAAATTATTTGAGTTTCAGTGTGTGTTATTTCTGCCTCCGGAAGGCTCCTCCCAGCTATCATTTTCCCTAGTTTTCATTCTCCCTCTGTCCTTCCTTCTTGCGCACACACACATAGACTAGCCACCTACAATCTAGGCTGTATTTTCATTAGGTCTCCAGTTCTCCCAGTTCCATTTTCTATAGCCTCCACTATTGCTGTGAGAGCTTTAGGTTATAAACTCCTCCAGGCTCTGTTGCAAATGAAACTCGGTCCTTCGGGAAGAAATTAGGAACAATCTGTTTTTTGGCCCTATTTTTCCCCCAGGCAAAATTTCTGACCGTAGCTCTAGAGGTGGAGGCAATGACAGGCTTCTTTCTGTGTGGTACCCCTATTCTAGGAGCTGAGCCCTGGGTTAAGGGAGAGGGTTAGTAGCCGGAAGTTCTCATGGCTCTGACTGTCCTGGAGGGGAGCCACTGCCTCACTAGCTGGAGGAAGGGCTGTTAGGTCCTCAGATTCTTACTTAGCTCACTATATCCAACGCAGAGCCTCAGTGTGTGAAAATAAGTGAAAAGACCAGATGTCATGTCCTTTTAGTTGCAAACATGTAGACACTAAAGCATTTTGTTTAAA
Organism: Pteropus medius; assembly: GCF_902729225.1. NCBI lineage: Eukaryota > Metazoa > Chordata > Mammalia > Chiroptera > Pteropodidae > Pteropus > Pteropus medius. The sequence goes on from NW_024344433.1 coordinate 530,416, forward strand.
ACTATGACTCTTATTTGTGAACAAAATATTTTAGATATTTTTTAGTTTTTCTTTATGGAATAAGAAAAGTTTTTTTCAAACAGGATATAAGGAAAATTAATAGTAACTGTAGGATTTGGAGGACATACATGGTTCTGGCTCACTGAAATTGTGTAATAGTGTTTGCTGAGTGCCTTCTGTGTGTCAGGCACTGCTAAAAATTTTGGGTTACATTAGCAAATGTATTGGAGAAAAACCCCTGCTCTTTTCGGGGAGGAAAGATGGAAATAGCCCCCACCATAAATAAGTCAATTAAACAGTAAGCTGAAGGGTAACATGGTTTTTAAACTTTTTATTTTGCAGTAATTTTAGATTTACAGTAAATATGCAAAAATTGTGCACAGAATCCCTTTACACCCCCTAATATGAACAACTTACATAACCACAGAGCACAGTTTTCTAAAATGAAAAGCTGACATTGGTACAATACTATTAACTAACCTACAGACCTGATCTGAATTTCACCAGTTGTCTCACTTGTGTCCTCCTGTTCCAGACCTCATCCAAGACCCCACGTTGCATTTAGTTGTCATGTTTCCTAGTATCCTATCCATTACGGGAAATTCCCTCAGTTTTTCTTTGTCTTTTATGTCCTTGACACTTCTGAAGATATTTGGCTAGTTATTTTGTAGATGTCCCTTAATTTGAATTTGATGATTTCCTATGATCAAACTGAAGTAATACAATTTTTGGCGAGAATACCACAGAGAATACCTTGTGTCCTTAGCGTATTATATCAAGAGGTGCGTGACTCACCACAGGTTTCGTTAACATCAGTCATTTGTTAAAGTTGTGTCTGCCTGGCTTTGGCAAAGTCACTCTTTTTTCTTTTTGTAATTAATAAACATTTTGTGGAGTCACACTTAAAAACTAAGCAGATATACCGTTTCTCATCATACTTTTGCCCACAAATTTTAACCTCCATTGATGATTTTTGTCTGCATCAGTTATTGTGGTGTTTGCCAAATGTGATTTTCTGTTCCTATCATTCCTTCTTATAGCTGTTAATTGGTACTCTGCTGAAAGAAGGAAATGTCTTTTCTCTCTCATTTGTTTCTAATTTCTTTATATGAGTATGTACTCACAGGTATTTATTTTCTATGGGTTATAACCTTTTATTATCATTAATAATTTTGTTGTTTACATTGTCCCACAAGTGACTATCAGCAGCTCCTTCAAGTTGGCTTTTGTGCCTTCAACGTGCCTCTGTCATTTTTTTCCCAAATTTATTGAGGTGAAATCCTCATAACATGAAATTAACCATATTAAAGTGAACAGTTTAGTGGCATTTAGTACATTCACAGTGTTGTGCAGCCACCACCTTTATCTAGTTCCCATTCATTTTTTGAGCAATTTTTAATTTTCTGGTGCCATAAAGTGCTCTTCCTGTCTTGTCTTATACTTTTCCTGTCCCAGCCCTGGAAGTAACCTTTTTTTTTCAAGGAGCTTCTAGTTCCTTTGAAGGGTGGAGTCTTGGAGTGCTCATTTCTGTTGTGGTATCACCAGTTCTGGTCCTTCTCAGTGGACATTGCAAGCACATGTGTGTATATACATGTACATCTGTGTCTATTTCTGTATACATCTGTGTGTGTATGTGTATATATATGTGTGTGTGTGTATATATATATATATATATATATATGTGTGTGTGTGTATATATATATATATACACACACACACATATATATATTTTAAAAACCACCATGAGTTCATACTGATCCAGCTGATTTTAATCCGATACTGTGGTATTCTAGTCTCTACTTTTCCTTATTTGTAACGCCTGTCTCTGGCAGTAAATAACATATCTCTTAGTATCCCAATATACTTACTTATTTGCTAAATCCCAGTATATACATACAGTTGTTTCAGAATTGCTAACTCATACCCAAGTGAAAAATAAATTTACTAGGGTACAGTATCTGTGCACAGTTCTTTTTGTATTTAGGTTTGCAGTGTGGAACTTGTCACTTTAAAACCATTTTCTATGAGTGAGTCATATTGAAAGTGAGATATATCATGGAAAGTGTGGACTTTTAAACTTGTAATGGATGTTTAAATGTTTGAATTAGGCCATAGAGAAGATTCAGAAAGAACTCCAGAGATTATAAATGTCTGCCTTGCTCTGGAATAGCAGGGTTTGATCCCTTTTCAGGAGTGGAGGGTGGGTACAGAGATTATAACCCTTAAGACACTGTTCATGTTTTTCCTTTCCTGAGGAATGGTGGCAGTGGTGCCACTGGGAAGAAGGAAGAATCTAGAGTTGTTGGTTCTCTTGTAGCTTGCTCTTTGATTCTGGAAAAGTCACTTTGGCTCACTTGAAACTGGTTTATTTCTTCTCTTCTCTTCTCTTCTCTCTCTCTCCTTTCTTTTTTTCTTTTTGCCTCTCATTCCACCATTTATGATCACAGAGGAATTTTAAAGATTGAGAGAAGTGCTAGAAGGCAAATGTAGGCAAACAGGGTTATTTTTTAAAAAATTTATTTAAATTAGTTTCAAATATACAATACATTCGTTAGACATCTATACAGTTCATAAAATGATCCCCCCAATTTCTCCCTCTCTCCCCTGGCCCTCTACCTAGCCATCATATTAATGCTAACTGCATTCCCTCTGCCATACTCCCCATCCCCCTGACCAACTGTCAGCTTCCACTAAATTTGTACTTCTTTAACCCCTTCTTTACCACAACCCCCCTCCCCTCTGTCTGTCACCAAATTGTCCACTATATTTGTGAGTCTGTTTTTGATTAATTTGTTCTTTTTGTTCCTTAGATTCCATATATGAGTGAAATCGTATGGTATTTATCTTACTCTGTCTGACTTATTTCACTCAGCATAATCTCTAGGTCCATTCATGTCGTTGCAAATTGTAGGATTTCATTTTTTAATGGCTGAGTAATATTCCATTGTATAATATATGAACCATAATTTCTTCATCCAGTCATCTGTTGATGGACATTTAAGTTGCTTCCATATCTTAGCTATTGTAAATTGTGCTGCCATGAATATTGGCGTGCATAGACCTTTACGAATTATTGTTTTGGTTTTCTATGGATAAATCCCCAGAAGTGCAATTGCTGCATCAAAAGGTATATCCATTTTTAATTTTTTGAGAAACCTCCATACTGTTTTCCATAGTGGCTGTACCATTTCGCAGTCCCACCAACAATGTGTGAGGGTTCCCTTTTCTCTGTACCCTCGCCAACACTTGTTTCTTGATTTATGGATGATAGCCATTCTGAAAGGTGTGAAGTGATTTCTCAGTGTGGTTTTAATTTGCATTTCTCTGATGGTTAGCGACCTTGAGCATCTTTTCATATGTCTGTTAGCCATCTGTATTTCCTCTTTGGAGAAGTATGTGTTCAGGTCTTCTGCCAACATTTTACTTGGATTGTTTGCTTTCTGGTGTTTAGTTGTTTAAGTTCTTTATATATTTTTGGATAGTAACCCCTTATCAGATGTATCATTAGCAAATATTTTCTCCCAGTCGGTTGTCTTTTTGTTTTGTTGGTGGTTTCCTTTGCTGTACAAAAACTTTTTAGTCTGATGTAATCTCATTTGTTTATTTTTTCTTTTGTTTCCCTTGCCTGAGGAGATAAATCTGAAAAGAAATTCCTGTTAGTAATATCAGAGAGTTTACTGCTTATGTTTTCTTCTAGAAGTTTTATGGTTTTGGGTCTTACATTTAAGTCTTTAATGCATTTTGAGTCTATTCTTGTATACGGTGTAAGAAGGTGGTCCAGCTTATTATTTTTTTTGCATGTATCTGTCCAATTTTCTCAACACCATTTATTGAAGAGACTGTCTTTACCCCATTGTATATTCTTACCTCCTTTGTCATATATTAAGTGGGCGTATAGGTGTGGATTTATTTCCGGGCTCTCTCTTCTGTTCCATTGATCGATGTATCTGTTTTTATGCTAGTACCATGCTGTTTTGATTACTGTAGCCTTGTAGTATAGTTTGATATCAGGTAGTGTGATACCTCCAACTTTCTTCTTCTTTCACAGGATTGCCGTGGCTATTTGGGTTTTTTTATGGCTTGATATAAATTTTAGGATTATTTGTTCTAGCTCTCTGAAAAATGCCATTGGCATTTTGATAGGGATTGCACTGAATTTATAGATTGCTTTGGGTAGTATGGCCATTTTAATGCTGTTGATTCTTCCTGCCCATGAACATGGTATATGCTTCCATTTATTTGTATCTTCTTCAGTTTCTTTTTCAATGACTTATAATTTTCTGAAAACAGATCTTTTACCTTCTTGGTTCATTTGAGTCCCAGGTATTTTATAGTTTTCGATGCAATCATAAATGGGATTGTTTTCTTAATTTCTTTTTCCAAAAGTTCATCATTGGTGTATAAAAATGCCACTGACTTCCGAATATTTATATTGTAACCTGCTACTTTACTGAACTTACTGGTCAGTTCTAACAGTTTTTTGGTGTAATCTTTTAGCCTTTCCCTATTGAGGATGACGTTAGCTGCAGGTTTGTCATTCATGGCCTTTATTATGTTGAGGTATGTTCCCTCTATTCCCACTTTGCTGAGAGTTTTTATCATAAATGGATGTTGGGTTTTGTCAAACACTTTTTCTGCATCTAATGATATGATATTATGGTTTTTATCTTTCGATTTGTTAATGGTGTATCACGTTAATTGATTTGTGGATGTTGTACCAACTTTGCATCTCAGGAGTAAATCCAGCTTGATCATGATGTATGTTATTTTAAATGTATTGCTGAATTCGGTTTGCTAATATTTTATTGAGGATTTTTGCATCAATGTTTATAAGAGATATCAGCCTATAGTTTTCTTTTTTTGTAATGTCTTTGTTTGGTTTTGGAATCAAGGTAATGGTGGCCTCATAAAAGGAGTTAGGGAGCCTTCCTTCTTCTTGAATTTTTTGAAATAGTTTGAGAAGAATAGGTGATAATTCTTTGAATGGTAAAATTCGCCTATGAAGCCATCTGGTCCAGGACTTTTGTTTTTTGGGAGGTTTTTTATTACTGATTCTGTTTCATTGGTGGTAATCAGTTGGTTCAGATATTCTGTTTCTTCTTGACTCAGTCTTGAGAAATTGTATGTTTCTAGGAATGTGTCCATTTCTTCCAGATTGTCCAATTTGTTGGCATATAATTGCTCGTAGTATTTTCTTATGATCCATTATATTTCTGTGGAGTCTGTGGTTATTTCTCCTCTTTGATTTCTAATTTTATTGATTTGAGTCCTCTCTTTTTTCTTTGATGAGTCTGGCTAAAGGTCTGTTAATTTTGTTTATCCTTTCAAAGAATCAGCTCTTGGTTTCATTAATCTTTTGTATTGTTTTTCTAGACTCTATTTCATTTATTTCTGCTGTGATCTTTATAATTTCCTTCCTTCTATTCACTTTGAGCTTTGTTTGCTATTCTTTTTCTAGTTCTTTTAATTATAAGATTAGATTGTTTGAGCTTTTTCTTGTTTTTTTTTGAGGTAGGCCTGTATTGCTATGAATTTCCCTCTCAGGCCTGCTTTCTCTGTGTCCCATAAATTTTGACTCATTGTGTTTTCATTTTCATTTGTTTCTAGGTATCTTTTGATTTCTTCCTTGATCTCATTAATAACCCATTCATTATTTAGTAGCATGTTATTTAACCTCCATGTGTTTATATATTTTCCAGTTTTTTTCTTGTAGTTGATGTCTAGTTTCATACCATTGTGATCAGAGAAGATGATTGATATGATTTCAGTCTTCTTAAATTTTTTGAGACTTGATTTGTATCCTAACATGTAGTGTATCCTTGAAAATATTCCATGTGTACTTGAGAAGAATGTATATTTTGCTGCTTTGGGGTAAAATGCTCTGAAAATATCGATTAAATCTGACGTAGTGTGTCTTTTAGGCCCATTATTTTCCTAATTCTTTGCTTGGAAGATCTGTCCATTGGCATCAGTGGGGGTCTTAAAGTCTTCTATTATGAGTGTATTACTATTGATCTCTCCTTTTATGTCAATGATTGCTTTATGGGTGTGTATATGTTTACTAGGGTTATGTCCTTTTGATTTATTGATCCCTTTAACATTATATAATGCCCTTTCTTGTCTCCTATCATAACCTTTGTTTTAAAGTCTATTTTATCCAATATAAGTATTGCTACTCCAACTTTTTTTCATTTCCATTTATGTGAAATATCATTTTCTATCCCTTTACTTTCAGTCTGTGAGTGTCATTTGATCTGAAGTGGGTCTCTTGTAGACAGCATATGCATGGGTCTTGTTTTCTTATCCAGTCGGTTACTCTCTGTCTTTTGATTGGAGCATTTAATCTGTTTACATTTAAAGTGATTACCGATAGGTACATTGTTACTGGCATTTTATTATTCATATTTGTTACTTCTATTTTCTTTTTTACCCCTTCTCTTACAGAAAATAATGGGCCTTCTCTAACATTTCTTGTAATGCTGGCTTGTTGATGATGAATTCCTTAAACTTTTTCCTGTCTTGGAAGCTCTTTATCTCATCTTCCATTTTAATTGAAAGCCTTGCTGGGTAGAGTATCTGTGGTTGTAGATTCCTGTTTTTCATAACTTTGAATATTTCTTGCCATAATCTTCTGGCCTGCAAAATTTCCATTGAAAAGTCAGCAAACATTTTTATGGGGGTACCCTTGTAAGTAACTATCTTCCTTTCTCTTGCTGCTTTTAAGATTCTCTTTGTCTTTGACTTTTGGCATTTTAATTATGATGTGTCTTGGTACAGATCTGTTTGAATTCCTCTTGTTTGGGATTCGGTGCTTCCTGAACTAGTATGTCTAATTCCTTTGCCTGGTTAGGGAAGTTTTCTTTCATTATTTCTTCAAATAGATTCTCAATCCCCTGTTCGCTCTCTTCCTCTTTAGGTACTCCTATGATCTGGATATTTTTACGCTTCATGTTGTCCCAGAGGTCTCTTAAACTATCCTCATTTTTAAAAATTCTTTTTCTTTTTTGTTGTTATGATTGGGTACATTCTGCTACCAATTCACTGATTTGATCTTCTGCTTCATCCATTTTACCGTTGAATCCTTCTAGTATATTCTTCATTTCAGTTATTGTATTCCTCATTTTTGTCTGGTTCTTTTTAATGGTTTCTATGTCCTTTTTTATGCTGTTAAGGTTCTCATTGTGTTCATCCATTCTCCCATAAGTTCATTGAGCATCCTTATGATCATTATTTTGAACTCTGCACTGGTAGGTTGCTTGCCTGCATTTCCTTTAGCTTATTTTCTGGAGTTTTCTTTTGTTCCATTTGTGGCATGTTTTTTTGTTTTCTCATTTTATTAGCCTTTCTGTGTTTGTTTCTATGTATTAGGAATATTTGTTTCATCTCAGCCTTGGCAAGGTAGCCTAATATGGAAGGTGTCTTGTGTGACCCAGTGTCACACTTTCCTTGATCCCTTATGCTCGTGGCTCTGGACGTGATCTTTGTGTGGGTTGTGTGTGATCTTCTGTTGTCGCCAAGCCTTTATTGTTATTAGTAGATCAGTGGATGGGATTAATGCTCAGGCTGATTAATCGTGGGAATTGGCTGCATCCACAGTTGTTGTGTGGGGGCTGACCCCACTGAGTGGGATTTGCCCTAGCAGGCTTGTGTACTTGTCACAACCACCCTTTGTGTGTATCACTAATGGGACTAGTCAGGAGTTGCTCCTTTGTGGTCTGGTGCCAGCCTCCGGATGCGTTGGTTTTGTGGCCCCTTGGGAGGGGCTCCCCCATAGGCCAAGGTCAGCTGCTGCTTTTGATTGCTCAGGGCTACCTAGTAGGAACTACAAAGCAATCTGCAGATGGTTGTTGCCTATGCTGGACCTGTAGGTAAGTGGAAGAGACAATACTGTAGGCAGCAGTCAGTTATTCCGCATCCCTGACCTATGGCAGTTTAGCAGAGGGACCAGTGCTCCTCACGGCCTGACACTACCTGTTAGTTTTGCCTGTAAGTCTCTGAAACTAGATGAGCCTCTGGGTGATATGTGTGTTGGGTGGCACAGGGACCCTGGGAATCTCCTGGGTCTATTGAGTAAATTTCCCCCTGCCACTGCAGTGTCAGTTTATGTGCCAGCACTGTCTCTCTGGCTCCCTGTACAAGTTTCTGCTTGTAGCCTAAATGTGTTACCTTATGGCAGGGGGCAGCTGTCTATCAATGTGCAGCGGGCACTTTGTGTACTGGATGGGGCAGGAGCTCAGGGAGTCAAGGGCCATCAGGCCAATTCAGACCCCTGCAATCCCCTCAAGAGATATTGCAGCTTATACAGACGACTGTTTTCCTCGAAATGTGCTCACTGCACTAGCCAAGGTCTGTTGCCTGCGCTGACTGTGCAACCCCAGAGCCAAGCAGAGCACAAGAGGCTGCTTGTCAATGGGCTGTAGGTACTTTGTGGCTTGGGTGAAGTTGGATCTCAAAGGAGACAAGGTCCGTCCGGCCAATATAGCCTCAGTTTTGCTGCAACTTCTGTACCTAGGCGTTCCCGTGGCTTCGATATGGCTCCTTTCTATTATCAGACGTAGGTGTTATCAGCTGGACTTCAGGTGATTCTCCATGCTGATTATTTTATAATTTGGTTGTAATTTCCATGCACACCTGGGAGGAGAAGAACCCTACTTTTACCTAGTCTGCCATCTTCCCCCCTGTCCGGTTATTGTTATTTTTTATTTAAGGACAAGAAGATGGATACTGCAAATTACAGAGCTTGACATTTGGGGACAAATGGTAACTGGATACTTTGTGAGCATGTGTACTTACTAAGAGAAGTAGTCATTGTTTGCAGCCAGCAAAAACGAATTAGGATTGAGTCTAGACAGTGAGCTTCTTAAGGACGGAGACCTGGTCTCCCTCTCCCACCCTACACCAATTTTAAAAATTTACAGAAAAATATAGTGAATGATATAGAAGAAAAAAAACCCCTAGGTTTTTATATTTACTTCACATCTTTCATTTTAAATAAGTAAAGCGTGGCAGATCTACCTAAAATCCCCCATCCATTTTTCACCTTTACTTCCCCTACCTTGGTTGAGGCAAACCACATCACGTTTGTGTGCTCTTCTAGTCCATGTTTTATGCATTGATTTCTGTGTGTAAATATCTGTGAATTATATGTATGTATATGTGTGCACATATAATTTTGTGTTTTAAAACATTGACACAAATAGTGTTATGCTATATGCAATAGTATTATGCGAGTATTATTCTAAATAGATAAAAACATCATTTTTTTCTAATATCGTTTTAGTGTTTCTGGGGAAGGATGCACCCTAGAGGGCTGTGTTCTACCATTTTGCTGATGTCGCTCAATAGCCATTTTTATGCCATTCCATTATCCAGGTCCTAGCAAGATTCAGATTCAAGTTCTTCTAAGTCGTTTGTATAACATTTTCATCCTTGTTCATTCAAATGTTCATCTTTTAGAGTTTAGCTCATGGCATGGTAGACTTGACACTTTTTTGTCCCTACATACATGGTAGATAATGTTAAGTACACGATCTCAGAACCTCCATCATTTTTATGCCTATAGCACCTGGTCTTCCTAGGTGGTCTCCCATTCAAGTACTAACCAGGCCCTACCCTGCTTAGCTTCCGAGATCAGACAGGATTGGGCGTGTTTAGGGTGGCATGGCCGTAGACAGACCTCCATCATTTTTATCCATCTCTCAACATCCACACTGCATTCCTCATTTCCAGTGTTTGGGCACACTTAGTTGGTAGTATTGGTAATAAGAATCTTATTGTTAGTTGATTTTCATTGAGTTCAGACTAGTCCATGATCACATAATCATTTGCGTGACTATATAATATTTTTAATGGACATTATTTTTTCTATAATCAAGGTGATCATATAATTTATTGTCCAGATTGGGGCACTTGAGAATAAAGGTAGTGCTGTTAACAATTATACTGGGGTAACAGTTGTAAATTGGAACTGTCCTAAGCAAAGTAAGTCCCATATGTAGTCACCTTCTTTTCTGTAGTCACCATTAATGAAGTGAAAGACAGTGGTAGAAAATAGTTGTCCATGTTGAGACAGGACAGGGCAGAGGATTCAGCCATGCTGGGAAATGAAGCTCTCAGCGATCTGAACTATCACTCAAAATCATTGTGAACCTCTGTACCTGTGTACCTGAGGGAGTGCATGACCCAGGGCATTTATGAAACCTGATTAATGCTTTAAGAAGGGAGTTTATGTTTTAAGAAGGGAGCTTAAACAGTGAGTTCAGGGGAGGCGTTTTCTGAGGTGGTGGCAAGCATTCGCTGAGGCAGTAATGAAAGGAAGTTACCTTTCAGTGTGTCCGTTAAGATCTAGCATATCTCAGTATGCCCATCTAGAACAAACCCTCTTAAGGTAAGTGAGACTTTACCCTTCTGACCTGATTGGATGCAAGGATAAAGATAACTTGGGTTTTCTTATCAGAAAACTAAGATTAAAGATACAGTAAAAAATAAAAAAAATAAAATAAATAAAAGTAAAAACAGGACGTCCTATCACCTTTGTTAAGGAAGTTTCTTTTTGCATGTGAATTGTGCCTCTTGTGTTCTTTTGCGTACTCTCTAGGAGTTAACATGCTAAACTGCAGTAGAGTAACTGAACAATGCCTTTATTAGTTTTTCTTAAACTAGTGCAGTTGATGAATTAGATCTTGAGGGAAATTTACTACCCTGTTATAGGATATTAGCATATAGGATATATAGGATATTAGTGGTTGATTGACATAGTGCTCTTTTGATTTGTAAGTACCTTTCTTCATATTGCTTCTTTTTCTATCTTCAGTTAATTTATTTGTTCACCTGGTATTTACTGAGTATGTATGAGGAACCGTTAAACTAGGCAACATGGTGGTAAACAAGATAGGTGACATCCTTGCTGTCATAGGGCCCTAAGGCAGGAGAGGGAATCAACAATAATAGGGTCAGTAACTGGAAAGACTAGATTATTTGAAGTAGCAGTGAATACTGACGATAAAACTAGCTAATGTGATGGAAAAGGACAAGTAGAATGAGGGCTATTTAAATATAGTCAGAGAAGGCCTCTCTGAGGAAGTGCCAATTGAATTGAGGTGTAAATGATAAAAAGCCAGAGAAGTAGAGTGAGGAGGAGTCTCAGTAGTAGAAAGAATAAGTATAAAAGTCCTAGGGCAAGAATGAGCTCGTCATGTTGAAAGAACAACAGGTTGGTGCGGGGAAAGCACAGTAAAAGGTAAGGAGTGTAAGAGTATGTAGAGATGCACATCAAGAGTTTAGTGATAAATTTGAGATGCTTAGGCTAGAGGTAGACATTTTGATATTAGTGGCATATAGATGAAATTTATAGTTATGGGAATGGATGAGATAACTTAGAGGATTGAGCCCTGTCACACTCCATCATTGAGGTCGAATAGAGGAGGAGTAGTTAGTGAAGCAGGAAGAATATTAGGAAATTGTGATGCCAAAGAAATCAATTGAGGGAAGTATTTCAAGAAGGAGAAAAGTGGTCAGTCTCATAGAAAGCTGTCGAGAGATTGTGTAAGATGAGGACAGGCCAATGTGTACGACTCTGAGTTTCTCAACCTGACATCTCATTGCTGTCCTGGATCTGGCTCATCTTCCTCTTCTAAGTCATCATCATCCCGAGGGCTTAATATTAACCCAGTATTAATCTTGTATGCTGAATCCTTGCTGTAATTGCTTATTATTTCGAGGGGGTTTTTGTTGACCTTTGGAATTTTCTAGACAGTTATGTCATCTGTGAACAAAGACAGTTTTATTTCTTTCTTCCCAATCTATATACTCTTTATTTCTTTCTCCTGTTTTATTGCATTATCTAGGACATCCAGTATGATGTTCGAATAGGAGTGGTGAGAGCAGCCATCCTTGCTTTGCTCCTCATCTTAGTGGGAAAACATCCAGTTTCTCACCATTAACTGCGATGTTAGCTGTAGATTTTTTTGTAGATGTTCTTTCTCAAGTTGAGGAAGTTCTCTTCTGTTCTTAGTTTGTGGAAAATCATTACTTTTTTTCATATATTTTTTCTACTATCTTTTCTCTCTGCTTACCTTCTAGGCATACCTAACAATATAGCTCATACTCTGAGGCTCTATTCAGTTTTCTTCAATCATTTTTCTTTCTGTTCTTCAGATTGGATAATTTCTGTTGATCTAACGTCAAGTTCACTGATTCTTTGCCATAAGAAATCTCCCTTCGAGCCTCTCCAGTGAATTTTTTGTTTTAGTTACTGAACTTTCAACTCCATAATTTTCATTTTGTTTTATAATTTCTGTCTCCTTATTTTCTCCATTATATCAGTTTCATCACACTTTCCTTTAATTCCTTAAATGTCATTTTATTCAGTTCTTTTATCCCAGTGGTTTTGAAGTTTTCATCTGCTAAATTCAACATCTGGGAACACTCAGACTATTTCTATTGACTGCTTTTAATTGTTTTTTCCCCCTGAGTATGGGTCACACTTTCTTTTTTCTTTTCACGTCTTGTAAAGTTTTGTTGACTACTATATATTTCAGATAATACATGATGCAACTCTAGATTTTTACTTGTTACCTGGAAGGTGTTGGTGGTTTTGTTTGCTCATTTGTTTGCTCATTTGTTTAGTAACACTACTAGACTAAACCTCCACAGTCTGTGTCTTGTACAGCATATGACTACTGATGTCTCACCACATTTGTTTTAATTTTTTCTAAGCCTGGTTTCCTAGAGTGGCTGCTCCTGTGTCTGCATAGCATAGTGTTCAGCCAAAGATTGGTCAGCGGTTGAAGACCGATACTTGCGCTGGTAAGGAAGGCACCCTACTATTCCGGAGGCTGACGTGGACTGGGGAGCACAGGCATGTGTCGGCTGTTTTCAGTCCACCTAGCTTCTTGCTTCTGGTGTCTTTTTTCAGTTTCTCTGTGTGCATACATGTCAGCCAGGAGTGTTTGGGTGGCTTGGTCTCTGCTGTGCATGCCCATGGCCTCCAGTCAGCCTGGGATATGTAAAGAGTTGGTTAAGCCGCCTAAAGTTGTCTCACTCCCTGTTAGTCTGGCCAGTCTGCCAGTCCATCGCTGGCCCAAGGCAGGGTGCAGCCTCAGACCAGCAGAGCCACTGGTCTCCACATTCATTCACCTCAGAGATTGCCATTCTGACTAACAGCACTCCAAATCACACGCATCCCCTCTGGCATGGCAGTGAATCTGCTGGTTCTAAGGCCTACTCCACCTCATAGAACTTCTGAAGTGGTAGAGCTGGAGAGGGATGAGGGCAGCTCCTAGCGTGAAAGTCACAGCCCTCTGCTCTTCTTACCAACCTGCCATCATTTCCACAGCTGAACACTTCTCCGTTTGTTGTATGTCTTTGGTTGATTTCCAGAGCACTGAAATAGTTCTTTTGACTCTTGTCCAGTTTTATGGTTGCTTTTGGGGGAGAGGATTTGTGGGCCTCCTCTGTCTGTGATGCCAGAAGTAAGAAAAGACTCCTGGCATTTTTTAAATGTTCCCTCAGGTGATTCTAATAATACAGCCAGAGTTGAAAACTATTACACCTAGAATTCTTCAAGCTCTAACTATATACATGTAAAATCATGGCATAGTAAAGTTTTCCCACACTGAATTTCTAAAAACATAAAAAGTCTTTAATATCCGAGGTATTATAAATAAGGACCTAATTTTAAAAGAGCACCTAAAGAGGGCCTAGAATACAAACTTAGATTCTGCCAAGTTGGCCAACAGCCTTTCTAGTTCCTATATTAAAGTTGGCAGATTTAGCCCTTGGACTTGGTACGGTATTATTTTATGTTCAGCTTCGTTGGCTAGCATCCACTTCCTAAACACAGTTTCTTAATCTAATTTTTCTAGGTTGGAAAGCTTCTTAAGCATTACATGTGCTGTGCTTGCTCCGAGATTGTCTGGAATCTGTGGTCGATGTATGCTTAACTCTGAAAGGGTGTTATTCATGGCTGACATATTAGAGGAGACTACATTGAGAACATTGGATTACTACAGAACATTATTAGCTAACTGAATTTTTTGTGCTGCCTTGGAAAGACTGCCTGTCAGGTTTTGGGGAGACAACTAATTGTTCTTTTCTGACTCTTGTCAGAAAAGACAAGACTGGACAAGAATGGCATAAAAAATGAGACCAGTGTACTTGTAGATCAGTGTACTAAGCATAACATAAATGCGTGGACACATGAAAGTGCTGATCAACGGATCCCAGCAGCTGGAGCAATGTTAACTGTTCTGGTGTATTTTCTTTCATTTTTCTGGACTAGTGGTTCTTAAAGGGTGGTCTAAGGGCCCTTGAGGGCATTTGAGACCCTTTCAGGAGGTTCATAAATTCAAGACTGTTTTCATAATCATACTGATAAGTATTTGGTTGCCTTTTTCACTCTCATAAGAAATAGCAGAAGCAGATATGAGAAATCAGCTGTTATTTTTTAAGCCAGACATTAAAAAAGATTTGAGAAGATGTCATTCTACTAAATTTTTTTGGTTTTAGAAAATAGTTATTTTTGATAAAAATATATATGTAATGGGTTTATTGTTTTTAGATGAATTTTAAGTGAATGTTTTATATGTTTATTGGTTTTAATTTCTAATAATGGCAAATATTGATAGCTACAATTCATATAAACAAGAGGTATTTGGGATCCTCTAATTTGGAAAAGTGTAAAGGGATTCTGAGACCAAAAAGTTTGAGAGCTGTTGTACTAAATATAAATGAGATAATTAACATCATATTGTGCATGTTGCATAACCTACATTTTTGCCTAATATATCACAAATGTTTCCCATGTTATGATTTTTAGTGTGCTCATACTATTCCATTATATAATTACCATTATTAACCTCACCTTATAAATAATGCTATGATAAATTCTGCATATGTTACTGATCATTTTCCGATGATAATTCTTAAAATTTAAGAGGACTCACCTCAGTTCACTGGCATTGCTACTCATTACCTGGCATTCTACAAGGCACTGAGGGATAAAATGTGACTAAAATTTGACTCCTGCTATAAAGAGATGTGTTAACAGCAGATCTGAGACTGCTTATTGTTAGAAAGGCCTACTTGCAGGGTCAGCCTTTGGCTGGCATCTGGGAACCTGGCTGGTAAACACTGATACAAAACTTCCCCTACGTGATAAGACAGGTTCATTTGCCTAAACTGTTAGTACAAACACTTTGGTTTATGCTGAATACCTGATTTCCTTATTAGTCTGGAATCTTGGTATGTGCTAGGCAGAGTCTGCCTGCATGACTAGCCTCCGGGAGCATCCTTGGGCACCAAGTCTCTAAAGAGCTTCCTTGGTAGACAACACTTTGCATGTGTTGTCAGAACTCATTGCTGGAGGAATTAAGTGTGTCCCAAACCACTCCACTGGGAGAAGATGTGGAAGCTTGTACCTGGTTTCCTCCAGACTTTTATCCATGTGCCTTTTTCCTTTGCTAATACAACTGTGTGCTGCGTCCCGTGAATCCCAGTGAATAACAGATCTGGGTGCAGCCTTGAAAACTCCTGGCACAACTGCCACCCCAGAACTCAGAGTTTAGTAGGAAAAAGAAATATGTATGTAGTTGCAGTACAGTGTATGTAGTAGGTACAAAATGGGAGTGTGTAAGATAAAGCATTATTAAGAGGAGCTAAACAAGACAGAGGTCAGAGAGAGCTTCACAGGGGAGATAACTAGTGTTTTGAAGGATGAATGGAATTTCATCAAATGAAGAGAGAAAAGGGTGGGTCTGATAAGCAGATGGTATGAACTAAGAGGGATGAAACTCATACAGTACCTAGAGAGCTCTAAGCAGTTTGGTGATGCTGAAGCAAAAAATGATCCTAGGTAACAGTAAGGGATAACATTGGAGACTTAAGCCAGGGTTTCCAGTTGAGAAAGTAAGCTTTGTGTCCAGAGTAGTTGGAGGGGAGTGCAGGAAGGCACGAACATAATGCTTGATCCAAGTGGGGAATAAAATGAGGGCTTACAGTGCCGTCTGTGTGAAGAAGAGAGGATAGATGAGCACCAAGGTAAGCAAATGTGAAATTTCAGAGTGTATGAAAAACTTCAACATTCAGAAAGGTGGATAGGTAGGCTCTAAGGAATTTTTGAGAAGTATACTCAGCCTGCGAGTGAGAACTTCAGGGTTTGTATTTTTTGTAGCAGCTTCCACCTCTGATATCTGTATAAGTAGGGCCATCCTCACTGTCCCCCCTACCTCCTACGTGAAGGAGATATAGAGCTGGCCTTTCAGGGGCTATTGGAGTAGACTAAATCATGCTTACTTGGACTCATTGATCCTTTCTCCCCTTAGGTGGCATGGTTCTAAAGACTAGAGACCCCCAAAATTGAGCTTTGCCCTAGATAGTGTGGGAAGGGAGAATTGTGGATGGAAGGAAGAGGCAGTTTCCCTAAACTCATTCCTATATTATACCAGGAAAAATAGATATCAGTGTTTACCATCCGGGTCCAGTGGATGCCTTTTATTTTTATTGTAAGTAATTTTGTAAGTAATAAACAGATAAGAATAAAGGGAGAATTAAAAAAAAAATTTTAATAAGAATTTAAACATAGCGAAGCCAAATCGTTATTTCACTTTTTTTCTGGTTTGGTAGGTACATAAACTGGAATAGGCAACATCCTTCGAATACAGCTTAACTGCCCATGAACCGTCGTGTATGAGCCTGGGACACATCTTGCTTGTAAATTCTAATCCAGATTTTAGATACATCTCTACTAAGTCTAGCTCATCATTATTTCTAGTTCTTCTGCACTTGCATCATCAAAACACAAGACTTTTAAAAACCTGCAGCTCCTAATTTTTTTGAAGTAAGGATGGCTGTCTTCTTTGTTCCTTAATTGCAAAACATTTTCATTATTAAATTTATAAACACCAATTAGAATGATCAATCCAATAAGTTTATTTTTTGTATTTCTATATCATCTCTTTCTAATCACTTTTGTATGTACACCAGCCTTTATCTTTGTCTGTTTATGAACTTATTCAGTAAATCCTGTCGCACAAATGCGTAATAGACAAATGAATACTGTTACCCATCCTTTTAGCAAAACAGGATGTTCTGGGTCCTTATGACAAACATCGTGATGAAGTCCTTCCAGTTGAATGACTAACTGGATAAAAATGCTGTATTTCCTTTTTTGTCCTTAGAAATTCATTGAATCTTTTTTGTTTGGTTTTTTAAATCATAGATTCTTTTTTGTTTTGCTTTTTAAAAAGCTGTTTATTTAAAATAATTATAGAATTATAGGAAGCTACAAAGACAGTACAGAGATAAAGTGTAACCTTCACCCATTTTCCTCCTGTGGTTACTTCTTGTGAGAAGTTATATATGTATAGTGTTCAGGGTCAAAATCAGGAAATAGACATTGGTTCTATGGGTGTGTACGGTTCTGTGCTGTATTATCACACGTGCACACTCTGCAGCCACCACTAAGAAGACATAGAACAGTTATATCACCACATAGAACTGTCACCTTATAGTCACACTCCTTCCTCCATCCCCCACCGTGCCTGGCAACCACTCATCTGTAATCCATCACTATAACTGTCATTTTGGAAGTGTTATATAAATAGAATCATACAGTATGCAACCTATTGAAATTGACATTTTTCATTCAACATAACTGAGATCTGCCGAAGATGTCGGATGTTTCAGAAGTTCATTCCTTTTTATTGCTGAGTAAGACTCCATGGATGTTAGCCTTGTAGACGGCCTAGAATTGAATCATGTATTTTAATCCACTCTATCAGTCTATCTTTTAATTAGTATTTTTAGGCTATTTACATTTAATGTAATTAGGGATGTTAAGCTTAATGAAGTCTGTTATTTGTGTTCACTGTTACTTCTTTTTTTTTTCTTTTTCCTGACCTCTTGTGGGTTACTTGAACATTTTAAAAAATTCTATTATAGTGTTTTTGAATATATCCCTTTGTATCGATATTTTAGTGGTTACTCTAGGTGTATTCATATATAACTTACTATGGTCTACTGCTCTTGACATTTATCAGTTTGAGTGAAAAGTAGAAACCTTATCACCTTTAACGTCCCTTTACCCTCCCCAGTTTATAATTGTTTCAAATATTTCCTCTACATTGAGTAGTTCACCAGACAATGTTATACTTTTTCCTTCTATATTCAGACACAATTTGTAAAACTTTAAAAGAGAAGGAACGTCTGTTGAGTTTACCCATACTTTTGCTCTTTCAATTCTTCCTGATGTTCCAAGATTGCTTCTTTTATCATTTCCTTTCTATTTCAGGAACTTCCTCTAGCCATTCTTTTTTGCTGATGACAAATTTTTTGTCTGAGAATATCTTGATTTCCCTTTCATTCCTTAAGGATAGTTTTGCCAGATATGGAACTCGGGGTTGATAGTTCTTTTTTTCAGTACAGTCATGCGCCACTTAACATTTTGGTCAGCAGTGGACCCGCATATATGACAGTGGTCCCATAAAATTATCATGAAGCTGAAAAGTTCCTAGTTACGTCATAGCCATCCTAACATCATAGCACAACGCATCACTCATGTTTGTGGTGATGCTGGTGTAAACAAACCTACTGTGCTTCCAGACATATGAAAGTACCATGCAGATTTGTGTAAGTGCACTCCATATTCACACAGTCACGAAATCACCTAATGCTACATTTCTTAGATTGTGTTTCATAATTCCAGTGTTAAGTGACTCATGACTATACTTGAAAAAATGAGGTGCCACTTTCTTCTGGCTTCCGTAGTTTCTGATGATAAACTGTAGTCATTCGATTTTTTTTTTTTCCCAATAGATAAAGTGTCACATCTCTCTGATTACTTTCTAGATTTTTTCTTTGTCTCTAGTTTTCTGAAGTTCAGTTATAGTGTTTCTTGGCATGAGTTTCTTTAGGTTTATCCTGTGTGTGGTCTTCTCTGCTTCTTGAATTTTTATGTAAGTTTATATCTTTTGCCAAATTTGGGAAATTCTTGCCGTTATTTCTTCTGATACTTTTTCCACTCTGCCCTCTTTCTCTTTTCCTTCTGGGACTCTTATGATAGGCATGTTAGATCTTAGATATTTTGTTGTAGTTCCAAAGGTCCCTGAGGCTCTGGTAATTTTTTTTATTTCAGTCTTTTTTCTCTCTGTTGAGATTGGGTAATTTCATTTGTCTTCCTCAAGATTCACTGATATTTTCTCCTGTCTTTTTCATTCTGCTGTTGAGCCCATTAAGTTTTTTGTTTCAATTATGTTTTCTGTTCTAAAATATTTATTCGTTTCTGTATTTTATAGCTTCTATTTTTTGTCATTTGTTTCTATTTTTTATTTGTTTACTTTCCCATTTAAGCATTTTTATGATGGCTGCTTTAAAATCCTTATTAGATAATTCTAATATCTGTGTCATTGTGATATTGATATTTTTTCATGTTTAGATTTTCTTGGTTCTTAGTATGATAATGATTTTCAGTTGTATCCAGGATATTTGAGGTATTATGTTATGGGACTTATTTAAGTTGTCCATCTTTGCCGGCCTTTTCTGATACCATTCTGGAAGGTGAAGAGGGAGTACCACCTTGTTACTACCAGGTGAGAATAGAAATCCAGGCATACTTGGCCTCCATTGAAATCCAGTGGGGAGGGGCTCCTGGTTACTTCTGGACAGACTGGGGTGGGAGAGTGATTTTCCATTAGGCCTCTGCCAACAGTACTCCAGCTGACAGCAGGGGAGATACTCCGTCACTGCTTTCCATATGGCCTCCAGTGATACCTTATCGGGGCGCTCAGTGCTGTGAAGGGTAATGAAAGTCCTGCTATGACTTCTTTGATGCCACTCCAGGGTGCGCGTGCGTGTGCACGTGCCCTGGTTACAGTTGATCAGCGATGGAAGTCTAGATGTCCTGCTTTGCTTTCGCCAATGGGATGTATGAGGGGGGAGGATTTTTTTTTCCAGGGTATTTGGTTGGAATAGAGTAATTATTTTCTAAAAGTTTTCTGTCTTGCTAGGTTGCTCCACCTATAGTCCTTTGGTTAGAAAGGCGGGCTTTTCTTGAGATGTTTTTGTGTGCTCCTTTTGGTGTTTCCAGGATGCTAGCTTCTCTGTTACTCAGGCTGGGATATATGAAGCAAAAAGAAAGCACAGGGAACTCACCGTTGTGTTGTTTTTTGGGCCTCCAAGTCTAATCTATCTGCCCTCTTCTCTTCATCTTCTGGAGTCTTCTCTATGTTTGTTCAATATATAATGTCCAGGGTTTTTGTCGTACTTAGTGGAAAAAATAGGTAGTAGTACACTTTCTCCATCTTGGTCTGTAACCAAGTTCTGGAGGTCCTGAACTTGAATTTGAGAAAATTCATTTAAGATATTGTTACCTGAAGACTCAGAGTCTGAGATTGTACTTTTATGGTCAATTTCACTAACATTGTTAGAGTTTAGAGTGATAATACCTGTCTCTACATTCATTTTCTGATTCATCAAATAATTATGAAATGTTTTCCTCTCTCATTTTCTTTCTTTTTTGCCATTATGAGTACAAGAAGGAAAAATCCTAAATTCTCAATTATTTTCAGTGAAAGTTACAAAAGACTACAAACTTAGTGTTTCCAGGCAAGTGGACCATTTACATCAATTAGAGAACAAAGTCCACAGTACTTCAGAAAAAGACAACAGAGAAGATAGGGATGTTACAGGTTAGATGGGGGAAGTGTGAATAATGTGAAAGAAGAAAGAGGTGAGAGGTATGAAGTTTGTGATGAAAATGAAAAATCCAGAGAAAGAGAAGAATTTGAAAAGTGTTTTGTTGAAGAATAATTGGAGAGAAAGATGGAAAATAAGGAACAAAAGGAAAGTGAGGAGATGGAAGAAGAAAGTATGAAGTAGGTTGTAAAAGCGGCGATATGCAGTGAGAGGCACCATGTTTGTTGGTAGAACTAGTCTATTGTAAGATGGGTTAATTATCAGTATTCTGCTCTTTAAAGATGATTCTAATGTAGAATAAATTGCTAGGTCTTGAGGGATTCCTTCTAGGAAGATATATACCATTATCTTTTAGAACACAAGATTTTTTTTTTTTCTTTTGGGAATGAAGCAACACTATAATGGGAAAAAAATCTGCCAATAAGTTTAAGAACTTAAGGAGAATAGTTTATAACCGTCTGATAATTTTTATTCCAAGCTCCTTATGGCTTGTTGAATTTGAAAGAATTGGGTTGAATAAAATCATTATCAGTATTTTTTAAAAGTAAAGAACTGTTCTAAATACATACTCTAATGAATATCCTAAATTATTCAATTTATTGTTTTTTTTTTCCTCATTTCACTATGATGATGGAATTTGGGACTTTATGATAAAATTACTAAAAAGAGATTGCCCTGTCCTCTAGGAAAATCAAGGAAAATGGTTGAAGCTATTTAGATTAAAGAATTATTTCTAGGAAGACAGTGTGTATAGGTATATGCAATGACATTTGATTATCTTAAGGCTTTATAAGGTTAGTGGACAGATTTTAACTTACAGACTTCTACCTGGAAGCTTGTTTGGAATGATATTGTTAATGATTATATTACTTAAGGGACAACTTGCAAATAGTGATTGTGTTCCAGAAAATTCTTCACCCTCATCACATCTGGTATTTACTAGTTAGGATCCTTTTTCGTAAGCATGAAAACACAAAGGAACAAATGGAATTATTTTCTTTGTTTTAATTTAAATAAAGTATACAATTCTGCATATCTGTGAGCCCTACCTTCCTCTTTTGAGTTTAGAAAGGTGCAGGTCTTTTTATCATCTGTGTTTATATGGTGGAGCCTGACTGAAAAGTGGCAGGTCCTCGAATAGCATCATTTCTCTCAGTGTTGTTTCATAAGACTTAGATGAGATGTCAGAGGAACTTAGCTCTTATTTATGTCATTCAGCCTGTGGTAAAATTGGTTTCATTATATTTCATTTAACTCCAAGTCACAGAACCTGTGGATGACGTTAAGTAAGGACTTAACTGTACTCCAAAGCCAGGAATGATCTTGTTCTGCATAACTCTTAGAAGAGACCATGGAACTTGGTCGGTGTCCACTGCATATTACAGAACCCCTCCCTTTCTCAAGTGCAGTGTAGAAGATGATGGCTCAAAACATTTTAATGAACTCCTCCTGTCCTGACTCCCTTAAAATGTAGGAGTGGAAGAGGAGGTGGTAGGGCAGAGCTGTATCGATTTCCAGGCTGCTGGGGTCTAGGCCTACCCTGTGGACAACATCGGCCACATCAGTGCTGCTCAGCACTGCTGTAGAGTATATTAGAAATTTGCAGGCACTATGCCAGATCTCCTGAGTCACAAACTCTGCAGTGGGGTCCAGAATTCTGTCTTAAGAAGCTCCTCCAGGTGGTGGTTATGCACGGCAAAGTTAGAGAAATTGTGAGATACCTAGTCTTGTCTATAATTTTTACTTATTTATTTTTAGCTGTCTGTTCTAATTAGAATTGTCTATTTAAATTCTGTTCTTTCCCCGTATTTCCTTTGGACTCCTGCTTGCCGAGTCATTTGGCTTTTCTAGGCTTTAGTTCTCCTAAACCATCTTCTGAATCCAGTTTTTAAATTATTTCTTTAAGAGATTTTAAGTGGGAAATTGCTTATAATTTCATTTAGGCTTTTTCCTATTTAAAAATTGTCATATAAGAATGATGAGTGTGAAATAAAATGTTTTTCAAAGGCAATGACTTTCTGAAAAGTAAAGCTTTTAAATTTTGTAATCTATTACTGAGGGAGCTCCTCATTCATATATTTTTTAAAAATTTATATTTGTAAAATAGTTCAGTGTAGTAAAGGACAGAGAGATGGACCAGATAACTTGTCAATATTCTTTTTAGTGCCCGAATTTTATTGTTTAATAAAATTAAGAAATTTGAAAGGAGGTTTAATTTTTGGTAATTTTAATTTCAGTATACAAATCATATTTTTAATGTTATCTCACAGCATTCAATAGTATACCTTGCTAATAATATACTGTTGTTTGAAAAATGAAGTTTTCTGTTCTGTTTTTATATACTATACATTGGGTGTTAGTTATTAGTCCTTTTGTGCTTGTTAATTTTTTTTATATATACTGTATGCATTTTTTCAGTTAAATTGAGTCCAAAGCTGTCATTTAAATTTTGGAACCATATGAAACTGCCAATTTTGTTGAAAATGATCAAATATTAAGGTACCATTTTCACTGGAAAACTGACTTGATTATTTGATTTGAAGGAATTCAAGTGGTTTCTTTGAAGATTTTGTATATTTTTGCATCTTGGGTGTACAGAACATGATTTGTGCTTTCATTGTCTAATATGCATATATACTTTTCTACGGTTAAAGGTAGAGTCTGTGTACAATAAAAATAACAGAAAACAAAGCCAGGCACTTCCCAGTAAGATGATCATATAAGAGTTCCCTCACAGTTTCCTCTAGTGTCCCCCCATGGAAACCATTGAAATGATTCAAAGCAAAACAAACATAAGGATTTTGCTACTAAGGTTGAAAATAGGAAAAATTGTCAATCATATATCACTAATTTGAAGGAGTTTTTCTGTCTTTTGTGTTAGAGTTTGAACTTCTGGGAGCTGATACAGCACTCTCCTCAGGAGCACCATGTAGTACTATGGGAAATAAAGGTGGAGAAAATTCTAGAAGTTTCTCATAACTCTGGGCGGGTGGTAGAGGGTGGCCCACAAGGGAGGGCTGTGGGAAGGCCATGGCTCTCTCAGCTCTGCTTGGAGGAACCTGTGGTATTCTGTGGTCTTCCTCTCCCTGCAGGGCTTATTCCTTTCACTGACTTGGTTTGCTCGATGGAGCAGACTCACTCTGATGTCACGAAGAGAATCCTTTTAATAAGGAAGGGTTGGGCGAGAAACAAAGGGCGGATGTAAGAAAGACAGAAGGATCCACTCGGAGCCCCTCATAGCTATGGGCTCCAGACGAAGAGCAGCAACAGCATCTGGGCCTGAAGGAAAATACTTGTGACTTTACCCTCTGTCCATGTACTCCAGGAATCTTTCCCAAAGCATGGCCAGTTCACCTCAAAGCAGGGGAGCATTTTGGAATCAAGAGTGGGAGTATTTTTCCATTGGTACTGGTCACTCTTCAGACTTGGTGAAGCTGGCTTCTGGGAAGGTGGTTTCAACCAGTACCAAGAAAATGCATGTAAGGCCAGAGGTGCATTCAGAGCCACATTCTTCTACCAAAAGCCTTAACCTCCATGCCATCACTCCTCCTGCTTGCTTTTTAAAAACTTTTTATTTAAAAAAAAAAATATTCAAATGAAGAGTTACAAGGATAGTACAAATAACTTCTCTATATTTTTCACCAATTTTGAACATTTTTCTTCTGTAGATATTTGTTTCTTTTCAGAAGCATTGGAGAGTAAATTACAGAATTATGTCTTTTTACCACTAAATAATTTAATGTTTATTTCCTAAGAACAAGGAATTCTCTTACAGTATTACAGCACAGGAAGCCCTCACCTAACCTTGTCGACTTTAAACAGTTTTACCACAGACTAATTTATATAGACAAGAGTTAAGGTCCAACAGAATATTTCTGTATATACATCAGTTTGTGGTAAAATTGCTTTTGTTACATGTCGTTTTGCTTAAAGTTACTGTTTCTAAGAACCTGTCGACGGTGTTAAGTGAGTACAAGTGTCAAATTTAGGAAATTGGGACAATATTAGCTACTCTCTAAGTCTATATTTGTTTTTTTCCAGTAATGTTCTTCATAGCATTTATTTTTTTCTGGTCCAGGATCCAATCCAGGATTGTGCTTCGCATTTGGTTGTCATGTCTCCTTTAGTCTCTGGTCTCTGAATCTTGGGTGGTTCCTAAAGCCTTTGTCTTTGGTGACCTTGACATTTTTTAAGTATGAGCCTTTTATTTTGTACATTGTCCCTCAATTTGGATGTTTGTGATATTTCCTTGAGATTAGATTTCTATTATGCATTTTTGGCAGGCGTACTACATAAAAGAGGTGTGTGTCCTGTGCATCGCATCAGGAGACATGTGATGTCTATTTCATTGTTGCTGAGATGATTTTACCACTTGATTAAGATGACACCAGCTAGATTTCTCCACAGTAAAATTAGCATTTTTCCTTTGTAAGTTAATAAGTATTTTGTAGGGAGACACTTTGAGATGATGTACTTGTCCTGCTCCTATTAAGACTTTCACCTGCTAGTCCTAACATTCATTTTTGATTCTGGCCTGAATCAGTCGTTGCTCTGGCGGTTCCAAAATGGCCCTTTCCTACATTCACCATTCGTTCTACGTTCGTTAGTTGGTGTACAGAAGAAACATGTTTCCCTCATCTGTTAATTTTTATTTGTTACTGATATGGACTCAAGGATTCTTATTTCATTCAATAGGTTATAGTCTGTCACCATCAGTATTTGTTTTGGTGCTTAAATTGTCCTGATATTGGTCAGTGGGAGCCCCTCAAGTACCTTCCTGAGCCCTTTGACAAGTCCTGTTTTTTTTATTTTAAATAACATTTTCTTGACACAAGAATGCTGCAGGTTCATCTTGAAGTTATTTCTCCAAAGATTTCTGTTCCTTTTATGGTGGATGATATATAGAAACCGCTGTGTCAGTGCTGTGTAAGTGTTAAGGAGAGGGTTTCGATGTGCTCACACAAAGAGGGGAGAACTCGGGACAGTTCAGTCATGCTGGTTTTGGCACTGTCTGCTTTGCATAACCGGCCTGTGCCAACTCTCTGGACCTGCTCGTCTACACTGTTTTAATTGGAAGTCTACACTGTAGCCTTCTAGTATGTTCTGATCTTAGAGCAAGTTCCCCTTATTTCTAGATATTTTTAGCTCTTTAAAAACGTTCTCTCTTCTAGATGAATTTTAGAATCACATGTCAAACTCCAAATTCCAAAAAAAAGTCATTGTTATTTTGAAAAGAATTGAATTTATTATTTATTATTTGAACAACGTGGGTTTAAACTGCATGGGTACAAATTAGTAGTTGATAGATGGTAATGAGATGGGGAGCACAGCATAGGGAATGCAGTGAGCATTAGTGTAATGGCTAGGTGGAGAGCCAGAGGAGAGAGCAATTAAGGAGATTGTTTTATGAACTATATAAATGTCTAACCAGTGTACTGTATACTTGAAACTAACACAATTTCAGAAAGAACTGGAAAAAAATAAATGCAGTAAATTATTTTTTGTTTTTCTTAATAACATATTCTTTAGCTTACTTTATTGTAAAAATAGAGTATATAATACACACAGCTCACAAAGTGAGTTAATCAGCTGTTCATGTTACCTGTAACGCTTTCAGGCAACAGTGGCTACCAGTGTAGTAGACCCTCCACTTCTGTGGATTCCCAACTGCAAGTTGAAAATAGTGTTGATAAGTTTTTGGAGAGTCAGAAGTTATGTGTGGAGTTTCCACTGTGTTGGGGGTTGAGGCCTCCAACCCCTGATGTTGTTCAAGTGTAAACTGTAATTGTTCATAGTTTTGTGTTTGTGAATAGTATCTTTTAATGATTCTTTTATTATGAATTTACACATGTGGAAAAGTGCCTAAACTATGAATGTATAGTAATGAATTGTATTCAGCCACCACCCACGTCATTTAATAGAACCTTGCTGGCATCTTGAAGCTTCCTGCGTCATCACAACCCCCTGTTCTTCCTTTCGTTCTAAAGTCAGCACATTAAGAGGAACACAGATGCTCACATGGCTTTCATTATTCAGTACAGGGAAGCATGACAGTTAAGCAGGAGAGACTTTACTTCTCTGCCACAGAATTCTTAAGTGATATTTACTGTGTGGGCCTTTATGTAAGGGACAAAGAACAGTACAATTGACTTTTTAAGACTAGCTTTATGAAACATGCAGATTTATTTTTTATAAGTCTGTTTATTATTCAGTTTATGCTAGAATAAAACTGAGGTTATAATAAATTAAAAAATGTCTTTTTAAGGTGTGTTTAATTTAGATGTCAAAATAGTAGCCTTGGATTATCTAGCTTGATATGGAAGTTGAAAATCATTGTTCCCTTAGTTTAATGAGGTATGGAAGTTGCTCATACTACTACTGCTATAGCCTCAACTACCCTTTGGCACTACTGATCAAGAGAAATGAATAGTTTTTCTTCTACATCTCTTAGATTTTGGTGTCCAGTTCTGTCCTTGGGCCTCTTCTCAGTATGCGCTTTGTCTCTAATCTATCTCATACTGTTGTTTCAATGCCTACATGTATCCTCATAACATCTACTTTAATTTCCTAGACCAGGTTTCCTGAGTAGTGATTCTCTTAAATTAAAACGAATGACTTCTGACCAGGGTCATCTTCCATCTACCCAATTGTGTGTTTAAGGATCAGGACTTTGCCTAAAGTCTGGCCTAGGGAAACCTTTGCAGAATGGGAAGCACAGAGGAAACATTTAGCCTATGGAAATGAATGATTCTGCTATATTATCATCCGTTTCAGTGCCTCATCTCTCTGTCTTCATACATGTGGTCTTTATAGTTGAAGTATTAATTCTAATACCTTTGTCTTTTTCTCCCTATCTTTAAATTTCTGACATGCTAAGGAGAAAGTGCTCACATTCTTACAGATCTTCAGAGCGCACTTAGTGGTAGATAGCTTTGTTATATAACTCTTCAGGGCTTTTTTTATTTTCACTTTGTTATCAGCAAATACATAAATGAATATCCGTTTCTGGAAAATGTGACTATAAAATTCCTAACCTTACATTTCTGTTTTGATTGTGGTGTTTGATTTTTTTCTTTTTTTAAAGAAATATACTGATAACTTGGTTTTGCTTCTAGAAAAACTGATTGCTTATCAACGAGAGTTTCTTGCTTTGAAAGAACGTCTTCGAATAGCTGAACACAGAATCTCTCAGCGCTCTTCTGAACTAAGTGCCATTGTACAGCAGTTCAGGCGTGTAGGAGCAGAAACAAATGGAAGAAAGAACACATTGAATAAATTTTCAGGTACAAATAGTATTTTTGGTTTTATAAAAGGATTATATTTTCAAAGGATTATGTAAAGTATTTTATTTGAAAGTTGTGTAGAGTAGCTTATCGGCCAGCATTTGCTACCTTTCACAAAACTTTCTATTATGGTAAATTACAAGACAGTTTTTATTAATTGCTAGATTTTATTTTAAGAGAGTAATAGTGACAAATTTCAGTACTATAAATTTCATTGACAATAGTGTTTTTTTATGTTTTTATAATTGTATTCAAAAAGATTAAAATTTAACTTTGTGCTTTACATGTTTATGTTGTGGCTTATGTGGACCTCAGATGCATTCTAGATAATCTTTGAGCTATTTGAAGCAATTAGTGCTCTTATATCTGACTTATAAGAAAAAAATACAAAGTTTTATAATGGATACTTTTGGGGATATTTGACTAGTTCCGTCTCTGAGAACTTCTCATCAGAGTAATCATCTCTGTTTCTGTGCTATTCTGATTATTACATTGAAACATGCAAATAATCAGGTGCCTTCAAATTTACATGATCTTTTAAGTTTAATATACCTTTTATTTAGAATCATCAGTTCTAATCCTTTACCATTAATTCCTCTTGTCACTACCTTATTAAAGTTTCATGCTCTTTATTTCCTGTTCTGATTCTGAAATTTGTATTATGGTACAGTAACATTTAAAATTATGGAATGATATAGGTAATAAAAATAAATCACCCACAAGCCTCCTGATAAATGATTTCTGTTAAAACATTTTGGTTCTATTTTCCATGAATATTTTTCTTCAGAATTGTTATTGTGTTATAGCCTGATTTTTTTACTCTTGAAGTAATGCTGTTAGCATTTACTTTGTCATTGAATAACTTCAAAAATACCATTTTTAATGGCTGTATAATTTGACAGCTAATTCCGTACTGTAATGTATTAAACATTTTTCTATAATTGGCAAATAGGATTTTCCTGGATGGTTTTTCTTGCCACTTTATAGCTCTGTAGTGAACATCTTTGTATATAAATCAGACACATTTCTGGTCATCTTTAAATTATTTTCCTTAGGTTGTGACTTTCTTAAAAACGGAATCTGTGTTTTGATGACTGTTGATTTCCAAACACAAGGCACAGTGGCTGGAACAGAATAGGTAATCACTAAATACTTAGTGAATGCATGGAAGTTAAAGTCCTAAAAGGGAAATTATTGAATAATAGGACAGAAATATTTTAGGGTTTTTGATGCTATTCCAAATAGCTGAAACATTTATCACATTATCACCAAAATTTGATAGAGTATTTAATTTAGCTACAAAAGCCTCTTTTTCATTTTAAATGGAGATCTCATTCACCAAAGTATGAAATGAGGAAAGAAAATTCTTTAGTTCTAGTTTTCATAAATTTCATTGCTATATTTATAAAAGCCTCAACATCTATAAGTAAGGTGTACCTGTGGATTAATTATACTTCTGTGTTTCAGATAATACCATAAAGCTGTTAAAGGAGTTAACAAGCAAAAAGTCTCTTCAAGTGCCAAGCATTTATTATCATTTGCCTCATTTATTTCAAAATGAAGGAAGCCTTCAACCTGCTGTGCAGATTGGTAATGGAAGAACAGGAGGTATGTTTATTTTGTTTCTTATTGTGTTTGTCCTGCTGGTCTTAATTGAGTACTACATTGACCATTAGAAGTCTGCAGGTCAAAGAATAATTCTTTTTCTGGGCATAGTAGATTTGTTTAGGACTCATTCTGAAGTCCACGTTGAAAGGAGTTGTACATTTTTCTCCATAGACCAGAGTAATAGAGCTGAAAAAGAAAATGAGAAATCTAGTTCAAGCTCATTCATCTCCAGGTAGAAAAATGTTTAAACCTTTGTCATTTTTTTTTTAACTTTAAAATTTGAGAGGTGGAGAGATGACTTATTTCTCCTTGTATCTTATTTCAACAATAGCTTTTACAGTCATGTCAAGAAAGTCTTATGTCTGTCCCTACTTTTTCCTAAAGAGATGGAAGTATATAGTTACCTTTATTTTATCTTTCATGAAGTAATTGACATACTTTGGATTGCTTCTTTTTTTCTATTATAACCAAGAGATAATTTATAGCTTTTTTTTCCCCTTTCATTAGAGCTATCAGAGCTTCTTGGGTTTTCCTTGTGGGACCTGTTTACTATTCCCTTATGTTTTCATTCCTCCACTTTGACATTGTTAATTTTTCTTTGTAGAGTTTTAACTGTAGATACCAAAACATTATTTCGGTCTCTTTATACGTCTTTAACAAATGACAAAACCATGACTTCATAGATACTGAAATTTGTCTTTGTGGTAACGTTTTTGAAAAGCTGATTTAGTCTGCTTTTGATTCAGTAGGATTCTTAGGTACTTTACTGTTTTTTTTGCGGAGGGGGGTCACATTTTCTCATATTAATTGATCTATAAGCTTTTATATTCATCTTTTTTAGTTCTGTCATCTTTCTGTCTTATGAATTATATAAAATTATACATAGTCTTATAAAAAGAGGTAATAACTCCTAAAATAGCATGTTCAGACCAAGTCTTTTCTTTTTTTATGATTCAGGAAATATTTAGAAGATACTAGATATAAAAAGACAAATACGATGTATAGCATATTCTAAAGTATTTTCTTTAGAACATTGATCATTAATTATTTCTGAAGTTGATATCGTATCTCTCCCTTTAATAATCACTTTTAGGGTAAGGTGCCTTGGCCATTTAGTGCATTTGTTGGTCTTTATTAATAAGAATACCAAATGAAAAGAAGTAGTACAAGTATTTTTAAAGTCATTTAAAATTTTAGAACTACTAATAGATTTTTTATAGTAGTCTGTTCTTATTTTATGAATGTGACATTCTCTTTTGAAGATATTTATTCCATCCCATTTGTTTATTATTTTATCCATCATAAATATAATGAAATCTTGGTCAACCAGTAGTTAACATTCTTATTAAGCTGACAATATTTTTGAGAGAGAAAGCAGACTCAGGAAACAGGAAACAGGAAAATCCTCACATTTACTTTAAAAATCTTCCTTCCTAAATCCTTAGGCAGTGAATCTTAACATTTTTGGAGTCACAGAACCCTTTGGATATCCTTGTAAAACTATCCTCCTATTTTAAAACTGCACATAGGAAAAGTAATTTCGTATGTAATTTCTGGGTTTTATGGTGTCCTAAGACCTATTTAGGGACTTTATATTAAGAACTTCTGTTTTTTAGATCAAAGGAAAATGACTTCTTGCTAAAAAATTCTGTTCTTCAGTAGTCAGGCTGATTAAAGAATAGCAGTCAGACCAGGTAAACTAAGCCTTTCTAAGGCTAAAAGGGGAGAATGGTGCTTCAGGCATCTACATACCCTCCAGAAGGGGACTGGAATTCTCACATCCAGAACAAAAACTACCAGCCCACTCCACCCATACCACATCCAGAGCCTATCACAAAATTTGTAGCCTCAGTGGTAGGCTACAGCAAATAGACACAGCGACCACAGTGGGTAACAGGCATCTGGCACAGTAACATTACCAAATACTTAAGCAAACCAACATCATGAATGGCTTACTATTCAAGAAAATTGAATTTCTAGAGCAAGCACATTATAATTTAAAAACAAAAATAATCAATGTATTTTTAGAGGAACGAGAGAGAACAATTCATAACTTATAAAAGAATTAGTTAGAAATCTTTGTGTTTTTATTTTAATGATTATATTTAAAATTAGACATACATGGACTGATAAGCAGAGTAGACACAGCTGAAGATCAAATTAGTGATCAGAAAGGTTGTGTAGTTATTCCAGCAAAAAAGGCACAAAGAATTGGGGCCGACAGATATTTTAACATCCATCTAATAGGAAATTCAGAAGGAGTGAACAAAGAGTGAAAAGAGGAAATAAATATATAATAGAAGAAAACTTTTTTGGGTTGAAGACACACACAGGTCTTCAAATTAAGGGCATTGAGTGCTGAGCAGGATGGCTGGAGAAAGACCTAAAGGTCACCTGCCCAAATGGTGTTACCGATTGGTGGTGGAGAACAGGCCATTTTTTAAGTATTTGCTAAAGTAAAACATCCATGAGCACCAGCTCTGTGCCTGGCACTTAGCCAGGTACTCTGGTACACAAAATTAGACATGGCTGCAAGTGTGGTGCTTCAGTTCAAGGGTGAATGTATTAGATAATCAAGTATATAAATAATGCACAGTTTAGAGCCTTAAGTGGTGATATAAAGGATGCTTTGAGAATGTATAAAAAGGGCATTGGACCTAATTAAAGAGCATAGGAAAGTCTTAAAAAATACATTTGACCTGAGATTGGAGTATGTAGTTCACTGCTGAAAATGGGTGTATTTGCTTTCTATTTCTGCTATAACAAATTGCTGCAAACTGAGTGATTTGACACAACGGAAGTTTATTATCTTATATTTTCGGGGGTCAAAAGTCTTGAAATCAGTGTGTTGACAGGGATGTGTTCCTTCTGGAAGTTTTAGAGGAGAGTCCATTTCTTATCTTTTCCAGCTTCTTGACTACATTCATTAGTTTTTGGCCCCTTCATTTTTAAAGCATAGCACCTTCAAATCTCTCTGACTCTGACCTTCTTGCTCCTGTTGTCACATTTTCCCTCATCCTCACTTTCCTGCCTTCCTCTTCTAAGGACCCTGATGAGTACATTAGGCTCACCTGGGTAACCCAGGATAACCTTCCCATCTCAATATTCTCAGGTCCACAAAGTCCTTTTTGCCATATAAGGTAATATATTTACAAATTCCAGGAATTAGAGCATGGACATCTTTCTGTGGGGGACATTATTCTGCCTACCACATGGGAGAAAAGAATATTCCAGAAAATGAGAAGAGCACCACAAAAGTCCTGTGATGGAATGTTCTAGAAAATGGAAGGAGGCCAGTATAGATGAAGTGTAGAGTGAGGGGAAGCATGAAACAAGATGAGACTCTAGAAATGTATTGAGGCCAGACCATGCAGGACCTTGCAGACCATATACAGGATTTGGGCTTTCATTCTAAGAAGAAAGAAGGCACTGAAGTGTTTTAAGCAGGAATTATTTAAGATGACTTTTAAGATATAAATTTTGCAAAGCTCATATTTGATGCTATGAGAAGAGTGATTGAGGATGTGGGAAGAAGAGTAGATGTGAAAGGGCTGAGTAGGAGGCTGTTGTACTTGAGGTAATAGTGATGGTAGTAGAGGCAGAAAGATGATGATTTAGGAGTTTTTTGAATGTATGAGGACATATGTGGCCTGGTTTTGTGATCTGAGGTGGAGGGAATAGTCAAGGATAAGTCCTCGGTTTCTGGATCATGCAACTGGACGAGTGGTGGGTGCTATTCCGAGATTAGGGACAATAAAAAGTTTTACAGCATTAGTTTGCAAAACAGGATTAAAATTCAACTTGGATATGTTAAGTTAGGAGATGATTTTGATTTATCACAGTGGAGTATAGGCAGTTGGATACTTAGATTTGGGACTGAAGACAAGATCTGAGTTAGATTTAATTTTACAAGTCGGCATTCTCAAGTAGTGGTTTTTGGCAGTACGAAGATGGGTGAGCTCCCCTAGGCTCCCCTAGAGCCTTGAAGGTTCTCTAGCAGTTAGTTTTCAGGAAAGAGAAAGATGAAGTGAATGAAGACAGAGAAGGTACGACTAGACAGTAGAGATAAACATAGTGCCATGGAATATAAGGAAAGAAGTGGGGAATAAATCACTAAAATCAAATATATACACTAAAATCAAACCTTAGGCAGCATGATAGGCCAAAAACGTTTGACTAGCAATGAATATCAATTGAAAAAGGAAAATAATTCAGTTAAAACTGAAGGTAGACTAGTAATCGACGATTAAGAATGCCAAATTAAGATTGTTCCTAAATTTTTCTTGATCATAAAGGAAATAAGTACTATTTGAAAACTTCCCAAAGAAGCTGAAGAAAACTGAAATAACAGTTGATACACCACCAAATTATAAACACCGTGAGGCAGCTACCTTACTCATCTTATGACTGCATTTAGACTGTCTAGTGCATAATGCACTACAGACACACAGTTGATACTTGAATAGGAAATACTGGAAATAATTCAGTAGAACAATGTAGTTCAGCCAGCCCTTTGGCTGTATTTCTCTTTGGTTCCTTGTCTACCTTGCTGCTCCCTAGAAGGATGATACGGCCATATCTAAGATATTTATTCTGAACTCTGATCCCTTAGAATACATACATTTTCTAGACTGTAAGCCATAGAAGGACGTTGTATCAAATAGGACAAGCTGGGTGACTAACAACCCCCAAATCTCAGTGGTCCAAGTAAAACAGGGTTCTTTTATTTATTTTTAGCTCCAAGTGCATGTCAGTCCATTGGGGTTGGCGGATTTGTGCAGTGTTGGTCACTCCAAGACCCAGGCTGGCTGAGCAGTCGCCAGCACCTCCAGTGCTGTTGGCTGCTGTGCTGGGCAAGAGACACACCTCTGAGGAGTTTCCACGTGCTCAGCCACGGGTTACAGGGGTGACTCATTGTTCATTACTAGTCACACCCCCTTCGTTACTCTCCCAGCTCCATGGGGACCAGGAAGTGCCATCTTACTTTGTACCCAGAAGACAGGAAAAACTGTCTTTTTTATGGTGATTTTGTGAAGTACCACAAACATGGATACTCTCTGTGAGTTTAGCTAAAATCAGTACTTTCATTTTTCATGCTTTTGAAGTCCTTGAGTGCCTTGTCTTAAACTAAAGAATTTAAATTTCGACTCCAAAACATTATATTCGAGGAAAATGGCTTCTCTAAACATGCCATCTGAACTTAACCCGAGACTAGTAGGGAGTAGACAGTTTGCATTATAACTTTATACCATTTGTGTTTGCAAATGGGGCAGCATGTATTTTGCCTTTACCATAAATGGAATCTTCGAACTCCATATAAGTTAACCTTTCTTTGGAATGCTTTGTGTCATAGATGTTGTACATTTATTCTTTGTTCCAAATATTTAAAATACTTTTACTGTAAATCCTGAGATAGATTAAAGTATATGGAAACCTGCTTCCAGTATAACGCATCCTATCTCCAAGCATCTTGGGATAGCACTGTCAGAACAGATGTCCTGATTTGGGGCCTCTCCCCCTCACACGTGTGGTTCTCACAAGACGGTCCCCAGCCACACACTCAAGTCACCATTCGACCTCCTCTTCTGTCTCTCCCAGTCTTAAACCTCATTGAGGAGAGTCTCTGAAATATGCCCCAAATCCACCCATGCCTCTTCGCCTTCAGACACCCTCATT
Source organism: Pteropus medius (assembly GCF_902729225.1). Lineage (NCBI taxonomy): Eukaryota > Metazoa > Chordata > Mammalia > Chiroptera > Pteropodidae > Pteropus > Pteropus medius. Next base: position 565,674 of record NW_024344433.1, read on the forward strand.
CAAACTACCATCTTTTCCTTTAATTACTGCGGTCACTCCCTAACTGATCTCCTCCAGATGCCTTTGCTTGTAACACTTTTGTGTCTTTCCACAAAATTTGGAAAATTTTTAAAATTACAAATTGGATAATGTCCCTCCCCTTCTTACTACTTTGCAATGGCTTTCTCTTACACTCAGAATTAAAACTAAATTTAAGGTTTTATGTGGTCTTGACCCCCTAATTCTCTGACTCTAGGCCCATTCTGCTTTAGATACATTCTGTTCTAGCTGTTTCTTAGCTATGTTAAGATCATTGTCTCTTCAGGGCCTTGCTATTTCCTCTTCTGAAATGTTCTTTCTCTGTTCTTTCTCATTGTTAATTACCAGCTCAGTTGATATCAGAGAGGCCTTCCATGACCCACACTATACAGGTACTTCTCCCTCCCCTCCCCCACTACTCTTTCTAATATTGCCACATTTTAGCTGGTATAGTACATATTACCCTCGAAGATTGTATTATTTTATCTTTTCCTCTCCTCTAGAATATTCCAATTAGGCAAGGACCATATCTGTGTTTTTTACTATCATATCCCTATCAGCTAGAATAACACCTTCTATTTTAACAGGTTTTTAGTAAATACGTTCAGAACAAATACAACAAATCTCTTTTTGAGCCCTTAAACTCTTTTGTCTCAAAATGGAAGAGGAGAATGTGGAACTTTAGGGACATCCCTTAAACTCTCCTTATCTGCAGAATCATGGTGGTAGACACCTTGATCCATGATCTTTAAGCTTCCTTCTAGCTTTAGAATTCTGTGAATTCTAAGTATGTTGTAGTATCCCCAATAAATTGTTACATAATTAAGACTTAATTGTTTTTAACATCTGCAAAGTATTTCTCTACCGATATATATGACACGTAGGATACTAAGACTTCTTAAAAGATGTTACTTTTTAGAACTTTCTGTGAAATACAGTTTTACTATAACAGTATATGCATTCCTAAAAATTATTGCACTATGCAGAATTGTGTACAATAATATGAGAAAAATGGGGTTAGGATTACAACACTCAAAAACTTTGTCAATTACATATTAAAAAAGGTAAGAACCTAGTAAAAAATGGTGGCACAATTTTACACACGTTAAGTGATTAAGAAATACAAAATTACTATAATATGTATGGTATTCTACCTTGAAAAAGACCTGGGGTTTGCTTGTTAAAGTGAGCTTCAGAAGGACTGCAGCTTGGAAGCTTTGGGAAAGTGGTGCAAGGCTCTCTGAAATATGGCAGAAAGTTGTAACACCAGATGTGGATAGGTGTGGTTCATAGCAACACTGCAAGCTGAAGCAGCTGGTAGATGTTGGAGGTGTATGCATTTTGTGTATTTCTATGCTGCTCTGTTCTGAACTCAATTCAAATGGGTACAGTTTTCTGCATTCACCTAGTGAGTGCTTGTTCGAGAGAAAAAAATGCGCATAAGCAAATTTGAAGTTAACGTACTGAAATTGTTTCCTAATATACTAAGTGATGTAGGAACATATTTGCATTTCAGAACAAGCATTATATTAGAACTGAAATTTTAGAGTCAAAAAAATGGTTGCATAAATAGTACGCAGTTTCCACATATCTCACTCAGTTGCTGTAAATGTTTACATCTATGTAACAATAGTACTGTGGTCAAAACCAGGGAATTTACTTTGATGTTATACTGTTGACTAACCTTAGCTCCTATGCGCATTTTGTAATTTTTTTTTTCATTATTATTTTTCTGTTCTGGGATTCAGCTCAGGATCCCAATTCACCTAATTGTCATGTCTCCTTAGTCTTCCTCAGTCAGGGATAGTTCTTCATTCTTTCTTTGTCTTTCCTGATCTTGACACTTGAGAGTCCTGACCAATTATTTTGTGGAATATTCCCCTAATTTGGGTGTGTCTGATGCTTCTTCATGGTTAGACTGAGGTGATGTGTTTTTGACAAGGAAACCACAGAAGGGGCGTTGTGTTCTCAAGGAAACCACAGAAGGGGCGTTGTGTTCTCGGTGCATCATATACATGAGATGTGAGACGTTAATCTCTAAGATGTGTTTAGTGTTTCTGAGGTTTAATTGTATAATTAAATATGTTGTTTATACTTTATAGTCATTTGTTTTTAATGTGAGGTTTAATATCCTTCATTTATATTGGTTCTTTAACATTATTTCTTATGGATAAGCCATGTGGAAAAGGATTATAGTATTATGTATATGTCTGTATATCCTTTGATTATTTTTCTTTCTAGTATATTTTGATCCCTCAATTATTTTTATCAACGTGAGCGAGTATAATACTTTCGAAATAGTGGTGTTTTTCTGTGTTGTCTTTGTAAAATCTTTTTATATAATTACTATCATTATTTTATTTCAGTTTCAATAGTAATGGGAATTCCTACAGTGAAGAGAGAAGTTAAATCTTACCTCATGGAAACTCTTCATTCCCTTATTGACAATCTATATCCTGAAGAGAAATTGGACTGTGTAATAGTAGTCTTCATAGGAGAGGTAATTATTTAATTGTTATTTTTTACTACATATAATAAGAGTTGAAACAATAATTGAATATTTGAATATACTTTTATAAGCATTTTTTTTAAATGTGATGAGTAAAGTCTACAATAATATATTTCATCTGATAGTTTAAGTTATGTCGTTTGTTATCTTGTTATGTTTGACTTAACTTCTGTCCTGCAGTCACAACCCAGGAGTAGCATGCCGTCCTCAGTGGAGTCACATCACATACATAGATCTTTGAGAACAGTGAGTCCCCATTTCTAGCTCTAGGACCTGAATTTGGAGATTTGCACTGCTGTTCTTTGGGAGTTTTGATACCTAAGAGAGGTTTATCCTAGGCCAGGGTTTTGTCATCTCTATTCTCTCCACCCCTTCTCCATCCTCCCAAGTACTCCCTTTTATGCAGCTGTCATTATTATTCAAAAAAGTATAAATATGTGAATGAGGAATATTATATTACTTGTATTTTAGTTTCTTAAAAAGATCTAGGGAAAGAATAAATCTTGAGCAAGTTTTTCATAAATAATGAAAAAGCACCCTGGAGTAATTATTTCCTTAATTATTATATGGAATTTCAGAATGTGAAAGGATTTAGAACATCTTCTGGTTCTGGCCCACTGATTCCCACCTTTTCAGTATTTCCTGTATCTTTCTAAATGAAAATGTTCAGAACAGTTACAGATATGTGTACTGAAAATTTGCATGCTCTTCCTCCATATAGATATAAATATTGATATTCTGAAATATAGCTTAAGAAAATATTCCTGTGGCTTGTATACATATATATAAATGGATATGTTCTATATATATTTTAATATCAGGGACATTTTTTCATGCCGAAAAGAAATACTACAGCATCATTTTTTATGGCTACAAAATATTCCATTGTATGGTTTTAACATAATTTAATTTCTGATAGATAGACATTTAGATTGTTGCCAAGTTTTTACTATTATTTTCAACATGGTGTTGAGCATTACTATAAATCAATCTTTGTGTCCTTTGTGTAGTTACTGAGGTAGGATCAATTCCTGAATGTGGAATTGCCAGGTCAGAGTTCATATACATTAAAATGTTCATACGTAGCCAGAACACCCTGCAGAAGTTGAGCAAGTTTATTCCTCCTCCAGCAGTCTGACAGAGGGCTGGTTTCTCTGTTCCTGTGCTCTACTAGATACTATCAGTCTTTAAATTTTTTGTCAGTGTGATGTATTATATAAAAATGTGATACAAGTTTTGTTTAATTTGGATTTCTTTACCGCATGGGGTTAAATGTTGGTTTATAGGTTTTTTTGACCGTCTGTAATTATTTTTATAGCCTTTGCTCATTTTTTTTTGGTGATTTTTGATTCATAAGAAATTTTCATATTTGAGAGGAAAACTTTTTGACATATTTGTCTTTAGCATGAACTTCATTTGTGATTTTTTTGTCTTTTATAGAAATTGTATATTTTAAGTAATTGCATACTGTGTACCAGTAGAAATTGGTGCAACCTCCTTGGAAAGCACTTTGGCAATAGGTACTAAAATTTAAAGTATATCCTGTGACCCAGCATTCTGCTTCTAAAAATTAACCCAGTAGAAACATTTGCAGGTGTGCAAATATAGCACACAGACTTATGTATTACAGCTCTACATGTACATTAATTTTTTAAAAATGGAGAAAATGGTCATAGCAGGTATCTTGAGAATTAGGATTATGAGGAATGCCACTTTCTATTGTATGCAATTTTATAAAATTAAAAATTTTTTTACAATGAGTGTATTGATTTTTATTAGAAAAAAGCTCTAATAGTATAAAAGGAAAAAAGCTATATTTATACACTTGAAAAACAGCTTTCAGTGTATAGACAGATAAGTGCATGTAAAGATTCAAGACCCTCTTGCCGTAGCCATTCATCTGATCACTAAGATGTGATAACACTGGATTTGGAGTCAGACGGCCTGTGTTCAGGGCCTGGATTCTGCCACTCACTGCCACTTGAACAGTTAGTTTTTCTTTCTGCAACTTCAGTTTCTTCATTTCTAAGATGAGAATAATGTCACCGAGCCTTAGAGGTCACCGGTGTTGCAGGCACAGCAAGCTCACACGGGAGTGGCGGTGCGTGTTGGAAGCATTCTGAACTCTGGAGACCCCGCTCCTAAACTGCAGGATTTGTACGCGTAGCTATATGGAATTTTAATAGTTGGAAGAAAATCTGCACTGAACAGAGGAAAAAATTTACAGAGTTCATTGAATTGCCTTTGGGCAATTTAAGATTGCTAATTACTGCATTTGGTTTTACCTTGATTAGTACCTTGAACCGAAGTGTCTGGCAGCCTGGGGCCCATCTAACACTAGTAACAAGTGTGTATTCTGTGGCTTTCACTCGATCTATACATGGGATAGTTTCTAGATCTAGATCTCTCGCCTCTCCCTGAGTTGGTATTTCCAGCTACCTATTTGATGACATTATTTGAACTATTTTATGGGTAACTCAGTCTGTCCGTAACTAAATTAGTCTGCTTCTTTTACAGGTTTCCCATCTGTTTATTAAAAGTTCTTTACCTCATATTGTTAACAGGTCTGCGCTCTAAGTCATCCTACTGTCAGTTCACTCCGTGGACCTGTGTGTTCTCAGTTCCGTTTGTGTTATTCCTTAATCTTAAACGTTACCGCTTCCTCTCTCTTTCTTATTTATCCTGTAGATCCCAACTCATCCCCTTTATAAAACTGTCTCCCGTTTGAAATTAATCTAGAGTAAATAGGCAAAAGTAAATTTATTTTTTACAAACGTTTTCAATTTTTTGTGAAGGACTGAATTATCTCTGGTCCACTTTAACATATGAGGAGTAAATTAAGAATGCAAAAGAACTGGAGAAGATACACATAGACAGCAAAGGGTAGCATAATCTCTTCGTCCCTGTTTGACTTTCTGTTCTTCGTATTCTTTTTTCTTGAAAGAGGGACCATAAAATGCCCCCGTAGGAGGAGATGAGAGACAGAAATATAATTATTAGCTGTATTTCGTTCTTTGTTTCTCTCTGGTGATTTCTCCCTTAGGGGTCTGTTGGGCTTATATGATGAGACATGCAAGGTTTTAGCCAGTTAGCTCGATGCATTATTTGAAAGTTCACTGACTCCAGTCTGGAATTGCAGAAGGAGTTGAGAGGAACGAATTCTAGTTGTTCTGACAGACGCATGAAATGATTCAAGTGTGGTTCACTTTTTAATTGTTTCATTTTTGTTTCTGGTTTTACTTATAATTTAATTATAGTTTTGTATTCTAATGATCTTTTGTCTGTTTGCCTCCTAATTTTTTGTTATATATTTTATGCTATTATTTATTAAAGTTCTTGTTATACTGTATCGTTATTTATATTATTTCTCATTTATGATCATTTCTGACAAAGCATTTTCCTACATTGTACTCTGGATTTTAGGAAAAATTATTTTTCCTTTCCCATTCTTATATTTGGAGAATTCCCTGTCTTATGAGTCTTGGTGAAAGGAAGTGCCACCCTCCAGCCAGGGAAACTGAGTGTCAGATGCCTGCTTTACCAGTCCCAGCGGCCAAGTGGCTAGTCCCATCCTGGACTTTGAGTGGAGCATCATTATTTTCAGATGACATGGAAAACCCAAAGGAATAAACAGACACAAATGATTAGAAATAACGGGAATTTATCAAGGTGGTTGGATATAGGATCAGTTTATATTTCTATGTACCAGTAACAGAAAATAAGAAAATATATTTAGAAGGAATATTTTTCTAAAGAAGTGGAGATTGCGGACAGTCCATTCTGGTGATAACCAGTGGTGGGGGTAGTGTTGTCTTTCCAGGGGCCACAGGGGCAGAGTCCAGAGGCATCAAGGACTGATGGTGAGGGCTTTGCAAGCTGTGGCTTGGGAGCATTCTGTGATATCAGGCCGGTCCAGCCTTATTTCTGCCACCTTCCTATCCTGGTTCCTCAGGCAGACCGGAGGTTTTGTGAATTCTCATCATCTTTTAGTCCCTTGTTCTTCTGACTGTTCTGCCCACGTCAGTTTCTGTTGGTTGCAGCTAAGATCCTGACTGATACAGGTTGTATCTTGTTCAAAAGCACCTCAGTTGCCACCTAAACAGAACAGTCAACATGGATTCACAGGGTAGGTGGCTACATGCTGTTCCAGGTAAAAGGAAAAGACAAAGTGAGTGTTGGAGGCAGGCTTCAGGAAGGATATTGCCTAAATCATAAAAGCCACATTGCTGATGATAACCAATAAAGATCGCTGAGAATTTGGAAAGACAAGTTTAGGTAGCTCATCTTGATATCATTCTAATTATTCACACTGTTTCTGCAGTTTGCCTAGAAACATCCCAAAGGCATGTTTAAGTTTTAAGTTTCTAAACAGAAGAATTCAAGTTGAGATTCTGTAATGAAATAGTAAATTCATCATGTTAGAAAAGCACCTAAAGATGGTCTCTGAAAAACTAAGTTTAGAGAATTTCCCCTTCATTGAGTGTTTAATATGTGGCATGAAAACAGTTTTGCTTTTTATTGAGTTGTCTCGTTTTACCGTTGTACATATTTTAGTTTGTATTTTATAGTCAGAGTGCCTGACACCTTTACTAAGCCTACTTTAAATTCTTTTATTTAAATTGGGTTAACAATGCTTGTTAGTCAGCTCACCTATGGGCAGAAATTTGCAGAGCAGGTAGATTTATAAATGAATTCAGAAATTGAATAACCAGAGAGAATTGATTGAATTGCTGTGGCGTTTTTTTGCTTTTTATTTTTCTATTATATATTTTATTTACTAGGAATCATTTCCTATGTACTTAAATTTTTTGGATAGATTATACAATCATATGCTTTAAAAATTATAAATGCGTGTGTTGTATACCTTGAAAAGTCTTCCTTTAGTGCTGTCCCCTAGCCACCGATTTACCATCTCCACTGGCAACAACTATTTGATTGTGGTTGTACCCATTCAGAGGTATTTAACGGGTATATATGGGGGTATTCCTTCTCCCTATTTCTGCATAGATGGTATAATATTAACTTTTCATATTAGAATATAAAGAGCTATTGATATTTCTTGTCAACTTTGATAAAATGTTTTCTTAGAAAATTTTACATTTTATCCAGGTTTTAAAATTTGCTTTATACAGAGTGGAGCAACTCCCTGATTTCATTGTGTACATGTGTATACTTGTACTCCTCCCTCTTTTTGGATTTGTTAGTTAGTGAACCTGTTTATATTTATTATTCTAAAAACTATCTTTGGGTTTATTATTATTTCTCTTTTTTTTCTAATTTATGTCTTTTAACATTTTTTCTGCTTTTGTTAGTTCCATTTTATACTGTACAAACACCTCGTCCCAGATGCTAAATTGATTTATTTTCATTATTTTTGTTAATGTAAAAATGAATGTTTTTTCTTTTGAGCATTGTTAGCTGTATCCCATAGGTTGGTATCTTTGATTCTCATTGATAACTATGTGTAATGTCAGTGCAGTTGGGTGAACACCATATAATTGATTTAGTCTTTTCTAGTTCGACAGTCTATGTGTTACCTGAATGTTTTGGAACATTTTTACATCCCAGAGCACCTGGGGAGTGCAGTAGCATCAGCAATGGATAGTAGCCCTCTCTGTAGTCATGTTTTCTCAAGCTCTCATAATTACCTGTTAGTCTTATTTTTAATAAAAGCAAAGGTACAGATTTCATTCTAAGTATTCTTTCACTCATTGAACAAGTATTTATTGAAGTACTGCAATGAGGAAGATACTAGAAGAAATTAAAAATCTTTTTAAAAATATCCATTAGATGATAGATTGTGCTCTTAACTTGTAGTCTCACATTACACAGTAATATTTGTCAATTTTAAAATAAAGATTTGTATTTTTTTTGTAAGTATCAGTTCTACGTGCACATGGTGTAAGAGTCTAGTAGTTCCACAAATTTCTTTATAGTATTAAACAGCGGTCTCCTGTCTTCACTTTTCCAACCCCCCTTTCCTTTGCTTTTCCCTTCCTCATTTCTTCTCCCTCTGAGACCTTTTGGCTTTTTTAGTTCCTGCTGGCCAGCCCTCAGGTGAAGTGACTCCCTGTCATGCTAATCAGGGATACAGTTGACATTATTCTTTGATCGTTTTAAAGAACAACTTTTAGTTTTATTGACTTTATCATTTCTCTGTTTTCTGTTTCATTAATTTTCACTCTTTGTTATTTCCCTCTGCTTGCTTTTCGTTTGGCTTGCTCTTCTTTTTCTAGATTTTTAAGGTGAATGCTTAGACTATTGGTTGGAAAGGGTTGTTTTCCCTAATATAGGCAATTTAAAGCTATAATTTTTTCTCTGAGCATCACTTTAGCTGCATCCCATTAATTTTGATATGTCAGGTTTTTATTTTCATTCAGATCAAAATACTTTCTAACTTGTAATTACTTCTTTCACCCATAGTTTACTTAGAAATATGTTTTTTAATTTTTACCTATTTGTGGATTTCTCAAATTTTCTTCTGTTTGATTTTTAATTCAACTCCATTGTAGTCAGAGGACAGACTTTGTATGCTTTCAGATCTTTTAAGTTGATCAGTATAGTAGTCACCCTTGTCCGCAGGGGATATGTTCCAAGACCCCAGTGTATGAAACCACGGATAGCACTATACCCTACATGTGCTATGTTTTTCCTGTACCTACACACCTTTTCACTTAAAGGAAGCACTCTCTGGCTTCTCTTCAGAATATCTGAATTGTCATCATCACTATTATGTTTTGGGGCCATTATTAAAAAAGAGTGACTTGAACAAATATTATGACACTACAACAGTCAGTCTGATAAACAAGATGGCTACCAAGTGACTAACAGATAGGTGGCATATAGAGTGGACACACTGGATGAAGAGGTGATTCACATCCCAGGCAAGATGGAGGAGGACAGCATGAGATTTCATACGTTACTCAGATGGCATGTAATTTAAAACTTAGGAATTGTTTATTTCTGGGATTTTCCATTTAATATTTTCAGACCACAGTTGACTGTGGGTAACTGAAACCGCGGGAAGCAAAGCCGTGGATAAGGCGGGCTCCTGTACTTGTTTATGAAACTAGCACATGGGGCCTGTGAACAAGGTTCCAGGGTATTTCAAAGCTTGTTTATGGACTTGCATGTGGAACTTACCCTGGACAAAGTGCCATGTGTGCTTAAGAAGAGTGAATTCTGCCGTTGTTGAGAGTGTTTGTAGATGTCTCTTAGGTCAAGTTGATCGATAGTGCCCTTCAAGCCTCCTGTAGACATGCTGATTTTCTGTCTAGTTGTTAGTTGTTTCTGTTCTCGATTTTAACAGGTTACTGTGTTAGTGCAACAGTATTTTGGCTTGTAATTTTTAAGCAGCTAGATTTTAAGATGTTTATTTATGCATTGGTTGTAAATTGTAAAAATGTCGATTGGGAAGAAGTTGTATGTGTATATAATAGCCCATAAAATTCGCTTGTAATTCGACGCATATTTACTGAAACAGTGGCGGTAAGTGCTAGGCATGCATGTCATTGAATAAAACAGAGTCTTCGCCTGATGAAACTTACATTATAGAGGACAGATAAAAAACTAATATATAGTGTGTAAGATGGTAGTGAGCCTGTGGAGAGTAAATCAGAGTGAACAGGAAAAGGGAGGACAGGGTTGCAGGGATGGTTTATTAGAGGTCAAGACATTTGGGCACAGACCTGAGGACATGAGAATGAAACAGTTTCAGCAGAGAAATAGCCCTGAGGCCAAAATACTGCTTGGCCCATTTTGTGAAACAGCATGGAGAGGCCTGCGTGGCTGGAGCAGAAAAGGTGAGGTGGTTAGAGAAGGAGTGAGGTGGACCAGATCACGTAGTACACTATAGGCCATTGTAAGAACTTTGCTTTTATTCTAAATCAGAGGACTGGGCCACATAGCAAATATTTAGGCTTTGAAAGCTATACAGTCTCTGTTGCAGCTATTTAACCCTGCTATTCTAGCCCCAAAACAATTGTAGACACTACTTAAATGAATGGGTGGGGTTATGTTCAAATAAAGTGTTGTTTTACAAAAGCAGGCGTCGAAAACAGGCAGCAGTTCTGTTTTGCCAGCTGCTGCTCTAATTAAGATGTAAAGTCATTTGAGGGTTTTGAGTAGGGAAGACACTTGACTTTTTTTCTTTAGGGCACTTTAAAACAGCATTTTGAAATAATTTTAGATTTACAGAAAAGTTGTAAAAATAATACTGAATATTCCCTTCACTCAGCTTGTTCTAATGTTAACTTAGGTAGCTTAATTTTATGTGACTTAATAAAATGCTCAAAACCAGGAACTTAACATTGATATAATACCATTAGCTAAAGTATAGACTTTATTAAATTTCCATGTTTTTCCAACTCAGGTCACTTTTCTGCTTCAGCATCTAATGCTGAAATACCACATGACTCCTTAATTTCTTCCTATCCATGACAGTTCCTCAGTTTTGTTCTTGTCTTTTATGAACTTGGGCACTTTTAATGAGTACTAGTAAATTATTTTGTAGACTGTCTCAATTTGGATTTGTCCGATATTTTCTCATAATGAGATGGCAGTTATTCATTTTTGGCAAGAGTAACATGTTTTAAAAGGCTTACGCTTGTTGCTTTGGTAAGGGCAGAAACAGATTATTTAGAATTGCAATAATCCAACAGGCTTGAACTAAGATAGTTATGGAGGCAGTGAGAGGTGGTCAAATGAGCATCAACAGAGTAGGAGAAGGAAAGGAAGAAAGGCTATGGTGGATATATTGGAAATGAAGAAGTCTTTTTTCCTCCTCTTTCCTTTTAATTTCCTCTTTCTTACTCTTTCAACAGCTTGACCATTTTAGAAACTAGCAAAGCTAATTGTGGTATTTGTTAGCCTTTTTGGTACATTTGCATTAAATTAAAGTATTATAATTATTAGGTAGGTAGGAATAGCTTTTTCTTGGACCATAGGGAAATAAAATTTATTATGAGCTGCCTGCCTTATTCTCATACATGCCTATCCTTTTAGTCTTTTTGATTTGTCACTTGTACATATTACCTTTCTAGAATTCTCATTGGTTCCTTATTCTGTAAAGTTGCACCTGTTCTAGCTGTGATGGAGTTAGTAAAGACTGGACTTACCTTATTGCTGTAAGGAACTAGTAAGCTGGACAAAATGTAGATTCATTTGTTTTCAGACACTAGACAGCAGACTGAGCAGGATGTGATTCCCAGAGAGAGAGAGAGAAAAATAAATGCAGGCAACACGATTGCCCAACTTTCTGCCCAGAGACACATTTCAGATCATGTTGCAGGAAGCAGAATCCTAAAGACAACATCTGGAAGTTGCAGAGCAGAGTTCCAGAAAGGAGCATGCTACACAGAAAATGATGGTCCCTTTGAACCTTGATTGTTTTGGGCCCCACATGCACAGGCTGGAACTCCACAAGTCTGGGAGAAGAATGATCGGGGGGCTGTAAGCTGGACAGTTCCCATCGCTCACACAGGCCAAGGTCTGACCAGCCGGAGTGGCCCATCCTTCGTAATTATCTGGAGTGTTCAGAGGGGTCAGCACCTTCATGTGAGGGCTGAACTGTCCTTAAAGTGGTCATTCTTTACCAAACCAGAGCAGAGCTTCAAAGGGATTAGCTGATCCACAAATACCTGTCTGCTAGAATCAAGCACAGTACTTTTTAAAAGATAACAAAATTGAGACACTCATTAATGTAGAATTTATAATATCCAGTATTATATAAAAATGTTAGAATGCCAAGGAGCAAAAATAATGTGACCTTTTACCTAGAAGAAAATGTAGCCAATAAAAACGTATTTACAAATGGCAGATAAGGACAATAAAACAACTATTATAAACATTTTCAGGTACTTAACACAGTGAGGAATGGAATGGAAGATATGTAAAAGAATCAAGTGGAACATAAAGTAATAAAATTACAGCGTATGAAATTAAAAATTCGCCGCAAGTTCTTATCAAATGAGACACAGTAGAAAAGGTCCGTGAACTTAATAGAATCTATCCAAAATAAAATAGAGAAAAAGACTGAAAAAATAAAGAACAAAAAATAAAGAACAGTGCCTCAGTGACCTATGGGATAATATTAACTGGTATACTGCACGTGAAATTGGAATGTTAGAGGGAGAGAATAATGGCTGAAATTTTTTCATATTTGATGAAAAGTATAAACTCATAGATTCAAGAAGTCCAGCAAATCCTAAGTAGAATAATTACAAAGAAAGCCACTCTAAAGTATGTCATGATAAAATTGCCGAAAACTGGAGATAAAGAGATCTTAAAAAGAAGCCAAAGAAAAGACACTTTATGTACAGAAAAAGAAAGGTAATAATATTGTAGAGCAGACTCTTGCTAAAAAAAAGATGCAAGCCAGAGACACTGGAACAAACTCTTCAAGTGTTTTCTTAGATGAATTGTCTTATGTTTCGTCAATCAACATTACACGGTGTTCATGCTACATAGAACCTGATAACATTCAACTGTGTGGGCACCTTTAAAGAGAGGAACTTCATCCTCTATCCCTTATTCAGGTGGGCAACCTGAGGGCCCATCCACTGTGCTCGCTTACCTGCCATGGCTTCCTGCTGTGTCACAAGCCCATTTTGAGTCCCAAGTAAGTCCTTTAAGATCATGTATAGTTTCTTTCAGAACTTGTTAGAACAGGTAGAAAGTGAGTAAGGGTAGAGAAGACTTGAACACCATTATCCACCTATTGATATAAAGTCGTAAGATGTTATTTAGGAAGTCACCGTGATAGGTAGTGGTTATCATCTTATTTTTGTGGCCTCTTTCCAGAGACCATCTTATAACCTCTTTGGCTAATGCAATCTTTGTGTCTTACCAGGACTCATCCCAGTACAGCAGTGTGATCAGGGCTTTTCAGCATCCCATTAATCATGTGTTCCTAGGTGTGTGTGTGTGTGTGTGTGTGTGTGTGTGTGTGTGTGTGTGTGTGTGTGTGTGTGTGTGTGTAGTGTATTTACAAATTAATAACATACCTCTAAAATATATCAAAACTGGAGTATTTTACAGTATGATATATTCCAGTGGATTGTCTTGCACATATGCTGTCTCTGGTCAGAGTAAAAGCCCTAATTAACAAAGCCCTAAATAACCTACAGTATTCCGTTCAGTGTTTTGTTTATTTTTGTAGATTTGAATAGAAACATCAGATTTAGGATTAAATGTCAAATCATCAGAGAGACTTTTCTTTGACAATCCTGTTTAAATAGGTCATCTCTGTTTTTCTCTATTACTGTATACTCTTTTTTAGCACTTAAACAGTTATATGTATATATAACTTTTTTATGAACTGCATTTTCCACTAGTTTTAAATTCCACAAAGCAGAGATCTTGTCTATTTTATTTAGTAATCTGTACTCAGAACTTAACAATATGGCTGTGATATGGATATATATATGTATATATATCCACTTATCTCCCAGCTTATGGGGTAGGCACTGGGTAAGTATTTGTGGAATGAAATGACTAGAAAGACAGTAGTAAATTTACATAAGAAGAACCTTTTTTAAAACCAATTTTTACCTTTCTTCATGTTATTTAAAACTCAGTTCTTTTAATTCTATGTGCTCTTTTAATTTGGTCCTTAAAATTTCTTTCTCTTTTTCCTCTGGGTAACTGTTTTACAGCAGCCTCAGGTCTCTAACATTTGCAACATTCTTTTTTCTTTCATAGGAAATTCCCTCTAACTTTCTATTTTATTCTTTGGGCCATTAGAATGAATTTCTATAATTTATTTTTAGTATCCTTTTACTCAGATCTCTGCTTCACACATTTCTCTGTGCAGTGGTACAGAACACAGCAGTTGTGGCATATTCAAAAGCGATTGGTTGATTTTAATTGAAGGTCTCCCTGAAATAAATCAGTTGACTTTGTTGCAGTTTTCTGACGGCCATGATGTTTCACAAAGCTGTACTTCTTTTCAAATGGGACTTTACAAATTACTGATTTATAATAGCAAAGATGGGAACTTATCTCTTACTAGGGTTTAATTGATTCTTAAGTCAAATATGTATCTTGATGAATTGTTCTACGCATGAGTATATATTGGTGAATTGTGGTCAGTATTAGTGGCTTGTTTAAACCTGATTTAATGCTTCTTAAATTTTTCCTTATATATCCCTAAGAGAAGTCGTGTGACCTTGTACTCCCACAGTTCCACTCGCACAATCTAAAATACTTGTTTTTTTACATTTAACTTGATTGCTTAGGTTTTTTTTCTTTTGTAATTCACATAAGATACAGTTCACCTATTTAAAGTCACAGTTGTACAGCCATCATCTCAATCAATTTTAGAAAATTTTTGTCACCCAAAAAGGAACTTTGCCATCACCCATTAATACCACTCACTCTCTCCTCAACCCTAGGAAACTATTAATCCACTTTCTGTCTCTCTGGATTTTTCTATTCTGGACATTTTATATAAGTGCAATCATATAATACATGACTGGCTTCTTTTATTTAGTATAATGTTTTCAAGATTCATCCATGTTGTAGTATGTATCAGTAATATCTCCTAGTTTTAATATAAAAATATTTAACTTCACTTAATCATGAAGAATGCTTGATTCTTCATGATGCTCTTGTTACATATGTCCACTTTCCACCTATCCTAAGTATACCGTGTTTACATACCCCTAGAATATACATATCCCAATTTTAAATTCACAGATATATTCTCAGAATTGGATGATAATACTATGTTTTAAGAAGTCTCCACATGCCTTTAAAAAATTGCAGAAAAAAGTGCTCTCTTAAATCAAGAAAGCCCCAGATCTCAGAGACTGCCTGTCTTATTGCCAACATTTGAGTGGGGGAGAGGCAAGTGGAGGCCCTGATGGAGTCACAGATGGCCTGGCTGTGTGTTCTGGCCAGTTACATGACCCTCAGAAGAGCCTCCTCAGCTAATGCCAGGAAGGGTTGATTCTGCCATATGAAAGTGGCACCAAGTACAGTCCAAGCGAATCTTTTGCTAGTTCTGTCAATTAGCATGCAACATGAGAGTTATATGTATTAGATATGGAGCATTTGCATTTCATAAATTTTAATACAATTACATAATAAATCTACATTCACATAAGTTTATTTGCCCTCCCCCTCCTTAGAGAGTCTAGTAGAGACAGGGAGCTGGTCTTGTTATTATTTGCATTCCTCTTTTCCTTGGATAGGCAAAATAACTGGCACTCAGCAAATGCGTATCAGATTGAATTTCAGGTTGTTGCTAAATTTATTAAAGTTTTTATAAACAAAGTCTTGATCATGTTCTTCAAAATTAGAGCCTGATGAGTAGTAAGATACTCACTGGTTAAATATGTGGATGATAATTTATCAAAAAAGACATCCCTACTGTTTGTGTTTATATAGGAAAGTACAGAGGGTTTTGAGCTGTGGTCCAGTTGTATCTCCATAGTTCCTAAGAGTTTGTGGTCTTAATAAGATGTCTCATCTTAAGTTTTTTAATTTAATGATAAAAATAGGGATTACTTTTAATTAAAAAATTAAAGTTAAAATATTCTTCAAGAAAACCTCTTATAAAACATTTTATCATTCAAAAGTTTTGTAATTTCCAGGGTTAAGCTTTATCTTTTTTGTTTGTTTTTCTTTAAGTTTTAAGCATTTTGCCAGACATTATCACATAGATCAAACTTGATGCATAATTGATTTCTTTCAATAATCAAGCATTTTAATATAAGCTACCACTGCATTTAAAATTGGTAGGGGTTTTGGATCGTCATATGTATATAATTTAAAAGTACACAAGTCTGGTAAATGTTTATTTCTAATTGTGGTAAAAGTGCTCTTGACTTGGGTTCTCATTGTCAGCCTGATAATAATAATACAGAATAATACCAAAGCGTTTTATTATATTTTTATCATTTAATATTATAGTCTCCGAGGTATTATTTCCTCCCACCTTTATTTTTGATAGGACAGGAAACTGAGTCTCGGAGAAGTGACTTACTTTTACACTTGATCTTAGCCAAAAGGCTGAGAAGCGATAGAAGTGACTTACTTTAAATTATACAGGCCAGTAGCTACAGAGGCAAACTTGAACCTAGATTTTATGATTCCAAGTGGAAAATCTTCCCCTATAGCATATAGTATCTGTTATTTATTCTTTATTTAGTTTGGATGTTTTAGAAGTAGAAATTCTGTGCTCAGTTTTTTTCTATTGAATTGAATATAGACAGTTGAAAATAATAAAGACAGCTATCTGCTTATTGGATTAGTAAGTACTCAGTGGTCTATAGTGGTACAATAAAGTAGAATACAGAAATGCAAATCCCATTAAATTGTCTGAAAATTTAACGTAATGTTTTCGATGAATGTTTCAATTATTTAATTTTGAGTTCAGTATTAAAAGTTAAATAAAAATATAAAAGCAATGAACGTAGGTACAATTTTTTTTCTTTCCCAGACAGATATTGATTATGTACACGGTGTTATAGCCAACCTGGAGAAAGAGTAAGTTGTTCTTAATTATGGAAGTGAAAATAATCATTACTGTTATCTCTTCGCTTTCTGCTAAAAAAATGCCTTTTGTAGTTCATTTCTCTTGGAGTTCAGTGTTCTTTGGGCCACCTATAATTGGTCTTTTACATTGTCATAAAGTAGGTGCATATCTATCCAGTTATCTGATGGGATAAATTGGTGTATTTCATTATAGAAAAGACTTGAATGTTATATGTACGTTACATTATCAAATAACTCTTTAATCTGGAAGACAGTGATTAGAGAGAGAGTCATATGAGATTATGTAAATCTTTCCACCTTCTGTTTACCAAGCAAAAGTTTTTCTGACAGAAGAAAATCTAAGTATGGGTGGTGAATACACAATGCAATATATATATGACTGAAACATTGGATTTTGTTGATCAATGTCACCTTGACTTTTTTATTAAAAAAATTTAATAAAATTTTTTTCTGCTGTCAGGGCAGATAGTCATGTAGCAGTTTCAACCTTCGGTGCTAAACTATGTCTAAATCTGTTCTTTCATTCTGCAAAGCTTGAGGAATGATTTACTGTGAGCAAGGCACATCACAGTTAACATTTAGAGAGCTTAGTAAATTTCATGTATCATTAGTTTTTAAAATATTGCCTTCATCGTTTTAAAAGTGACATCATAAAAGTTTGTCTTGATATGGGTTTCTTCATTGAATTGTATCTGTTTTTTGCCCCCAAAAGACATATTTTCTATTTAAAAAGACAAAAGAGAAGCAACAATTATTTACCAACTCTAGGTTTAAAATAATATGGCTCTATATTTGTCTATCATGATGCTAAAACCAGAGATTTAAAAAAATATATGCATAATTTGTTATTAAACTTCATTTGTTAGATTTTTCCTCAAGTGCTCAGTTTCTTGGCAGCCTCATGGAAACACAGTTTAGCCTCGACTCCTTGCTATAGGACCAGGGCAGTAAGTCCTGGCCCCTCTACCTATGGGCCACATGGCAGGTCTGTGGTGCTCATGCAGTGGGTCCATTGATTCCCTTTTCCCTCAGTTTGTAGGAAAACCACACCAAAAAACAAAAGTGCAGTTAAGCCCTGAGAACATTTGTGTGAAGGCAGGTAATTAATTGCACAGGCATTTTGTGGAGATTTGCAAAAATGAAATAAGAGAGAATGCAAATAAAAATGAAATTACATTCGAGTCAGTAAAGACGGATTGGAAAAACTTGAGAACAGAATTTCTCATCCTTGGCACTGTTGACATCTTGGTCTAGATAATTCTCTGTTGTGAGGATGGTCTCACACGTTGTAGGGTGCTGTAACAGCATCCCTGGTGTCTACCCACTAGATGTCAGTACTGCCCACAGTTAATGACAGCCAGATGTTTCCAGACATTATTACTCAGTGTTCCCGCAGCGGACACAGTTGCTCCCAGTTGAGAAATGCTAGTTTAGAATGACACATAGTGTATAACCCACAACTAAACCTTCCTGAAAATTGAAGAATTTTGATTTATGCATAAATACATATATATAGACACACATTCATTAGTTTGTTTTTCTTCAGCTTCTCTTTTTCTGTGCACCTTGATTTGATTTCTTAAAATCCTTATGCTTTTGGGGAAAGTAATACCTGCAGTTGGCCTAGGGTTTTCCATGCTACTCTGAGGGTAGTGGCATTTTACAGTTTTTAAAGCATTCTTTTTAAAAAACCTTGCGCTGTTGGAAAAATCTGTATTTTCTTGCTAATCACTTCATTGAACACATTGTGACCATAAGAGTATACCTTACTGATGTGTTTTATGTTAACACAGTTAATTGGGCATGAAGATAAATCAAATCCCACAGAACTTAAATAACTCAACTAACCTTTCTCATGATAGATTTTCTAAAGAAATCAGTTCTGGTTTGGTGGAAATAATATCACCTCCTGAAAGCTATTATCCTGACTTGACACACTTAAAGGAGACATTTGGAGACTCCAAAGAAAGAGTGAGGTGAGTCTGTGCAGTTCGCGGCCCCGCCTCTGTGAGTATAGTACATGGTGAATGCAGTTCTTGTTTATCAAAGCTTACTTAACACACTTTAGGGTTGGGCTGATCAGGGAGAACTAAGAGATTTTTGGATATTTTATTGGAAATTCTGTGGAGTTTCTGATGAGAGGTTGTATTCAGTAACTTAATTTTTATAACTGCTGCTCTGGTGTTGTGACTTTTCTTAGGAGTATATTCATTGAAACTTAGAAGTTAGTCCAGATAGTAATCTCATGTCTGTGTGCAACATAAATGAGAACTGACTCAACAGAAGTGAAAAAACAATAATACCGTTCTGCAAAATTATATTGCCATATTGTTAGTTGGATTTATTTGTAAATCGCTAAACTTGAAGAGCATAAAAACTTCCATTCTGTTGTTATTAAAAAACAAAGTAATCTAAGAGTTATTGATATTTTGGAATTTCTATAACCAGAGGAAAGGAAATAATGGTGTTTCAAGAAGAGATTTATTATATTTCTTGAGTTGTTAATTTGTCCCAAAGGCAGATAATTGGTTAATTATCTCTCAGTAACTGTAATTATATTTTTAGAAAATTTAAGTTTGGTCGATTTTTGGTTAAAAAAAAAAAAATCTAGGTAATCTCATTAAATTCAGACCAGCCTGTGAGCTATATTCTGAAGTTTGCTTAGTGTGAGTCAAAGCTTTTATTGTTTTTTTTTTAACTGGCTTTTAGAACCACTTCTCTTATTCAGCATTAGTCAATGTGTTCCTGTAGGCTACCAGGATTCACTGGAGGGACTCAATATTGTAAATTTTAATATGATGTTTTGGGTTTTTTAAGCATTCAACACATTTTTATTTCTATCTGTATTTAAAGCGCAGTCTTAGAGATCAGAGCAGTGATCCCCAAAGTATAATTTTTAAAGCACTAGTTCCCACATATTTTAAGATATTACTGAAAAAAGGGCCAGTGGTCAAGGAAGTTTGGAAAATTTTGGGTTAAAAAATTTTTTCAACATAAAATGTATTTGCTGCTGGATGTCTCAGTGCCTGTCATACAGCACCACTGTGTTTCCAGGAGGGTCGGCATTGCTTCTGGGGCTTACTCAGACTCCATTTGCCTCAGGACATGTCAAGGACTAGCGTTGGGGATACTTTTAGAAAAAGGCTTCACTAGAGAACAGTGGACTCTCTTTCACTCTCTCCTAGTGGACGTATTATGTATGTGTGTTTATATATCTGTGTCTGTTAGATACATATCGCGCGCGTGTGTGTATGTTTGTACATCATGTATATATGATATGTACTGACTATATATGCAGTATATGTACATGCTATAGAATATTGTATGTTACATATCATAATACATATTATAAAATATACATCCAATCATATTTTGTTAAATTTGTCTGATTCCTAACTTATTTTTGAAAATATTTCAGATGGAGAACAAAGCAAAACCTAGATTATTGTTTTCTAATGATGTATGCTCAGGAGAAGGGTACATACTACATTCAGGTAAGTGTGGGTTTCTTTTAATGTTTTTCACACTTTTAAAGAAAAAGTAATATCAAGGGTATATTTTCATTAAAACAGGATGTTTTGGAAGTGTAAATCCTCTAAAATCCATAAGATCATAACAGTACACCAGAGAGCAAAGGATCTGCCCCAGTCATCAGGGGCGGGGCTCTGTGGTTGCACTGTGCTCCAGCACAGACACTAGCTCTCCGCTTGGTGGTTGGATTGTGGGCAGCTCACTGTCTCCTCCTCCCTTTTGTCCCATCCTTCTGTCTTCTCTCATCCTCCCCTCCCTTCCTTCCTCCCTCCACTGTTAAAAAGATTTAATTATTTGGAAAATTTTAAAGAAGGATTTCCTTATAATTTTTTTAGTGGTCTTATGGTAATATAGTTTTTTTTGTATGCAGCAATGCACTTACATTTATATTGAAGATAATAAAACTTACATTTAGTTCTAATGACCCAAGTTTTAGCAGCATGGCTCAAAGAATAAGTTGATAATGACGATAGGTCTTAAGTTAGCCAGGTAGGCAGGCGACATCTTAAATAATCTAGGAAGCTCTTATTTCTTTCAAATCTCATTCTCCTTAATGATTTAAACTTAAATTTCTCTATTGGAATTTCATCTCTTTAACTCAAGATCTTTATCCATTATTTGAAATGCAGACACCGCTGAGAGATATAGCACACCAAGCCTGTCAGTTATTTTTTGTCAGTATAAAAATGTTCACTAGGTTTTTTCCTCAGAGGATGTTTTGATGAGAATGGCAAGAAGAGACTCTGGGTCTCTGAATCAGAAAGGGAATGGTGGGCAACTATTTGGATAGAGGGGTGAAGAAAGAAGGAAAAAGCCTGGTATCTCATGGGAAGGAGGACTTATTATAGACAGACTGTATGTGTCTCCTGTGGCATGTTACCTCAGGCCAGCTGCATCCAAATGTGCACGAACCCTTCCTTGCTTCCCAGGATGGGAGATGGGAATGATGAGAGTGTCAGAATATAACACTGTATGTGACAATGTAGAACAATTGTGTGTATAAAAACATGATCACTATCCTAGATTTAGAGAGTACACTTCCTGTAAATACCGTAGAGAAGTCTTATTTTAATTTCAAAATAATAATTTTAAAATCCTTTATTTTAATATATCCCAAATATTAATGTAGTTGAACCTTGCTGTTTATCCTAGGGCCGGCCATATGTAAATATTTACATTATGGTCAAGAACTTTATAGAGAGAATTTAAAAATATATTTATATCGCTTTTAAAATTTGCTTTAAATTTCTCTCCAAGGAGAGAATTCATGGAACCTTCAAGCTTTTTTGTGAATATAGGAAAAGTAAATATTTAGGAAATTATGGAGAGGACGGTGTTTAGAAAGAGGATGGTAAGGAAAAATTCCATCAGGCACAGTCAGGTATGTAAGATAACACCAGCAACTATGAACTAGCTTTTATCTCCTGCTTACCATGCGTCAGACATTGTTCTTAACAATTTATGCTTTGCATATATAAATTCATTTAATACAACTCTTTTTTACAAGAACAGGATCATACTGTACATACTGTTTTATAGCTTGTTTTGTTGTCACTTACCATATCGTAGACACCTTTGTATTGCCAGTAATTATAGATTGGCGTAATTTTTCATTGCTTCTTGAAATACCATTATTCAAGTTATCATAATGACCTTATTGTTGGTCGTTTAGGTTATTTCTGTTTCAAAGGTGAATCCAATGAACATTTTTAAAATTACCCAGTTTGTCCAAAAATACTGCCTCAGAAGGGAAGTAGTTGGCTTTATATTCTCCACATAATCTCATATTATATGGAATTCTCTGAGTGAATTCATTATGATCTGTAAAGTATTGGTGGGAAAAACACATTTGCCTCAGTCTGATGCAAGTCTGGTATGTTTATAAAGGATAGAAATCACCTGGCAAAATTTGGGGAGAATTAAGGTGAGGAGCAAGGAAGCAGAGGAATCTCACCCAAGTTTCATAATTATTCTAGGGATGTGACTTCATGGTTGCAGATGTTGTGGGTGTATCCTACCCATGACTTATAATGATTGCTTCTCAAAAGGCAGTGGGGTCAGAGGTTACTCTGCAGAATTGACTTGGAATTGAAGACAGTGTCTTCTGGAAACTGTTCAATTCAAGCATTTCATAGGAGGTGCTGTGGAATTCTTACCGTATCACATAATGAGGCACATTCTGTCTGCTTGTCCCGCTTTTAGTGATGCTGAGTAATCAGTAGGTTTAGTGGTGTCAGCTTCATCTCTCCTTTCCAAAGCTCCCCAGCAGCCATTCAGCCTGTGGTTTCAGCGTCCTTTGATTATTTTTCCCCAGATAAGTTATTTCATGAAAGGTCAGTTTTCTAGTTTCTATAATTTCTAATGTTGTTATAAGCTGAATTCTTCTATAAAGAGCTTTCCCTCTATAACTGTTTGGTTACCTTGAAAAATAGTTCACAAGGAAAGGCAGAATAAATGCTCAATTCTTTCTCTCTGTTAATTTCTAAAGTTGGTACCATAGCAGTCTCCAGTGGTGGCCATTTTTAAAGTATCTTGTGAACTCGTGGATTTTTAAAATATGTTTGATTTCCCTCAGTCCTTGCAATCATTATTCATGTTGATACTGACATCAGTGCAGCATGGACCAGTGGGAGTCTTCATATCAGCTCTTGTGCTCTCTCCACGTAAGCCTGGTGATCCTCGATCACTTTTTCACTGACTAGCACACCTTGTATGTGTCCTGTCCCACCCAGGTGTGGAGTCCTCTGTCTCTAAGGAGCCCCGTTCCTGTGAGAGGCTGATGGTATTTGGGACCACAGTCTCAGTGCTTAATGCTCAGTGCTATCGTGGTATCTCTGCTTCAGCAAGGGAAAGAGAATTTTATCTTTCAGAGAAAAAAAAAATCACATCTATATTGATATTCCTGTTTCAAATGTAAGCTTATGGGGTTTTTACTTACTTGTTTTTGAATTTAAACATATGTTTACTCTTTCATTGAAAGTCTTGGTTTTTAACATTGTCCTAATAACATAATTATTTATTAATTTTTTTTTTTTTAGGTGAGGCAATCCTTGGTTGACCTCACAGATTGCAAGGACCTTGTCAGTTTATAATCCCTTACTTATTTTTTACGTCTACAGCACCTAGTCTTCCTGGGTGGTCTCTCATCTAAGTACTAACCAGGCCCGACCCTGCTTAGCTTCCGAGATCAGATAGGATTGGGCTTGTTCAGGGTGGCATGGCCGTAGACAATAACATAATTCTTTTTTCTATAGTATGCCTAAAATAGTTTCAAAGTAACACCACCAGTATCACTGCTGACAATTAGACTACTAAATGCAATTTAAATTTTCTTTGCCTTTTTCCCCCTTAGAATATATCCTGATGTATATCTATATCGTCAAAATTCTGTGTTTGAAAGTCAGTTGAAGTAATTCTTTATGCTGTGTGGCCATGCTGCCATCTTGTTAGGAAACTAGGTTCATTTGTTTCAGTTTGTTTCCTGTTTTTAGGGTTTTCTTTCTTTTTGGTTATAAAAAATGTAACATTCCATAATCAGAACTTATGTAAAGCAAGATACAGTCACAGAAGTCTCACTTTTATCCCCATCCCCGTCACTGTTTCCTCCCTCCCCCTTGGGTAGCCACTGTCGTTTTTGGTTTCTTTTAAAAGATTTAAGTAAAAAATGCATTTATAATCAACCTCTTTCTGATACTACATTTGTGTACTATAAAAACAGTATTTTGCATCTTGGTTTTTAGCTTCATGCAGTACTAGCAATCACTAACAGATATGTTAGATTTTTGAGTGGCTCTTGCCATGACAAAACTCAGGTTTCAGAGAAGCACATATGTTCAATAAAAAACCTGAACATGAAGGTTCACAGCAGCTTTATTCATAATAGCCCCAATCTGGAAACAGCTCAAGAGTGCTTTGGCAGGCAAGTGGTTAAACAAACTACAGCACATCCATGCCATGGAGTACCAAATAATGAAACGAAATGGACCGTTGACGCTCAGGAAATCCTGGATCTCGGGGGAATTGTGGTTCCATTTATGTAGCATTTTTGAAGTGACAGAATTCTAGAATCGAAGTACAGATCACTGGTCACCAGAGGCCTCGGAGGGGTCAGGGAAGGGAGGGAGGTGGTTGTGGATGTCAGAGTAGTATGAGAATCCTTGCGATGGAACATTCTGTACCCTGACACAGTGGTGCTGGCCCAAATCGGCACGTGGTACAATCACATGGAACTAAACACACACTCACCTGAGTGCATGTAAAGCTGGAAAAATCTGAACAAGGCTGATGAGTTGTATCAGGGTCAATTTCCTGGTTGTGATACTACTGTACGGTAGTGATACTGGAGGATGTTATACTAGGGGAAACTGGGTGAAGAGTGCTTAGCCTCTCTCAACTGCAATATGAATGTACAATTATCTTAAAAACTTTTTAAAAGGTGAAGCTATTTGATGAGATGTGAGAGTGGAACAGAGCAGTTTTTCTAGTTTAATTTAAAAAAATGAATTTATATATGGAATCCAAAATTAGTATACTAATTTTAAGTAGGTATTTGACTATAGTATTTACATCTTTATGTATTTAAATTCACCCCAAACTTGTTTTTGAATTTACTTATTGGAAAAATTTGGAATTATCTAATGTCATCCTTCCTCGGGGTCATATGCAATAAATGTTTAGGTTTGAGCAAAGGGACTCCCTCTTTCAGAAAGCAAGTTGAGGTGCCAGCATAGCTCTCCACGTTGTCTAGTTTTCCCTTCAGCTTCCCTGAAAGATATGTCTTTTCTGTTCACTGATGTAGTCCCAGGATTTAGTGCAGTGTTTGGAACATAAAAGCTCAATAAATATTTGGTGAGTCAATATCATATCTTTCCAAATAACTACTGTTTCTTCACAGATAGGAAGAAGAAAGCTTATAGGACTTAAACACATGAAAAATCTAAATACTAAAATAAGTGAAAATTACTTAGAAGGTAATTAGAAATAATATGAAATTAAGAAAAGGTTTTTTTAGGATCTTAAATCATCCTGTGACTTTAAAATTTTATGAAAGGAGATTCTGGGAGGAGGCCTTTGCATACATTCATCATCACTGCTCTGTCAGCTCCCTGTTAAACTGATAAAAATCCCAAGCATAGTAACACATGGTACTGGCGGAGCACATGGGGTTACTGGCACTCCGTGAACTGCTACACTTTTTAAGTATTCTGAAAATATCTTTTAAAATATAAAAATGGAACTTTTAGGAATCTCCTGCAGAAGTGAAAAGCACTAGTACAGAAGTATAAGCATATTATTGCAGCATTGTTTGCACTGACAAAAAATGAGAAACGACCTGGATGTTTGCCTGTGAGCAGGGCAGAGTTGAACGAATTGTGTGTTGGTAGTGTGGAACATTGTGCACCTATTAAAAAGAATGGTTCAAATATATATTTATTAACCTGGGAAGATAGTCATGCTATTTTAAGAGGAAAATAAAGTTTTATAGTATGATCCCTTTTTAAAAAATAAAAATGTAGATTTAAGTTGGAGCCCTCGGTGCGTCCATGAGTGCTGCGTCCCCATACCGGTGTTGGGTGGCTGGAGGACAGAGAAGGAAGGCCACTAGCCTTTTTTTTTTAATTTTCTCTTTGACTTGGTATGTGTATTATATAAAAAGCAAAAAAATGTAAAAGGCCTGCAAAAACTCTTTTTCTTTGCAAAGAAAAAAGACTAGTGTGAAATCATGTTGGGCATTATAAGGGACCACACAAGAGTGGCCACGGGGTGGCAGTGTCATTCCCCATTGTGAGAGGGGCAGCCCAACCGACTTGCCATGTGCGTCTTCCATTTTATTTTCCTCATTTCCTTTTAATAAAATTTAACTTTGTATTTTCATCATTTTTGACCATTGTTTTCTTGATTTTCATTATAAAGTGTGCTTGAATTTCTTTATAATATAATCTATCTAAACCTTCCTGATCTATTAATATGATTGTTCAACTTTTCCTAGCTCGAAGATGATATTATTGTCAAACAGAATTACTTTAACACTATAAAAAATTTTGCCCTTCAACTTCCTTCTGAGGAATGGATGATACTTGAGTTCTCCCAGCTGGGCTTCATTGGTAAGAAAAATGTCAGATTTATCTACTTTTCAGAAATAACTGTGACTCTTGGGATCTTAAACTAATTTTTTTTTTTTTTAACCTCAAAATTGTCTTTATTCTCTGAAAGTGGATTGCCTTTGAGGAAATCTAGTTTAGGTAAGCTTCCATGTCTGAAATGACGGAGGTGGACCTAAGTAGGATTTGGAAGTTTCTGAGGTGATAGTGTTTACTGAGGAGTGCTACAAGGCAGCTCTGCTGTCCCCTTATGTCCCCACGTGGAGCCAGCCCTGGTCCTGCTGTGCGCGTCTGGGCTCTTCTCTGACTCTTCAGTTCCTCTTTTATAGCCCAGTGCTCTTGCAAGAGTGGGATTCTTTTAAAAAGAACCCCAAACCTCACCAACACTTTTCTAATATGAATTCCTGGTATTTGATGCAGCCCATGAAGTTCCTGTTTAGTCATTGATTTGTAAGTTTATCTGTTGCTTTTATTAGTTAATAAAGACTAGTCAGAGTGCTCATTTTAAAAGTTTTAACTAAAATTCCTAAATTATCCAACTGAGGAGAATATGTTTAAAGTTGAAAAACTGAAGGAAATGTACAGGTCTTAAAAAACACCCAGAGGATAACATTTCACTTCCTGTAGCCCTTTAAATCTTTGAGTGTTCAAGACTAGACCTTTAATCTCATCATTTATCTTGAACTTAAGAGTCAGAAAACATCTTTAGATGGTTTAAGTAAAGACAGAAAAGTTATTTTTTTTTTTTCCTAAACCTCTTAAGTTTCTTTTTTATGAGAAAAATCTTAAGACATGAAGGAAAAGTCTCTGGCTTGCTTCTTGAACCCTTTGAGCCAGAAGTTGGATGATGAGTTTGAAACAGAAAGTCAGGACTTCTGTACTTCCATTTATACCCAGGGAACAGTTCGGTGTTTGGCTAAAGCACGTTGGTTTGTTTTTGATCAGACAGGTGGGGGACATTATTCATGATGATTTATAGCTGAAAGCACAAGATTTAGCACATGTGTCGTGTAGGTCTCACTGAAGCTCCACTCATGCCCGTTTCTTTGTTACAGCTATTGACTGAGAATATCTTTTCAGGTAAAATGTTTCAAGCGCCAGACCTCACTCTGATTGTGGAATTCATATTTATGTTCTATAAGGATAAGCCTATTGACTGGCTCTTAGACCATATTCTCTGGGTGAAAGTCTGCAACCCTGAAAAAGATGCAGTAAGTTAATTTCTTACGAGCATGGAAGAAGCCTCTTTTCAGTATTTCGTGAAACTGACTTTTAGGGAGCCAAATTTTGTAAATGAACAGTAAAATAGGTGTTTCCACTCACTGACTGAAGTGCTTGCCTTCTTTCTTGAGCCAATAAAAAGTTTTCATATCGGAGGAACTTGTATTAAATAGCAGTGGGAAAATCTTATAAATCAATGAAGCCCACCTTTCTCCGTACTGCTGGTAGTGCCTGCTGTATCTTAGCCCTGCTGTCCCATTACTGTCAGCCACAGGGGCTGGTCACATCTGTCCAGTGTTGGGGAGTGTTTCAGTTTTCTTCCTATTCTTTGTCAGCTCTTCTGTTTTAAAATACTTTACGGTCAGTATCAGTCCCTAACACATTTGGAAATAAGCAATAAAATAGAACAGTAATATTTTATTCTAAAACAATGGCAAGTCAAAGAAGTACCTTTCAGTGCATTACTTGGAAGAAACCAGTATTGATACTAATATGCTGACCTTTGGCAGGGAGGTAAGTAAGTGAATGATGATTTTTGCTTTGATTATTCAAATATCAAGTTATTTCCATAGTAATCTTAATACAAAAATGAATTAGGTATGTTTTCCTTGTCCAATTAGAATTGTACCTCTTAAAAAAAACATTTATTCGGTATAAGCATACATGAAATAAGAATGTACACATTCTTAAAAATTAAGTCAATTTTGACATGTAACAACAAGGAAATATAAGCATATGTCATTCTAGGGTCGACTTAACATTTATTTTAACAAATAAACAACTTAATTTGACTTCATGACCTTGTATTCCCTAGAATAGTTTTGTCATCCTACCTGCCAGTTAGTTTTTAGAACACTATCTTCTGGGTCTATAAGCTATTGTTGCCTTCATTTTTTTAAAAACCAATTTCTTAGAGAAAATCATGGAATACAGTGAAATAGAATTATCTACTTTTCAACAATAGAACATATAAATTGGTTCGAACAACTCATTTTAGTGATATAAGCCCTTACCTGTATTTTCTTTGCAATTTATAGGAATTTTTATTGTAGGACACAAGAAAGATAATGTCCTCTTTATACTCCTGAAGTACACTTGCACTGAATTGGTTCTATGCAGTTTAATATATGGTTAGGTTCTAAAAATGAGCCCGTGAGGTGAAAAACTGACAGTAAAAATTAAAACCACAAAAACCCTTTAAATCACCCCTAAATATTAGTACATGACTCTTTGGACAGTTCTGTCTTTCACTCTTCCTAAGGCCACAGTTTTCCATGGCCTATAAATCTCTAGTTGCTTTCACTAGGAAGTAGAGGAAGCTGTCACCACATACCTGCTGGCACCCAGAGCCATCTCCGACGGGTCTGGTTCTCTTCAGAGCACCCCCACATTCTCCAAAGGTTGTCCCCCGGGCCTCAGGCCCACATGTGTCCATTGCTGCTGAGGATGGGCTTTGTCTCAAGTCCCAGTTTTCTTTTCTTCTCTGCTCCCTTTGCTCTTCTCCTTTACTCTCCCTCCCTTCCTTTCCCTTCCCCTCCTTCCACTTGAGTAGATGAATTTGTGTGAATAAAATATACTACTCCACCTCTGTTCTAGTGTTAGCAATAATGCTAATGAAGTAAAACCTTTTAAGAAAAATCAGGCCTTTTAACACATAGTAAATTATTGGAGGTCTTTCAAAGTGGAAATGTCTTATAAATGTGTCTTTTTCAATATGTTCTTGGCCTAAAATATAAAAATTCATTGAGAATGAAAAGAGTTTATCAAAGGACAAGCAGCCAGCCATGGCTTTCTTGAAGAAGCGAACTAATGCCCATCGAGAGCCTGCTGGCATCATAGGTTTCACACTCTGTGGCCAAGTGTGAGGGCAGGTTGTGATCTGAAGTCTGGGCCCTGAAGGACTTTGAATAGAAACAGAAGTGTCCCCTAACTGTGCTGGGATGGATTTATCTATGGAACTTTTAGTAACATCTACTTGCTTGTAGTCAAGTTATTGTCTCACATTTTCAGATTGCTTTCATGCAACAAAATGTGCCTTTTATTATTTGCAAATTCTTCTTTATATTATATTTGTATATTTTGTCTATTTGAACCAAACCTCTGGTTTATAGTCTGTGCATTTTAATATTAAAAGTCAAATCTATATTGACATCTCGAAAGATGGTTGAAGTTAAATCCTAACTCTTCCCTTAGATGTGCTTATTTTTAATTTCTGCATCATGTCTATTTATCAAGTAGGGAGCAATTCTGTTAATGCCTCAAAGAGAACCCTAAAAAAATCTTGACATGGAAGTACGAGATGAAGTTGGATTTCCTTTTCAATATTTCCTTAAAGGACTTCTCATTTTTCAGATGAGGGCATGATTTCACTTTATGTAACACTAACATGATTTTTTTCCCCTCATATTTAGAAACATTGTGATAGACAGAAAGCAAATCTGCGAATTCGCTTCAGACCTTCCCTCTTCCAGCATGTTGGTCTGCATTCTTCGTTAGCAGGAAAAATTCAGAAACTCACGGTTGGTGATTTAATTTGATTTTTCTCATGCACGTACAATTTGTTATTTAATGCATCATCATTGCCCTTCTTCTTTAAGTATAAATAAGCTATGTGTTGTTTTAATAGTATACTTGTCTCTCTCCCTAGGATAAAGATTACATGAAACCATTACTTCTTAAAATCCATGTAAACCCACCTGCAGAGGTATCTACTTCTCTGAAGGTCTACCAAGGACACACACTGGAGAAAACATATGTAGGGGAGGACTTCTTCTGGGCTCTAACCCCGATAGCTGGAGACTACATCCTATTTAAATTTGATAAGCCAGTCAATGTAGAAAGGTAGGTGATTATTGAATACATTCGATCTTACAATTCAGGCCTCTTATTCATGTGAATTATGCTGGAATTTTTGTGTGTAAAACAGATGTCAGGAAACAGTGGGTCCCAAATGTTGGGTTATAAAATACATTTCCTACAACTCAGTAATAAAATAGGTGTGTTGTTTCCAGATATAATATCAGTATTTATCATGTTCGATAAATTACGTTAGTATTTCCGAACATATATTTAATATAGTTTTTAATACTTTTATGTAGAACTCTCCCTCAAAATCTCAAATTTGTTTTCACATCCCTGTCCTAGAATAAATATCCCCTAAGATTTGAATGATAGCCAGTCGACTGCGCAGCAGTTTGGTTGAAATGATAAATTTAATAGGCTCTGACTATTTCTAGACAGTGGTTTTGCAGACTTTTAGTACAACATGGGGGAATTCACAACCCTTTTATGTTTTTCAACATTCATGTTCATTTTACAAGGTTTAGGATTCTTTCTCACTGTTTTTTATTTAGCAGTCATGATTCCTTCAGCCTTTGCTCAGTTTTGGCTGTGTTCCCCAGACTGCCTGTGGCTTATTACATGTGATCCTTAGAAGAGAATTTAATTCTCTGGCCTGTGGCTTATTGTATTTGTGTCCTCATGTGAGGGCCATTTGGCTTTAGAATCTGCCAGATTCTATTGAAGGTGGTCAGAAACAATGCATAGCTATAATGTAATGTTACTAATTTTCTTTTGTTGCTCTAAACCGATTCTAAAGAGGAATTTAAGTATAAAAATATTTCCAGTGATGGGAACATCACTGGAAAAACAAAAATACTTTTGAGTAATATTTTGTACTTATATGAGTACAAAGTATGTGTAATATTTGTTTTGTTATTTAATGTTCACTTTTATACTATATAGCGATAATCTGCATTTTGAGATATTGTTTACCACAGAGTTATTATTTTCACCTATTAAACTTGAATAACCTCAACCCATGTTTATTAGTTTATTTTTAGCAAATGAAGATAATTCTATTGAAGAACCTACCTAAAAACTCTCATATTGGAGATCAAATTTCTTACCAACAAATACATTTATAATAAACTGTAAAGTAATATTTACATGCCCCTGCTGAGCACATAGTTCTAAAATCATAGTGTTTGTGGATGTTCTTAGAGTTCGTGGATAGAACCACCCACCCTAGGACAGAGCAAGGGAATCACTGTTTGGTTTCCACAGTAAGCCAGCCATTTGCTGAAGGGGGAAGGCAGAAGTTGTCCCTATCAACACGGAAATGAAGTGTTAGGAAAAATATTTTCTGACTGTGTAACATGATATGTGTTCATTATACAGAAATCTAAAAGTATGAGAAATTAGGGAAAACAAATCACAACCCCAAGGACACCACTGTTACTATACTGGCACAGCTTTTTCTTGGTAGTTCTGTACACTCTCTACTTTGAGATTATGGTCTACATGTAATTTTGTAGTTGACATTTTCATCATACTCTGTCATAAGTGATTCGTAAACGTTTTAGTGGTGGTACAGTATCTCACTCTACTGCAAGGCTCTACTATCATTTACTTTTAATGTTAAACTTTTTAAGTGGTATTGAATTTTTCACTATAAATCATCATAGAGTGAACACCTCTGAATCAATCCATATAAAACAGATTATATCCATGGGCTCTTTTCTTAAAGGTGGCTCCCCCACCCCTGTTTTTGCATCTATAGATGAGATGTTGAATGGCCCATGGTTACATGGAGCAGCGTTTCAAGGCAAGGGCGTCCTAAAAAGAAGTGTCTTGGTGAAAGTGCCGAAAGTAATTTTTGGTGTAGCTTAGAAGGACCTTCTCGTTAGTGCCTCCTGACCCATGCGACATTGGGAAAGCAGGTCCTCATCACAGGTGGTTTCTGCCCACCAGCACAATACTGTAACTCTCAGAACCATACTATAACTGTTACTTGCTGAGTATTTTTGCTATGCAAGGTATTCTGTCAGTTCTCATAGACACCTTGGTACAGTCCTGTGAGGCCAGGAATATCTGCATTGTATAGAGGAAACTCAAGCTGAGAAAGCTAAACTTGCCTAAAGGTGAAAATGCAACTTGCTAAAGGTGCAAATTCTAGTAAATGAGAGACCAGGACTTGGATGCAGGTCTTTCTGACTCCTAAACATAAACATTTAACAATGTAACGTAACTAAACTTAAGTTTTAGGTTTAGATATAGATATGCTTTGTATGCCCTATCTAGTTTCCACCCTCCCCCACACATGCCAGTTTTCAGGGTATCAGCACATTATACTCATAACCAGGGACTATTTTAGATTCATCCCAGGGTATCGTGTAATCAGTCAATAGTCAAATATTTGTTAACATTGACAAATGGAATTATTCAGATATTTGGAATTGGTTAATTTGTTTTTACTCTACTGATACTTTCTCATATTGGATAAAACTAGTCTTTGAATTTTCCATGACTCGTGGCTGCCCTGGTGGAAATTTTCTGATACAAGACACAGTGGTATTGTAACGCCGTCTCGTTATTCCTGCCAGGAGGTTTAAAGTAGTGTAAACAGCAGCATAAAACTGTCCTTATTTTTTTAATCTTTTTAGTTCATTATTATGTTAAGCAGTAGACATGCCTTTTCTGACAGAAGGAATTAACATATCGCGCAAAGGTTACATCTTTCAGTTTTTTAGTTGCCCACAACTGTTCAGAGCATGACATACACCTGCTACAAATTCTAGGTTGTCAGCATGTGTAGAAAGCTTCCTCTGAGGTAAGGCTACCTTCTTGAATCTTTACAGTCTAGTCTGACTTGTATTTCCATGGTTTTATTTCCAGTTATTTGTTCCATAGTGGCAACCAAGAACATCCAGGAGATATTCTGCTAAACACAACTGTGGAAGTTTTGCCTCTTAAGGTATGACTATTTTTTCTCCTTAATTTTCCTCAAGATTAATACTAGTAGACTCATGTTCTTGTGCATGAGGTGATTGTGTATATTTTTAATAGAAAATAGTATTCTGTTATATTGATTTAAATTTAAAATTATTTGAAATTTAAAATTTCTAATTTAAATTTCTAAAGATTATATACAGATTCAGACAAGGTAGATATATGAACAGTCATATTGATAAGCCTGTTAAGGTTCAAGACTGAGATAACATTTTCTTTTTTCATAAATATCTGCCACAAACGCCATTTTTATATTAAGGTATAGTAGTAACTTAGCTTTGTTTTGAATAGAAGTAATTATTTATGAAATTCATGTTTTTGTCCTATTTTAGAGTGAAGGTTTGGAACTAAGCAAAGAAACCAAAGACAAACGATTAGAAGATGGTTATTTCAGAATAGGTAATACCAACTTTAAACTCATAAAAAAAGGTCCCTTTTTCTTCGGGATTCGCCCTAAAGGGATTTCGAATGCTTTTCAGATGTTCACAGTTGCCAGCGTACTCCAGGTTTTACTTGTTATTACGTTTTAGTATATGCTTATATTACCTTGACCCAACCAGGCTTTCAAATCAGAGGTTCACTTTCTAGTCCCTTTCATTCTCTGTCTGCGATGTCATTGTGGATGCTCATTGATAGTCAGTCGGCCTTCCGCCGCCCTCTGCGGGTTCCTGCTGTACGGCCTCAGCTCCTCTCGGGCTCAGCGACATTCATGGGCCAGAATCCGTGCCTTTCGCCCCTGCCCCACCTGAGCTTTAAAACTGTACCTAGATGCCCACTGACTTAGCTGCCACCCCTGAGCACCTGTGGTGCACACAGAAAATTCCAGACTCTGTCACACCATGATGTCGGCTGGAATCCCTCTAGTCCTTCATTTAGTTGGGCCTGTAAGTCATCCACAGTTCCTCCTGCGGTTGCGTAAATCCCTCCCCTTGCTGGTACTTCAGTAGCGTGGTATGTTCAGTACTGTGAGGTATGAGACACTCCTCCTTCAGACTTGGCAAACCTCATTTTAATATTTCTATTGATACTTGTTTAAATTCCACAAACCACCCTTATTTCTTTGTGGTACCAGTGCCTACTTACGTCTGCCCGCCAACTGGACGGGAACGTGCACTTTAGCCCATGTTGTTCCCAAGCTCACCCTTCTCATTGACTCCATCCCCTTACCTATGTTAGGCCATTCTCCATGAATAAAAAGAGGTCCCTGTATCATTTTAGTTGTTCTTGGCATCCTAGCTGGGGGGTGGGCACAGGCACAGGCACAGGCACAGGCACAGGCACAGGCACAGGCACAGGCACAGCTGGACTCCTTAATTCCATTTTTACCATCAGACAGTTCTCCTTAGAACTCACACAGCAGGTGATTCGTCTTGCCGAGGCGCTCGGTGCTCTACAAGAGCAGGTTCCCTCTCTCGCGGGCCTAGCTGTGCAGAATCACCGGGCCTGAGAGCTCCTTAATGTTGTCGTAATTGACGGGCTTCATAGTAGGCTGTCTCAGACCTTCGAGAAGACAGGATGACACGGTCCCTCCTTCAGCAGTCAGAGGACCCAGCCTGGTGGTCCCAGCTGGAGTCCTGCCCAGGGGCAGCTATAGCACCAGTGACCTAAGCAGCTGGCCGCCGCCGGTTAAGGTCATCTCTGTACTCTCTGGCCTTAACCTGGATTTGCTTATGTTCTTCCATGTTAGTGCAGGTAGAGAAAATATTGTGTTGTCTCTCCATGAGAACCTGTGGGAGAGAGTGAGGCGTTCACTGAAAAATTCGCTGAAAAATTACCTTGTTTAATTTGGATCTGAAACGAATCAGACATTGAAAAGGGGGCACGAACCGGATGAGTCCCTCCGGCCCGGCAGCCTCCAGCGAGGGGAGTTGGCGAGCCGGGTTAAGGGCTTCCTGGAAAGTATGGCGGGACTGAGTGTGGCCAAGGGAAGGAGGCAGGGAGGGGAAGGAGAAGTAGGTGGAAGGGAAGGAGGGGGCGCTGGCAGGTGTGGGGAAACGGCATGGTGGGAGATCGGTGGGCGGGGGGAGCAGAGAGTGGAGGGTCTTCAGTGTTGGCAGGAGGGGAGGGAGTGACAGAAGAAGGGGTGAGAAGAGGAATACGACAAGAGGCTTAGAGTTTAGAATCCTGAAAAAGGAGAAAGTAAGTCTGAACATAGGGAATCTCAGACCATTTGCCAGGGCAGCGGCAATAGAGGTCAAGCTGGAGAATAATGTTATTGAAAGAGCCATCCTTGAGCCAGACCTCCTGGTCACCAAGCTTACATTGCAGTGTGAAAGAGCAAACATTTAGGTTTAAGGTCAGTAAGCACCAGAGCCTCCAGGTATTTAAAAAGACATCCCAATGGGGAGTCCTTGGCTGGGGTGACTGAGAATTGCCCATGATAAAAACTAGAAGAAAGGAAAGAGGAGGACTTCTCAGGGACAGAGTCATGCCGAACAGCCAGAGTTCAGCATCCCTCTATTGAACAACCTAGGGAGATCTAAAATCCAAGATTCAGGTGTCCTCAAATTGGAAAATTAGACCAACACAGAGGAAGATGGACAGGATTTTCCCGAGAGGCAAGAAAGAAACTCCACTTTCGATTTCGAGACTGGTTAGTCCCGAGATTCAGGGGGCCTTACCGACTACCTGTTGCTGATGACGTGATGAGGAGATTGTCCCGCAGACCCAGCAGGGTCCAGAGCAAGGGATGTCCCCATACGGGCCACCAAAATGTTACAGTGCCAGTACCACAGGGTGTGAAAGAATTCAGTTAGGGAGTAAAATAAAACGTTTATTCAGTTTCTGAGCAAGGAAAGGGGCCGAACATTAAGAGTAACGCTGGCTCCAAAGTGTAAGGGGTGTGGGCTTTTATCGGGTTATAAAGAGCAAGGCAGCTGGTGCTTTTAAACAGCTATGTAGACTGGCAAGAAGCTTGAGTTTTCTTTGGTGTTGTCTGGAGCAGGGCACCCAGGATGTAGTTGATTCACTGCAGGCTCGCTTGTCTGGATATCTTTTCCCAGGCCTGTGAGCTGAAGCTCAAGGAAAGGAAAAACTAGAGGGGCTTTGGCGCCTGCTTGCATTCATAGGTAGTTCATTTTGGCTGGTGGCTGGGGCGACTCTGGCAGGGGCTTGGGGATTTATAGGTTGCATATTTTAGCTGGAGCTGGTTCTGGCAGGGGTCCACAGCTTGTTAGGAACTGCGCTATTTGTTCTTTTAGTCACCATGGTTTTTGCTGTCGCCATTCATATGGTTTCTGAACCTAACCTTGGGAGACACCCCGAACACCCCGCTTATTGTGCATTAGCGTAAACGTGTCCATTTGTATCTGATTGGTCGCCCTCTGCCTCCCTGTCCTAGCCAGAGGGGGACTTGCATCTGCCTTCATTCTCTCCTGGCTTTCCAATGGGCCTGCAGGTACTTTCTGTGATGTATTGTGATTCTGTTTGTCCAGGGGAAACATACCAACTTCTCACTGT
This sequence comes from Pteropus medius, assembly GCF_902729225.1. Lineage (NCBI taxonomy): Eukaryota > Metazoa > Chordata > Mammalia > Chiroptera > Pteropodidae > Pteropus > Pteropus medius. Next base: position 602,802 of record NW_024344433.1, read on the forward strand.
CAGACTCCATAGTTCCACCCACTGTCCCATCATGTCCCTGTCCTCTTAGTCTTCGTTTCTCCAGTCCCACGACTGTCATCCCTCTAGCGCCCCATGCTCTTATGTGCAGCTGTGTTTCTGGCTGTCTTTTCCTCCTGACATGATCAATGGATATTTCTCCTAATGGATGCTCTCTCATCCTTTATTAACAGTTTAGTAGCCCCTCTTCTCTGCTCTTCCCAGCACACTGTGTGCATCTCTGCTGCTTGTTCGTCGCTTCCCAGCTCTGTTGTGTGGGCTCACTAGGAAGGGAGGGGACTTGTCTCGTGCCTCCTGCAGTTGAGGAAGAGAGCCTGTCACTTGACATCTACTCAGTGAATTACTGTTATTTCCTTTTACTTAAAATAAATTATTGCCTTTCTTAGTGGTAGGTAAAAGAGAATATTGGAAAAGTAATATTCTAGGTATACAGGACAGATGCATTCTTATTACTCTCTCTAGAGCAGTTTTTTACATTTGGTATCATTCAGTTTTTGCTCCAAGGCTTGGATGTGAACCCTGACTAATTTCTATGTAATTTGGTGGATAGATGAGTTTATTTTCATACTTGGGTTATATTTGAACCCACTTCTAGAAATGTACATAAAATAAGCTGAGTATACATGTATTAACCTGTCACCTTTTATCATTTAATCTGAGACTGTTGTGTTCTAGATTATGAAAGTAGCATAGGGAATAGAGACATCTATATTAAGTGTCTGCAGTGATTTGAAGAAAATGACCATCTCAGACATCAGCTCCTGCATATTTAGGACCAGAAGAGAACTGATGGATCATTAAACCCAGGCGGGACCTTGTGCGACAAAAGAAACAGAGCAACTGATTTTTTTCAACTAAATATAAAATTTCTCCCTTAAGAAGTGTGCTTGAGTGGAATGGCACATTGGGGACTTTCTCCCTAGGGAAACAAAACTAGTGAAAATTATTTTAAAGAAATATAGTAAGCAGAGAAATAGTCACTCATGAAAATCTGAATTTCAGTAAGGACACCCCACCCAGGTGCATGTGACAGTAGCCCTGCTCTCGACTCCAGGGTGGTGGTGGCCCCCCGGGAAGGACAGGAGCTGACACCTGTTCTCCCCGCTCCTTCCAGACCTGGGGCTCCTTCCACATCACTTCTGCTCACAAGGCAGAACAGATTGGCCTTGACACCCTGGGCCCGCTCAAAGCCCGCTCACCAGGAGCCCAGCCAGGACAGCGAAGGGCCAGTGTTCAGCTCAGAAAGTAGATGCCACCCCAAGGAAGGTGGGCTGCTGTCCTGCAGGGACCCTGAGCAGGGGAGCGGGTGTTCTCCAGGGCCGGCTGGCCGGCCATCAGGACAGAGCCCTGCAGCACTGCTAAAGGGAGACAGACTTAGTACAGAGCTTAGGGACATCCACACCTAAGGGCTCGGTGGAACAAATCAGGACTATAGTGGCAAGTAGTAAGGGGAGATTGGTAGCTCCACTCACTAAACTGGAGCCCGTCCAGAAGTCTGACAGAACCCTGCGGAGAGGTAGCTAATAAGCGCCCTCTTGGGTGGGAACAAACCACAAAGACTGGCCCACATAGGGGCTTGGATTTGGTCAGATCTAACTGCAGCAGCTTCTGCCTGAAGGCACATCAGAAATTGTGGACAGTCAGCTATAGTCAGTAGGGACCTGATAGCTGAAGTGGGTAGGTTAGCTGGCTATGGTATGACAGCCAAGGACAGTCTTGTGAAAGAAATAGTGGACTTACTAGTAGGTTCAAGTTATAAGAAGGCAGAAGAGCCTTTCACGGAAAACTGGAAGGATCGGACCACTGTCCCGTGTGGCAGGAGGAAGTCTGCAAAGGGCATGACCTTGGAACCCACCCTCCTAATACTAGGATTTTAGGATTCTTGTCACTTCAGTAATTTCCTTCTTCATTTTTCCCTTCTATTTTTTAACGCTTACCTACTAGAACATTGGGTTAAGAACAGAAGTTAAATTTGTTGTTTGGAAAGATAATACGTGGACATGGTACCAAATACAAATTTAAAAGGGTAAACTTAAGTCTCATTCCCTCTTCTTTCCCCTCCTATCCAGTGCTTCCCAGCAGTTCCTATAATGAATACTTCGAGAAGTATTCTACTCAGAAATATGAGTATTTTTTTTAAAAACATAGTTGTCATATACAAACAACATACTCTACAACCCTGTTCTCTCTGCATCTTGATTTTTCATGGAACAAAGTACATATGTACATGTGGAAGAGGAACATTTTTAAAAATTGTAAATGCTTCAGAGGTACAAAAAGATACAAATATGATGATATTCATATTGTAAACATATTGTTTACCCAGCTTAAGGTTTACCAAATCGATTGTTCTTCCCCCAGTATCTTCTTTTCTCTTTCCACCCAAGGGTAACTGCCATCCAAAATGTCGTGGTTACCATTTTCTCTAAACTTTCCTACATATGTATAATATGTCTCTAAACAGGGCAGTTAATTTGGTTGTTTCTAAATCAGATATAAATTATTACTCCATTCTGTAGTCTACAATTTTTTTCTCTCACCATTGTGAGTTTATACATGTGGATGCATGTATCTGTGGCTCATTCATTTTCACTGCTGTATAGATTTCCACGGATGAATACATATCACTGTCTATCTCTTGTTTGGCATGAAGTTTGTTTCCATCATTTTATTGATATAAATAAACAATGCTAATTTGAACACTTTATACACATATGAGTTTCTCTACAGTATATACTTAGGATGGCAGTAAGTCTTCAACTATATTATTTTCAGCTTCATTCTTTTCTTCATTCTTTAATTGGCTGCCTAGTTTTCTCTTGTATTAGCATATCATAATTTATTCAGCCAGTCTCCTAGTAACAGACATCTATCTAGGTTGTCGGTTGTTATATCTCATTAGTTAAATGTTTCAGCCCTGAATCCCTGCCTAACTCAATAATCAATATATTTTTTTTGTACTCCCTACCCCAGGCCAGTCCCAGTGTGGAAATACTTTGATAAAATACATTTCTTAGTAATTTTTTAAATAACATTACTTTGGCCATTCATAAGTTTAATATTTTTGATACAAAATGAATATAAACATTCTCCGGTGTGATTTCAATTTGTATCTTAGTAGGAGCCTAGTTAATATATTGTAAGACTCTTGAATAGACTTCATAAATTTAACAGCACACGGGCCAGCAAACTGTAGCCCATGGCTCAGATCTGCCCCGCTGCCTGGTTTGAATGGACCATGAGCTGAGAATGTCTAAAAAATTTTTTAGGTTATTTTTATTTTTAAACAGTTGAAAAAATAAAATATATTTGATATGTAAAAGTTATACAATTTAAATTTCAGTGTCCGTAAATAAAGTTGTATTGGAGCACAGCCATGCTCACCTGTCTCTGTCATGTCCGTGCGCTGACACGCTGCAGCGGCAGAGATGAGTGCAGCAGGGATCGAGGTGGTGCTCTCGTTGCTTCGTGTTGCTGCTTAGTGCACTACAAATAGCAGTGACGCATTTACAATTTGAGAGTTTTGAGTTCCACACACATCACTATACTGTGATATTTTTAAAAAATTATCAATGTTTACCCATCATGACAAAACAAGAAAAGTGGTCTTCGAAGGCTTTTTAACCCTGTAGAATGTGGATTATTTTACAGTGAGGTGGCAGGTCTTAGGGGTTATGCAGTGATGCAGTAGCTGTGCTAAATAATGCATCACCGTACTACAGTCAACTCACAGGAAAGCAGTGGTCAGAAAAATTTTAAATGGAACATTTCATCACAGCATAATTTCTTCACAAAAATAAAATTTTCAAATGAGGATACAACCAAAGTAAGTTTCGAAGTGGCTCGTGTGTTAGCCAAACAAGTGAAACCATTTCCCAGTGGTGAGTTAATTCATTGTTAATTACAGTGGCCAAAAATATGTCTGTAGACAAAATAAACTTATTTAGAACTGTTAGGCCTTCAGCAATAACAATTGCTCAAAGGGTTGAGGACTTTGGGAACATCAGTCAGTAATCAGGAAGCAAAGCAAGTTGTTCTAGTGGTTTTCTTTGGCTCTTGATAACGCGACACATGTTGCCAGTACTGCCCAGCTTTTCTTTGCTGCCAGTGCCAATTTGAAGTGACTGAAGACTTGGTCTCTGAGTAGTCTGTGGAACAGCTGCTGACGAGAATATTTTCAAACAAGTCGAGAAAACAAATTCAGTATGACCTGAAGTGGAATCTGCTAAGATGTGTTACGAAGAATGGTGGTAAAAATATATCTGAAGGAGAAGAGGGTAAATTTACAAAGCTTGTGAAAATGTAAGGTTTTCAAAGCCTATAGTGTTTGTTTTATTATTCATCAGCACGTGCTTAAAATATTTGAGTCTGTCATGTACCATTGTTTTATTGAACCAGTGGTGTCTGTGGTGAACTTCATTCACCCCATGGACTTTGCCATCAATTCTGTGAATTTTTGTTAGAAATAGGAAATGAGTATCCTGACTTGTCCTACCACACAGCAGGTCTGGGCTTAGCAGTGATCAAATTTTATTGTGAATTCTCATCCTCTCTCCCTCCCCGTCTCCCCCTCCCTCCTTCCCTTTCTTCTCACTCCTTCCCTCTCTCCTCTTTTTTTTTTTGGAGCTCAGGAACCAGATTGAAATTTTCCAAGTGAGAAGAACTGCCCTCACCACTATTATCTCTTTGAAAATTAATTTTTGCTAAAGACTTGATAATGTTTCTTAATGAATTCAGCCTAAAATTACAAGATAAAATGGTGCTTATATGTAAAACTGTTGTAGTCAAGTCACTTTGACAGTTAATGTTATTTGAACTACAAGTAATATCAAGCTATTTGAGGAATTTCCATGTACCCTTGGATTGAAAGTGATTCATCTACAATGTAATGATCCACTAGAAGGCAGATATCAAAGAGAAGAACCTAATAGAAGTTCGTAAATACCTTCCAAGTATGAACATGCCCCGTTAAAATTATGTGCCTGTGGGTGTCGGTGTTTGGTAGTACCTAGGCTGTGTGAAAGGAAATGTGGAAGACAATATATATAAAATCTCATCGATCCACATCACCACAACCATTTATAATTGATCTTAATAAAAAACATTAACTGAATTCCAGTTCATTGAAATGTTATCCACCAAAGGGAATTACATTCTCTTTGGTACACTTGCATTAGAAAAATAAAATGTACTCAGTCGTTACTGTATTTTGAATTCCATCAATAAAAACTTTGTGGAAATTTCTTTTCTCTCTGTAAGAACCTATGTGGTACTCTCAATTTTCCTTTTGGTGCACAAAGCCCAAAATATCTACTCTGCCTTTTTATAAAAAAAAATTTGCCAATCCCTGGCTTATAGAAATGTGTGTCAGAACCAACCATTTTCCTGTCACTTCTTCAATAGCATTTTTGGTTTTGTTTTAAAAAGAATATTATTCCTCACAGCAAGAAAGATTGAGTACAGAGAGCATGTTACTGTTTATATAAGTTCTTGGTCCATTTCCTTATAGGAAAGCTTTTTCAGCTTGTTATTTATAATGGAGTTTTACTTTGTAACTTCCTAGAGAGGGTATTATTTCTTAACTCCTTCTAGATGTGACCTGGGAAAGAATACACATAGACTGAGGTCCTGCTCAAGGTCAGCCATTGTGTGTATGTCTAATTAAAGCAGTGAAATATGTTGTTATTGACTTAATCCTCAAAGTAGTCAGACCAAGTGATGGCATGGAGTATATTTTGGTAAGGTTTGAGTAAGACACATTTTGCTAAAAGCTTATATGTCAAAACATTGTTGATGTGAGAACAAATGTATTTTTGTTTTGTTTCGAATTTGCAGTAAGAAAAAGTATAGCTCTGCCTCTTTCAATGGGTAGCTTCTAATGTTTTTAAGCATACACTACTTCATGAAAAATTTTAAAGTTGAATAAAAGTAGAAGGAAAAAAATTCAACTATGCCCTGTCTGAAGACCTCCACTAGAAATGGTTTGGTGTTTTTCTTTCCTGTTAAATCAGTGATGTTTCATGTGTGCTTATTCCAGTCCACCCAACAAAGTGTTGGTTTTTATTTTGAAGGAAAATTTGAGAACGGTGTTGCAGAAGGAATGGTGGATCCAAACCTAAACCCCATTTCAGCCTTTCGACTTTCAGTTATTCAGAATTCTGCTGTTTGGGCCATTCTTAATGAGGTAAGACAGTATGTCTCGTCGGTGAAACAGCTTAGATTCTACATTTCTTACAAGATTGTGATTTCATATTTAAAGCTTTTATGGAATTGAAAATGAATTGCCTTATCGTACTCTTCACAATTTTGTATTTCAGATTCATATTAAAAAAGCCACCAACTGATCATCTAAGAAACCAACATTTTTTTTCCTATCAATTTGTTGATTAAAGATAATGAAGCATGTACCTTTTTTTTTTTTTACTTGAACACTACCTCTGGTGAAATCTACTGTAGCTGATTGTCACTTCCTCTCGGAAAGTGAATCTCCCATGGATAATTGTGTTCATTCGAACCTAAGCTGTCCTCCAATTTTAACTTGACGCAGACATTTTACAGTTATGACAGCCTGTTAATGACTTGTACTATTTTGGTATTATACTAATACATAAGAGTTGTACATATTGTTACATTCCTTAAATTTGACAAAAATTAATGTTAAATACATTTTATGAAGGGGGTACTTTTGAAATTCATTTATTTTACTATTCTAGACCCTCTTTTATAGATTATCAGGGATTATATATAAATATATAAATATACATAAAAATGTTATGGAGTTAATTTATTAGAAACACTTAAGAAGTACATTATTTTTGTGCAGTAAATTTTTGAATCAATACTTTTTTTGAAAACCAGTTACCTTGCTTTTTTAAGTTCTTTCTATATGTTTCTTTGGAAATGCGAACATGACAAATTAATGCCATTTTTCAGATGCACTGCCATGTAAGAGTGATTGTAGATGATTCCCTAACTGGGGTGCTTTTTACAGTCATCCCTCCCCTTGTCTGTGGTTTTGCTTCCCGCGGTTTCAGTTACCCACAGTCAACTGTGATCCAAAAATATTAAATGGAATATTCCAGAAATAAACACTTCATAAATTTGAAATCGTGTACCATTCTGAGTAGTTTGATGAAATCTCGTGCCATCTCACTCCATCCCACCTGAGACATGAATTGTCCCTTTGTCCAGCGTGTCTGCCTCATCATGTAGGCATGTAGCATCTCACATCATAACAGGAAGGGTGAGTACAGTGCAGTAAGATAGTTTGAGAAAGAGATCACATTCACATAACGTATTACACTGTAATTGTTCTAGTTTATCATTAGTTGTTGAACTCTTACTGTGCCTAATTTATAAATTAAACTTTATCATAGGTGTATACATATAGGAAAAAAACTATATATAGGGTTCGGTACTGTCTACGGTTTCAAGCATCCACGGGGGGTCTCGGGACGTGTCCCCCATGGGTAAAGGGAGACTGCTGTAATCAGTCTGAACAAAATCTTTTCGAAGGCATTTGTCATTCCTGATAGCCAAGATTTTAAAGACTAATGTCCTTGAGGCTTATTCTACTGTACTTTGTATGGTATATAGCCCACAAAAAATCAGTCTGATAAATTTTAATGTGCAGTAGTGATGCACTTAACCCAAACTATCATAGACCTACCTAACACATTATATTTCCTCTGATATGTAAGATGACAAACTCATCTTTTTTAATCTTTGTATTTAATCCACGAGGTAGATGTTTTATCTCTTTTCTTGTTCATCCTTATATATCTGTGCTCATTTTATGAGTTCTGTGTTCTCTAGATGATGCTACTGTATGAGTCATGACTGATTTAATTTTAAAAACACAATTGTAATATTGGGTTTTGATGAAAGGTATTGTAGCATTTGTATGTTTTTCCAAAATGATTTATTCTTTTGCATTAGAACTTACAAGTAAATTCATATCCAAAGAGTAGTACTGTTAAACATGCAGTTCCAAATGTTAGTACTGTAGACAAAAACATTATCAGCCTTAGCAATCAGTAATCTTTTCAAAAGTATTCTACTTTTATAAAGTTCTGAATTATCGACATCAGCTCCCAGCCAGCCTGGCATACCTCAGGTGGGCTGCAGTGGGTGACAGATGCACGTTCCCCTGAACTTTCACAGCAATCTGGCACCAGAGGCTCCAGCCAGCTTCCGTGAGCAGGGAGGAGCCACATCCTGTCACCTATGCTGAGCTGATGGCTCCCAGACAGCATTGTTTCTGTACGCATTTTGAAGTGAAAAGGGCTGGGAACACTGGTGGGGCACAGTTATTTCCATCACTCCATGTCAGAATAATTTTTCGTTACTTTTCTTGATTAAAAAGTCACATGTTGGCAATAAGGATTTTTACATCAAACTCCAGTTTTTTATTGGGATTTTTAAGATTTTCATTTTCTTTACTGTTTATTTTCTTCCAAATTCCCTTGGCCTCCAGGTACATTTCATTTGAAAAAAACCTTTCATCATAAAATTTTGGCACCAGCTTAACCTACTAAGTTACTGTAATAACAACTAAGTATGAGAGGTAAAAATTTGGAGGTAGGTTTTAAGACCCCTTGTGTCCCTGCTTCCTAAGTAGCCAACTCTGATTTCAGGAGGTAAGGCCATACTCTGAAAATCCAGGGAGGTGACAGCTATTGCAGCCCATTGCCATTCATTGGGGTGTCTAGGTCTTTAGACTGAGCCATTTCCTGTTTTCCTGCTGCTTCCTCCCAGCTCTGCTTACCCCTCCTATTTCCTGAGGATACTTCAGCCAGACCTTGCCCTCCTGTCAAGGACCCTCATGCACAGCTCGCCATGAGCTTGTTACCAGTGCCTAGTAGTGTCAACAGTAATGCCTAGCACAAAGGCAGGTGCCAGGCAGCGTCCAGACTAGGAACAAGTGGTTCCAGCCACACTCCTGTCTTAACTCCCTTTACCTAGTTTTTGCCACACACACTTGACTCCGAGGTTTTGATTGCTTATGGGGTGTGCATGCGTGTTCTGACCAAACCACAAGTTCCTGAGGCCCTGCTCTCATCTGTTCTTTTATCCAGCAGGGGCTCTAAGTCCCACCGTCGGAGGCGCTCTCCTTCCTGAGCTCCACACTAGGCAGAAGCAGCCATGCTTTCCTTAAGCAAGATGCGACAACAGTAGCCTGTGAGCGTCCTGTGAGGGAGTGAGGTGTGGGGAAGGAGGTCACAGGAGAAGGGCCCTGTAACTGAAAGTAAATTCTTGACCTTGAGGGAACCACTTTTACCATAACAGTGAGTGGGAAAGTGTCAAATGATGGGACTATTGTGTAAGTAAATGAGGCATGGTGTAGCGTCTGGTGTGTGCTGTCCTGTATAGTAACCACTAGACACGTGGTGGCTCTATAAATCAATCTTGAGCTCCTCCCTCACTCTAGTAACAGTTCAAGTGCTCGATAGCCACATGTGGCCACTGGACTGGGCTGCACAGGTGTAGAATGCTGCAGACTTTCATTGGCCACACTGTGTCAAGAGTGCTACAGACATTTTAGAATCCAGAGTAATGAATTCTGATTATTAGGTTAAAAGCAGACATGCAGAATCTATCATAATGCTAATGATGTTGAGTATTTTGGGTGAGAAGGTTGAGGACCTCTTTCTGTAGGGTTCTGAGAGCCAGGATTTCTGTTCTTTGTTGTTACTCTCGTGTTCTTTACAGTGTGCCTTGCGCCAGACTCAGTAGACAAAAAGAGCAACAGTGTGAGGTAGCGAGATTGAAAAGCTCTGGAAAAAGCAAATGCAGATGGGTTATTCAGTATGCAGGCACGTGTCTGTTATAGGCAAATGTGTGTATTAGTTCAACCGCTGGAGACACCTTTGAACAAGTGGCTTTTCAAATCGATGGCTGCACCAGTAAACAAGTAGAAAGTGTTGTTGTTTAAAAATCTTTTTTAAAAAGCTTCTTTTAAATATAATGAAAAAAATTTTTCTCCCAACAACTGTTCCCAAAGACAAGTTTGGCTTTATGGAACAGTGTTTGGGGAGACTGCCCTAATTAATGTCAATTGTGTATCTGGAGTAGCCTGAATCCTGTGCATGACCCCCAACAACCTGGTGTGAGTGTGGGCAGAACCTGGGAATGTGACTGTGACTGATTCCCCCAGGGAGCTAACCTTCGTGTGGGCCCTTTACCAGAGTTTTCTCAGGCTGGCAGCAGGAATTGGATTCAAAGCAAGAGTCGAAATGTGTTGAATGGAAAGAACTGTGCTAACTACCATTCCCAGTGTCAGTGCTGCTGTAAAAATGTTATGAATAGTGTGCTGAAATTAGGGTGGGTTGTTGTGGGGAAAATTTACACTCTTGGACATTAGGGAGGCTGATTCATGTGTCTCCGAGTTGTTCCATGGTGTAGTAATTAGCAAACTGCCCTGGAATCAAAGGTTGGTACTTTAGTTTGATTAGCATTCTATGATTTATTTGAAATGCTCAGTGTTCATGGAAACGGTGAAAATACCTTTTGAAGACATATTCTCTTAGCCTTAAAATGGCTGGTCTCAACAGTACTGTAAGATGCATTTCAGTATGGACAGTAAGATTTTCTTTTCCCCCCTCTTTAATCCCCGCCCCCATTTCCACCCCTGACTCATGGATTTTGCCGTTTCTCTTTAAGAACTGGATCTCTGAAAGCAGGGTGTCTCCTCTGCTTGCAGTGTGCACCCAGAGCCTGGCGCACCCAGGGTATGGTCCGTGGCTCCACTTGGGGTGCGAACCCAGGACCTTCTGCGTGGACAGTAAGATTTTCTAAGGAAGATTTAGAAATCAGCTGAGTAAACATAACTATGATTCATGTATGGAATGAAAAGGTCAAGTGTTCCTCGCCAAGAACTCTGAACACCGGGAGGGCGGCCTTCGCTTGGGGCGTTTCGGGAAGCAGCCCTTAGATAGGCTGCCCGAGGAACTGCTTTTCCAGGCTGGACCAGTTTTTTCCTCTTTAAATGTATGTATTTCCTTATAGTGTCTTCACTGATTGAATGCGTAACATCTGTAGTAATATTTTATGTACCTGTTTGATTTTCAAAGGAAGGTTATTTTCAAATTTGCTGCTCTAAATGAAAACCCAGTAAGTGGTCCTGTGGCTGGTGCCTTTCATCACTGTTTCTCTGTGTCACAGTCACTCCTGCATACTTGAAATAAGTTTAAAAAGCCATTTTGAATTCAAGATTCCTAATAGAAATAGGCAAGACTAGTGAGCAGCAGATTTTTATTGGTTTTAACACTGATATAATAAGCTATTTTCAGTTAGAAAATAGAAGTGGCTCTTCTGTGTGGGTTTTAGAAACTCTAAGAAAAAAACCCTTAGTGTTAAGACAGTGATGACCCACACTGTGCAGGTGTGTGCTCACACAGTACGTGCTTTATACAGCACCCAAATTTAGAGCAGCCACGATGGGCCCCTTGACTCTTAAGTATTTTGTTTGCATGGAAGATGCTATTGATGATATCTAGGGCCTGTCAGTACAGAGGCTCCTATTTGAGTTACAAATGAGGATTTGGAAGGACTAAGGTCATGTGGCCACAGCCCCTTAGCAATGGAGGCAGACTGCCTCGTAACAGTGGGAGCGGGAAAGCACATGATTACCATGTTCTCTCAAAAATAATTCCTGTTAAAAATAGTTTTACCTTCCTAATTTCCTCATATTCTTAGTACTTTGTATATCATTCCTGGTTGTGCAATTATCAGAATGAATAAAATATATGCTTTAGTTTAAAAAATATTTATTGTAGAAACATACATTAGTTTTAGGGAATGTATTTGACAATAGTGTTAACATACATATTTCCTCAAATTTGCAAATTTTACACCTTTAAGCTATCTACAATGAGTTTACTTACAAGTTTCATAAGAATTCACTTCACCAATACTGCTGACACAGGGTGTAAGTCTCACTTCTTTCATTTTACTCTGTACTTGTAGAAGGAACACAGTGTGTGGGTGAAGTTCCATCCCAGTGCAAGTGACAGCCCATAGAGCAGAATGAGAGGTGCAAATGGATAGAGAAGAATCACCGTATTTTTCAGAAATGGCAATGCTGGAAAAGAAATCCAAATTCATTTTTTAAAGGAAGAGATATGACTAAGAAATGAACATATTATTACAATCTGTGGGGCCAAAGAGGAACCCACATTTTCAGTCAGTGAGCTGGCACAGTGTAGCCAGATCTGCTCTGTGCTGCCTCCTCTCTCAGGGCTATGCCGAAGCCACAAGGGGGATTCTTTAAGCACAAAGGCTGAGTGGGAAGCAAACTGGGACTAAGGTTAAGAATGAGGGACAAACGTCACAAATATTAATGAAAACAGGGTGAATTTAAACCTGTGACAGCTTCAGAAGCCTCTAAAAGTCCATCTTAAAGTACCAACAGATGCGTGAGGCTGCAAGAGAAACTCCCCACTGTGTGAGGTCCCGATGCAGAGTGCGTGCGCCTCTCAGCTTGGGGAAGAACTACAACTCAAATATAAACTCCGTCCCCAAATATCCACGCTTGTCTTGCTCATTGCTTAGATAGCGGGTCCCTACTCCATGCATGCTAACCAAAAGACTTCTCATACAGGAAGCCCCCTAACTGAGCGAGTCTCAAAACTGTTCTAAAATTACAGGGTCACCAGGAGGGTGATCAGAAACCCACTCAGAGAAACCAGTGTTGCAGCGCGCTAATCACAACATGACACGGCACACACCTTTCCCCCAAACTAGAGAAAGACTCCCAGTGCCCAAACAAGGTATTACCCTTGAGGGGTTAAGCGGCCTCTCTGGAAAAGCAGCTAAGAGGGTGGGGGTGGGGCAGCTCTGACCACAGGAGCCAGTCCCAGGTGAGGGCAAGCGCTCTGTGTTTACAATAAGGTCCTAGTCAGCCAGAATGACACGGCAGGAAGGGTTAAAAAAATATAACACTAATAAGTTATAAGTGAGATCTCCAGATTCCATTCATCTTTTAATGGAGATTACTTAACACAACTGAAGAATAACGTGACTGTTTCTCATTCACGTTACAAAAAATGAACTGACAGCAGGATTTAACAATAAATTTGCAGGTCAGCAGAAGGTGGGCCAGATCCTCTGTGATCCTCTCTCTGCAAAGCCACGCAGTGATCAGAAACATGAGAAATGGGGCAGAGGGTCTAACACTGAAGTTCATAGGCCTAGGTGCCCGTTAACCTACCCCAGGCCTGTCTCCTCACTGTCGCCCACTGCTGGTAACTCGGAAGCTGAAAGCCTGGGGAAGAGGGGTGGGAACTGGCGGTGGGCTCCACCTTGGAGATTGTCAGCATGGCTTAATGTGCTTCCTTGAAATTATAAAAAGCGTTACATACCAGCTATGCCACTTCCAGATGTGTGACCATAGCCAAGTTCCTTAGTCTCTGTGCTGGTTTCCTCATTTGAAAAACGGGGATAAGGAAACCTGTGTTATATAATTGTGAAGAAGGACACTATTCACATAAAGTACTTGAGGACAGTGTCTATGAGTGCTCTGTAACAGTAAGCTGTTACTGTGAACACCAACCTGCCTCCTCCCTGTCGTGTTTTCAATCAGCCAGAAAAAGTAAGTACTCACCACTGTACCCCAGGAAGGTTACGTAGATGTAATAGCCAACTGCAATCAACCATAAGGTGTTGCCAACCAGGTATCCAATAAACGTGTCTGTCAGGATGACATCTGCCGAAGAGAGGGAGACAGTGACCACTTCAGTGCATACCATGAAGACTGATAATGTGAGAGGTAACTGCTACTTACGGTTGATGAAGAAAAGCTGGATGAAATGCAGAATGACTAGGAGAGGATAAAAAGCATTCAGGTGTACGTCGAAGGCGTAGCCCCACTCCACGTCACAGTCTCTGCTCTGCCGCCGCACTAAGTACTTGTTTGAGATAAACCTGAGGAGCAAAGTTACAGCTGATTCTGTAATGTCTGCCGACCACCTTCTACGCACCAAGCATGACTGCAGACACTAGAGATACAGTGGGAAATGGCACAGAAAAAAAAAAACCTCTGCCTTTTACCGAATGGGCGTGGGCTGACAGCAATAACGTGTATCAGCTGGTGCTGTGGAGAAAAAGCAGTGAAAGACAGAGAATAAAGAGTTGAAGTGCAATGTCAGATATGATGGTTACGGGAAAGCATCTGGGTAAAGACTCCAGGGCAGGGATGGAAAGTGCTGGGGCTGAGGATTTCAGGCAGTGGGGAGGCCAGTTCCAGCAGGCGGCAGGGTGCCCAGGCCTGTCTGAGGAATGGGTGAGGGGACCAGTGTGCAGGGAACAAGTGAGCAGAGTAGCAGGAAATCAGAAAAAGACATCAGAAAAGAAACAGATCTTACAGAGCCTGTGGCCACTTGAAGACCTCTGGCTTCTACTCGGTGAAATAAGTTACCGCGCAGTTCACACAGCAGTGTCTGACTGTTTTCATCAGGTCCCTCTGGCTGCCAACAGGGGAACAGACTACAGGGACAAGAGTGGGTGTGGGAAGACCAGGTGGGAGGCCACTGTGACAGAGAGGAACAGGGTTGTGGCTGTGGGGTGGTCACATGTGAGATATAGTGTAGTTAGAAGGCAGAGCCATTACGATTTAAGTTTTGGATGTAGAGTATGAGAAAAAAATCAAGGATGACTGAGATTTCTGCCTTAAACAGCAGAATGAGCTGCCATTAACTGAAGTGGGACTGGCTGGGGGCAGAAAGGAGATGCACAGGAGTTTGGGTTTGGCCCTGATACATGGGAGACACCGATCAGGATGGGGTGAGAAGCACCTGAAGTCTAGAGCTTGGAGAAGAGGGCCAAACTGGAGATGCAGACTCTTCAGGGTATAAGTGACAAAATTACGGGCCTGCATGACATCGCCCACAGAGTGAGCATAGACAGGGCACAGGTCCAAGGCTTAAGACCTGGTGACTCCCTACTGAAAGGCCAGGGACTTGGGAGGAACTAGGAAGCAAACAGTGGCCAGTGACTGTCTCACCAGAAGAAGGCTCACTCAAGCTGAGGCCAGTGTCCTTCAGCATGGCGAACTCAGTGACATTATGAATGAATGAACTCCACTGGCCTCCAGTCCAAGGTGAGGTCAGTGCGACCCTGACTCATCTCCCAGCAGGAACACGTCGGATTTATACCCACAGACAGAGCCACTCTTGAGGGACTGAGAGCTGACTGAACACAAGACCACAGAGGAACAGGCAGGATGGAAACATGGAACTGTGAATACCTCCAGCATACGTGCAGAAGGGAGTGTCACCGAAGAGCTCACGCGCAGGCTCACCCGCCCTGGGCACGGTGCGAAAAGAGTGCTTTGAGGCCTCTACACTGCATGGGAGGGACATCCATTTACTAACCCACCTGAGGGCATCTGCCAAACAGAGGAGAACTGGGAGGAGCACCATTCATTGCCCTCTCTCTCCTCTTTGACCACATGGCAGGACCATGACCCAGGCCCAGGCATTCTAGCAAGCTGGTCAAAGCTGTTGGAGTGTACACCAGACCCACACCACCTCCTCGGCTTGTCCCCAGGACCCCCCATGGCTCTTGTCATCTCTGGCCACAGCTCTTGGCCTGGCAGGGCTTACCCCTGTCTCCCCATGTTCTGCTTCAGCTCCAGCTTCCAGCAGACTTGACAAGGTGCCCCAGGAACTCCCCATGGCTCGCCCCTGCTCTAGCTATTAGCTCTCACCTCTGTGTGGTGTGTCCCTAGGATATCCCACAGACCAGGCCAGCAACAGCTCCAACCAGCCTGCTAAGGCAGCCCTGGAAGAGTTTGCTCCTGGGTCTCTTTGCAGCGAACACCAACCACAGCTAAATAAAGCTCCAGGCCTTGGTGCAGAGTGCCCCGGGGGCTCCCCGTGGCTTGAGACACTCCAACTACAGCTTCAACCAGCCTGCCAAGGTGGTGACGACACAGGCTGCCCCTGGGACTTCCCGCGGCCTGTGCCTGCTCCACTCCAGGCCTCAGTGTGGCTTGCCCCTGGGACTCCCCACAGTGTGAGCCTGTTCCACCTACAGATCAAACCCCTTCCACCTACCATGCAAGCCAGCTTGCCAAGACAACCCAGTGAGGCTTGACCCCAGGGCCTCATGGCCTTAGTTGGCTCAAAGTAAAGCCCCACTTGGTCTAACAAGGCAGCCCCAATAGGAGGCTTGTCCCAAGGACTCCCCACAGCTTGCCCCCAGGCCTTCCTGCAGCCCCCAAACATTACCCCTCCACAGCCCGCTCCTTCCACACTGGGAAAGGCTGCTGTTCTGCCTAATTCATAGGAACAAACATAGAACAAAATGAGGAAACAAAAAAAAAAATGTGTTCTAAACAAAAAACTAGGATAAAGTCCCAAAAAATAACTAAATGAAACAGAAACTTGGGAGAATAGATGAACTCAGGGAGAAGAACATCAACAAACAGAAAACACAGAACCAATCAGAAGTGAATAATACAACAACTGAAACAAAAAATACACTAGAGGGAGTCAACAGCAGATGAGTTGGTACAGATGAGTGAGGTGAAAGACAAGGTAGTGGAAAGCACCTAATGGAAACAGCAAAGAGATTGAGGGGAAAAAATAAAATTCTCAGTCAAGAAGGCAGAGTAGGTAAACTCTGAAATTTCCTCCTTGCTCACCTGGCAAGCGGCTCCCCACATGTGGCCATCTGTGGTTCACACAGTGGACTCTCCCTGAAAACCGCAAACCACCCGAGTGGTGGCTATCCTAGGCTTGTACTGCAGACATTCTCAAACGTCTGCAAACCCCCAACAAGCAGCGGCCAGCCTTGGCATGCACTGTAGCTCTTGCCAAGTGGTCCTAGGCCCAGTACCAGCGGCAACTGGTCTCAATTTGCATTATTGTGTCCATCAGGTGGCCCCAAGGCTGACATAAGGAATGGCCAGTCTTGGCCAGTAATGTAGCTCCAATTAAGAGGCCACAAGCCAGGCACAAGTGGCGGCTGGCCTCAGCTCACACTGTAGTGCCCATCAAAGGGTACCGAGCATGGCAGAAGTGGCAGCCAGCCTCTGTCGCTGTGTAGCCTCTCTCCAACACCTCCAAACCCAGCACAAACAGCAACCAACTGCAACCCACTTTGCAGCTCCTACCAAGAAGCACCAAGCCCGGCACAAGTGGCAGCTGACTTTGACCCATACCAGAGCCCCTCCCAAAAGGTTCCAGACCCAATACACCAGACCATACCAGAGCACCACCCAACCAGGTCCACAAATGACACATCCAAAGGGCGGCCACGGCTGGCATCAAAGCCCTGCTAAAGTGAATGAAATCAAGAGCTGGCTCTTTGAAAAGATAAACAAAATTGATGAACCTTTACCCACTCATCAAGAAAAAAGAGAAAGGATTCAATAAATATAACAGAAATGAAAGAGGAAAATGACAACGTACACCACACAAATGCAAAAGATTATAAGAAAAAATTTCAAACATATGCCAACAAATTGGACAACCCGAAAGAAAGAGATAAATTCCTAGAAACATGCAATCTTCCAGAACTGAATCAGGAAGGCACAGAAAATCTAAACAGACTGATAACTACTAATGAAATGGAATCAGTAATAATAATAATAACTTCCAACAAACAAAAGTCCTGGACCAGATGGTTTCATAGGTAAATTTTACCAAACATTAGAAGAGACATTAACACCTATCATTCTCGAGCTATTCCAAAAAAAGTGAAGAGAAAGGAAGGCTCCCTAACTCATTTTATGAGGTTCTCATTACCCTGATACCAAAACCATACAAAGATACTACAAAAAAAGGAAAATTATAGGCCAGTATCCCCGATGAACACAGATGGAAAAATCCTCAATAAATATTAGCAAACTGAATTCAGCAATACATTAAAAAGATCAGACACCATGATCAAGTCTGATTTATTCCCAGGATGCAAGATCGGTTCAATAGCCACAAATCAATTAACGTGATATTCCATATAAGTAAATGAAGGATAAAAATCATATGACCATATCAATAGATGCAGAAAAAGCATCTGACAAAACCCAGCATCCATGTATGATAGAAACTCTCAGCAAAGTGGGGACAGAGGGAACATACCTCAACATAATAAAGGCCATATATGACAAACCTACAGCTAACATCATACTAGATGGTGAAAAGCTGAAAGCTTCTTCTTTAAAATCAGGAATAACACAAGTATGTCCACTTTCACTTTATTCAACATAATATTGTAAGTCATAGCCTCAGCAATCAGACAAGAAATAAAAGGCATTCAAATTGGAAAGGAAGAAATAAAACTGTCATTGTTTGCAGATAACATGATACTATATACAGGGAACCCTAAAGATTTCACAAAAAATTGTTAGAACTGATAAGTGAATTAAGTAGTAGGATACAAAATTAATATTAAAAAACCAGTTGTATTTTCATACACTGATAGCAAACTATCAGAAAGAAAAGTTAAAAAAACAATCCCAGGATTTCTGGTCAACATGGTGGAGTAGGTAAACACTGTGTTTGCCTCCCGTCACGACCACATCGAAATTACAACTAAAGAACATCCTTGAAAACTATAACTAAGGACACACAGAAGGGGCCACTTTGAGAATGAACTGTGGGTGAGGACGATGGGGAGAAACTTTTATAGAATACAAAACAAAAGTTTAACCTACGCACTTACAGAACAGATCATTCATGAGCTGGCAATCACCAACTAGAATGGATTCTAAACCATGAGGTCCAGAGACACTGTGTTTTTGCACACAGAGATATAAACAACATAAAACTGACCTTGAAACATTCCACGGCAGTCCCCCAGTAGATTGTCTTGCCAAGTGACCAGCTGCCAGTACAGGGCTGACCTTAAATCCCTTTGAATGGGGCACAGCCCATTCACTGAAGGTGGCGAGCACTTGGAGATCAGCACAGTGCTGCCTGGCTTTACATGCAATGCCTGTTCCAAGTGTTCAGCATTCCATAGCTGCTTCACTGGTGCTGGCCATTTCTAAAAGTATTTCAAGCACCATCTCGTTCTTCTTCACAAACACTAATAGATGTAGGTACAAGTAGTCCAGTTTCTTTAGTAAAAAGATCTGAAGAGGATGATATAGCTTTCTTTGAAAGATGATACCAGGAAAGGATAAAAATGGAAAAGGCTGCTAAGTGTAAAGGAAAAGCACCACTGCCATCAAATACAAAACTTTCATGAGACTGGGAAATTAAATAAAAAAAATAAAAAAAATAAAGAAAATTCCATTTACGAATGCCTCAAAAAGAATAAAATACGTAGGCATATATTTAATCACGGAGGTAAAAGACCTATACTTGGAAAATTATCTAAGATGCTGAAGAAACAGAAAATGGAAATATCTACAGTGCTTATGGACAGGAAGAATTAACAGTTAAAATGTCTCTATTACCCAAAGCAATCTACAGTTTCAATGCAATCCCTACCAAAATACTAATGGCATTTTCACAGAACTAGAATAAATAAAATTTATATGAAACCACAAAAGACCCCAAATAGCCAGAGCAATCTTGAGAAAGAACAAAGTTAGAGGTATCAGGCTCCCTGACATCACATTGTACTACAATGCTGTAGTAATCAAACCAGCATGGTGCTGGCACAAACACAGACACATAGATCAATGGAACAGAATAGAGAGTCCAGAAATAAACACGCATCTATATGGTCAATTAATCTATGACAAAGGAGACGAGAATATACAATGGGATAAAGACAGTCTCTTCAATAAATGGTGCTGGGAAAACTAGACAGACACATGCAAAAAATGAAACTAGACAACTTTCTTACACTACAAGAAGAAAATCACAATGGATTAAAGACTTAAATGTAAGACCCCTAACCATAAAACCGCCAGAAGAAAACAGGTAGTAAACTCTCTGACATAGCTCTTAGCAATATTTTTTTGGCTATGTCTCTTCTGCAGGAAAACAAAAGAAAAACAGGACTCCATCACAGCAAAGGAAACCACCAACAAAATGGAAAGACAATCTACTGGATGGGAGAAGATATTTTCCAATGATACATCCGATAAAGGATTAATATCCAAAATATATAAGGAACTCAGACAACTTATCACCAAAAAACAAACAATCCAATTTAAAAAGGGGCAAAGAACCTGAATAGACTGTTCTCCAAAAAGGACATACACATGGCCAGCAGACATATGAGAAGATGTTGAAAGTCACTAGTCATCAGGGAAAGGCAAATTAAAACCACAATGAAGTATCACCTCACTCCTGTCAGAGTGGCCATCATTAACAAATCAACAAATAACAAATGTTGGTGAGGATATTGGGGAAGGGAATGCTTGTGCACTGCTGGTGAGATTGTAAATTGGTGTAGCCACTGTAAAAAACAATATGAAGGTTCCTCAAAAAATTAAAAATAGAACTACCTTATTAACCGAGCAATTCCACTTCTGGGTATTCATCTGTAGAAACCCAAACACTAATTTGAAAACACATATGCACCCCTATGTTCAAATGGAAGCAACCTAAGTGTCCATTGACAGATAAATGGGTAGGAAGATGTGGAACATATATACAATGGAATATTAACTCAGCCATAAAAAAGAATGAACTCTTACCATTTGAGACAACATAAAAGGACCTAGAGGGTATTATACTAAGTGAAACATATCAGAAAAAGACAAACACCATATGATCTCACTTATATGTGAAATCTGAAAAACATAAATAAACAAACAAAACAGAAACTCATAAATACAGAGAACATTTTGATGGTTGCCGGATGGGGGGTAGTTGGGGGGGATGAGTGAAAAAGGGAAGGGATTATGAAGTACAAACTGGCAGTAATAAAAAGTCACAGGAATGTACAGTATAAAGAATATAGACAATAATATTGTAATGACTATGTATGGTGTTAAGATGGATACTAGGCTTACCAGGGTGATCCTAAGTTATATAAATGTCTAATTACTATGCTGTACACCTGAAACTAATAGTATAGATCAACTGTAATTGAAAAAAAATTTTTAATTAAAAAAGAAGATACACGAATGGCCAACAGACATGTGAAAATGTGCTCAACATCCATAATCTTCAGGGAAATGCAAATGAAAACCAAAATGAAATATCATCTCATACCTGTCATGTTAGCTATTATCAAAAAGACAACTAAGTTTTGGCTAGGATGTGGAGAAAAGAGAACCCTTGTGTACTGTTGCTGAGGCTGTAAATAGGTGTAGTCACTATGGAAAACAGTAGGGAGGGTCCTCAAAAAATTAAAAATAGAACTACTATATAACCCAGCAATTCTACTTTTGGGTATTTATCCAAAGAAAACTTAAACACAAATTCAAAAAGTTATATGCGCCCGTATGTTCACTGAAGCATTTACATTAGCCAAGAAATGGAAGCAACCTATGTGTCTATCAAATGATGATAGGATAAAGATTTGGTGCACACATACAATGGAATGTTACTTGGCCATAAAAAGAATGAAATCTTGTCATTTGCGACAACATGGATGGACTCTGAGTATTATGTTAAGTGAAATAAGACTAGGCTAGAGAAAGGCTAGACAACAACAAATACTGTTATGATTTCACTTATATGTGGAATCTCAAACACAAAACAAAGTAAACGAACTGAAACAGAAACAAACTCATGGATACAGAGAACTAAGTAATGGCTGCCAAATGGAGAGTGAGTGGTTGGGAGAAAAAGGGAAGGGAATTAAGAAGTACAAACTTCCAATTATAAAATGTCACGAGGATTAAAGTACATATAGCACAGGGAATATAGCTAATAATATCGTAATAACTGCATGGTGACAGATGGTTACTAGATTTATGGTGGTAATCACTTTGTAAAGTATATAAATGTCTAATCACTGTGTTGTACACCTGAAACTAATATAATATTGCATGTCAACTATAATTAAAAATACATTTAAAAATGTAAAATATTTGGGTAATAGAAAAATATGGGAAAAGAAAGAAAAAGAACATTTATATTATAAACATAGCTGTGTAAACTCAATGGATTTTATATGTGACTTCATTTCAAGGACAAAGTTAAGAAAATGGTATGCCTACTGTGGAAATAAAAATAGAAAAAAATAAACAAGAGGATGAACATGGTATAGTACTAATAAAACAGTTTTGTACCCAGTTATCTAAAAATGTCAAAATAATACTGCTTTGGTTGAACAAACTGGAACTTAACCAAAACATCTTCCATTTTAGCCAAGAACACGTGCCATCAGATGAATGGAATAAGCGCCTGGCTCCCTAACCAGGAATTCCCGGTCTACAGTCTTGCTGTTGCTCATTCCTTAAATGGGCACTTTCTGGGCCTCTGTCCTCAGTGCAGTCTCACCTCCAGAATAGTCATTCTCCCCGGGAGCTCAGAAGACAGCTGTCCTTTCCCCTCCCACCTCGAGATCAATGATGCTGTCCTGGCGGCATCTTGGCCCAGACTGTTGCAGGTTCAGAGTCAGGTGCCCCAATGTCCACTGACCCTTCATTCCCACTAACCATTCAACGAGCCACCTGAACTCAGCGTCCAACACAGAATGCTTCATCTCCTAAGCCAGAAACTTGCACGCCAGCCCCAAGAGGCCTCAGCCTTCCCTCTTCCCCACTCCCATCACACCTTCTCATCCGGCAGCTCTAACCCACCTGTCCTGTCCCCAGTATCACCAATCACCATCATCGCACTATTCTGTGCCCTCTGCTCACGCAGACTAGTTGTCTCCAGCCCACAGCTCCTCCTCCTCCTCCACAGTCACAGCAGAGACTTTCCCTGAAGTGTGAATATGATCCTATTTCCTTACTTCAAAGCCTCCAAGCTCCCACCTCTCCCCACCCCTGAACCCACACATGCAGCCTATAAGATAAAGTCCAATTCTTTTTCCTAAATTGCATTTAAGGCTAATTTTTCTAGTCAGTTTTCTCCTTCAACCATTCAGTGTCCCCCTACACTCCCCGTCTAGCATGCTGTTCACACTTCTGTGTCTTTGCACTTGGTACTAGGACTCAGCCATCCCATGGCTCCATCATTTCTATTTTCAGCTCCTCACACAATTTATAACACAAATATACTGAAAAAATATACTGAATCCTTTTCTGTTTAACTCAGATTATCACAAGGTCAGATTCAGGTACTGAACTCCAGGATGACTGTTTCTGTGGTCCTCCAAAGTCAGTGCACTCAGACAGAATGCTTCTACAAACTATTCCTCTGAAAGCCTTAGTTATTGAAATTTTTTCATATACTATGTTTTTCACAAATATTTTGATAATTTACATTAGCAGTATTTAAGCGAGATTTTAGAATTTTAGATTAATAATTTATTGACTACCTAGCACATATAAAACCTGTACTATACTAGTCAGAAATCACAAAGGAAAATAAGAGGTTACAGTCTCTGAATTTTGTTTATAATATCGATAACTACCATTTATTGAGCATTTAGTATATGCTAAGTGCTTTTCCTATCACAAACTTCTTAAAACCTTACATAACAGATTATTTGAACCCAGGGCTCTGTGACTAAAATGCTCCATAGCTGTTTTCTTTGATAAACAATGACCACCAGCCCCACTCAACCACTGGGCCTCTCCTGAGCTCACTTGCCACATCGGCTCCCTCTGCCCAGCATGCCAACCAAACAGGAGGCCTGTATCTGTGAGAAAAATGAAAAGGCAAATGCTAGATTATATTCAGTACACTGCTGCTGTTAAACCAAACCCAAAGTCAGACTGAGAACCCTTTCAATAAAACCTCTGTTCGTGTATGTCTTTCCCTCAGCAGGAAGTTACCAAAACTTTACTCAAAAAAATTCTTTAAGTGTACTTCATTTAATGCCAAAGATTCAAAGTTAAGATTCCATGAAATATCCCTCTAGGTCTTACACATTTAGTGGTGACCCAGTGATAAGTGCAGCAGTAAAATGGGCCACATCCAGACAACAGAAGCAGAACTGGCTGTGTACTTTTGCAAAATCAGGGATTTTGTTAATATGATATAATCATTATTTCAATTCGCTTATTTGCTGCACTTGACTATGTAGGCCACCAATTAAAGTATTTTCTGATTCAGGTACTGACACAGGAGGGCAGTTTATAATAATCTTGGCAGTCAAAATGGATGCTTTCAGTTCACCTATCTTCTTTCAATTTCCATCAGCTACTGCATCTTGGAACCAAGCAAGAGGCCGTACAGCAGTAATTGAAGAACCGAGGTATGGTACTTACCACATCAGAGTTGAAATGAGAAGGCCAACGCCCACACAATCTATGAATACGACCCAAAGGAGAAGCTTTATCATCTTAAAAAATCCCATGTCCAGCACAAAGCCAAATCCGACAGTGGACACTGAAAGAAAGATTTACAAGATTCATTCAGGCACTCTGCTGGGTTCCTGGGGTATAGGGCACTACCCTCCAGAAACCCACAGTCCAGTGGACGAAACAGATATGTAAACCAAACCTATAAGCTGTGTTCTGTGTGGTTAAGAAATGCCTACCACCTTGGGGATGGATAAGCCGCTGAGGTCTCTCTGGTTTACTGAGGGGCCTCACATTTCAAATACCACCTGTACTGAAAAGGCACTCACAGATTTAAGTCCAGTTAAAGGCGAGAAAAATCTTATACATTTCAACCCCCAAAAGGTAGTTAGGACCATTTTGCTACACTACTAGAGAACTTAAAAGTATTTTCTCAAGTTCACATCAGTACTTTCAGAAGTCTCGCTCTGGATTTGCCTGATTGTGAAAAGCGATTTCCAATCTTGATATTCCTTTTCACAGTAAGTTTGCATTTAGGTATCAATTCATTTATCGTAGTAATTAAAAGACATGGAGTTACTATCCTCTGCTTTTCAAAGTTGTGAGGTCACAGTTTACTCTGGCGACCATGTGGGACCTCTAGAACCAGGAAGAATACAACCTTCTTTCCTATGAGATTTCTGAGGCTTCAGAAAGGAGAAAACAGCTTTAAGTCTCCCCAGATTCTGACTCGCAATTCTTTATAAGACTCCAAATGACAAGTCTCATCAGAAACACTCAACGTGGTCTTCAACTCTCCGGCAGAACAGCTAACACTTACCACAGAGCCAGACACTTAGTAGGACCAAGAACGCTGGGTCATCTCTGGCCCACTGATCCTTTGTCTGTTTTCGATAATGAAAGTTCCTATAAACCCTCTGCGGGGAAGTGAACAGGTAGAGCATCTGCCAGGCAGCAAACTCAAAGTCCATCTGCCGAAAACGAAAAAGCCTTCGCAGGTATTTGTAGCGCTTTGCTCCAGCTGTGTGTCTTGCTGCGTCCCTGGAATTCAACACCCCATTCCCCTGCATTGGGGAATTAACTGAAGTACTCGGTAACATCTTCCTGTGGAAGAAAAATAAAATCTTTTACAAGTAATCTTAAGAAAGTAGTGGCTACTAGCACCCCTCTTCTAAATTATATAGAAGAGGTCACATGACATTACCGGCCCAATCCTTGGGGTCAAAGCAAATGCAGGTGTTTCTTAGGTTTGTTTGGAGGCTCCATAACTGCTGACTGCACTTAAGGCAAGGGCGGCGCCACGTCTTTCTGACACATCACAGTGTCTGTCTGTCTCTGTCTCTGTCTCTGACACACACACACACACGTCTCTGTCTGTCACACACACACACACACCACACACACACACACACACACACCCCCCCCCCCAAACCTCGCCTCCCTTGAGGTGGGGCGAGGGCGGGGCGGGGGAAGAGGCCAGGGGAGGAGGAGGAGGGGGATAGGGAGGTTCGGACGCGGGAGGGGTGTTAAGTATCAGGCTTTTAAGGGAAAGCCTTTTTAGGCCAATTAGACACCTGTTCCCAACAAGGTAAAGTAAATGACCTATTCACACAGGTGAACGGTTCATCAGCGCTCTACCATCAGCAACTCGTTCGCTAGAAGGTGATATAAAAACAAAGCAAAACCCAAATCCAGTGTTCTACTCCCTGAAAAGTGCACCAGGGGAACCGCACCGCGGGCGACCAGTGAGAAGCCAGGTGAGCGCAGGTCACAGTGCGACACCCACGCCCCCGTCTCTGCTGCCCAGGCCTTCGGGACGCCAGCAGCACCTCATGTAGCAAATGAAAACACACGACGCCCAGTCACATCGGAATCTCAGATACCGAATGCTTTTCAGTATGAGCACGTCCGAAACACTTTGAGACACACTCATACTAAACATTACCCGTTGTTTATCTGAAATTCGACTGTAGCCGTAGCCGGACGTCCTAGATTTTACCCGGCAACCCCACCGCAGGCCGAGCACGTAATTCCAGGGCCGAGGGACGTCGGGTCGCAGGTGGCCGGAAGAAGCGGCACCGGCGAGCGCTCCTCAGGCCTCACCTGCAGCCTCGCTGCGGCCTCCACCGGTTCCCAGCTAGACCGCCACCTCCGCCGGCAGCCGAGCCCCGCAGCTGCTGGGCCCACTTCCCTTCTCGCAACGCAGACAGCGCCGAGGCGCGACACCTGACGTAAGCCCACTTCCGCCGCGCACGGCCTCTAGGGACTTGTAGTCCGCGAGAGCCCGCTGGAAGTTGTTGCCGGTTTCCGGTCCCTTCCGCCGCGGGAGTCGCTGGCCCGCAGCTGGGTCCGGGCGGTTGCGGACTGAAGCGTTTGGGGCCGTGGCGTTGGGAGGCGCAACCATGCCCCGGTATTACGAGGACAAGCCGGAGGGCGGCGCGTGCGCGGGCGTGAAAGAAGACCTGGGCGCATGTTTGTTGCAGTCGGACTGTGTGCTCCAGGTAGCGCGGCTGGCCAGGCGCTCGGGCTGATGCCGACGCCGAAACGGGGAGGCGGGGCCGACGAGGGTCCCCTGGGCGGCCCGCGGTGGCGGTCAGGATGCGTGGCTCTGAGCCGTGCTGGGTGCAGTTCATAGCTCTCAGTTAATAAACTTGGGCTTCCCACTGTCGCAGCCTCCGTTCCTCCGGTGTGAAATTGGAGATACGCCCCGTTACGTTTTTGTAAAGATTAAACCATTTTGGTTCAAGAAACGTTGAGTGCTGCCACTCTGCTAGGTTCTTGGTGCTTTTTCCAGTGACAGAGGGCAATCAGTTGTGTGCAATTGGATTTATAATTTCAGAAAGTTGCTCTTATTTCAAGGAAGGCAACTATCTGCAAATGGACATCCACCGTAAGTGATGTTCACTGATTTTAATGGTCAGCCAGACTGGGCACCTAGAGTCTAGTAAAACTTCTGAGTTATGAATTTAAGTTATCTAGTCCAGTTTTCTTACACAAATGAAGAAACTGAGATACTCTGTCTTCAGGCTCCCCTGTTCAAGGCTGTTTCCAGCCTACTGCTTCACCAGCTCCTAATGCCTGTTAAGTAGCAGGCCTGAGGCCAGGTAGTGAGGACACAAAGATGAATCAATTACAGTCACTACCTACATTACGCTTGGTCTGATGGGAGGAATAGATATTAAGGGGCTAAATTCCTGTGATAAGGGCTAGATGAGCATTTAGTACATGTTTGATGAATAGGAGCAAAATGCCTTGGGAGCCCAGTGGAGAAAGCACCTTATTTTGCTTGAGAATTTGGAAATTTTGCCCAGAGGTGACATTTAGGCAGAGTCTTAAAGGTTGAGTAGTAGTCTATCAATTAAGGAGTACAGAGTTGTGATGGTAGTGGCGGGGAGGGATCTGGAAGAATAGCCAGTGCAGAGTCGGGTGTTTGGGAGGGTCTGGAGAAGCTAGTGTGTTTTGGGCCTGGAGGATGGTGAATGTGACAGGATGGTCGCCATGTGTGCAGGCACATGTGTGTCAGAGTGGGGAGCTTGGATTTTATCCTGACATTTCAGCATCAGGTGGGCCATAGAGATAAGCGGTTGAGAATAAAATACATAGAGTAGGACTGAGGAAAGAAACTTAGGAAGTGGAGGGGATACTGGTGGCAGGGAGAAAATCCAGTTGGTTTCTGCAATGATTGAATCATTTATTTAGCAAACATTTGAGTGCCAAACTCTAATTCAGCGTACAGATGGATGGGACACTTTTGCTCCTTTGTAGAAATTGCATCTCTGGAAAGTAGATTTAAATTGTGAAACATACTTTCTGTAGATGTTTCCATGTGCCCAGTATACTTAAGTGTAGTGCCAGATGGGTGCTAGAGTAATCGGGGGATCACTTTATAAATTATATAAATGTCTAACCATTGTGCTATATACCTGAAACTAATAAAAAAGTTTTTTAAAAAATGAATCATGAAATACACTTTGTAGATGCTTCCATGTGCCCAATATATTTAAGTGCCTTTGTGTTAAATTTATGGCACATTTGTTTAAATATTTTAAGATAACGAAGAGGTAGTATTAGGACTTCTATTCCATGTTTACCTTGAAAAATACTAAATTTAGCTTTTACCTAGTTTTGCAGCTGCTACTTCATCAAGTCTCACTTTTAATAGTTATAGTTTTTAAAAAGTCTTATTAAGAGTCAGAAGTAAGCATTTCTTGTAGCAGTATGCTGCCTTGATGGCAGAAATGGGGGGGATAATAAATCCAGTTTTCTTCATAACCTTTTGAGCTTCCACTGCTTAAAGATGAATTAACTTCACATCAGGCCCAGGCAGATCTCATACAAGTATGTGTCCATTCTGTTCCCTTTCCTCTTCCAGTTCTTACTCAGTTGAGCTTCTCAGAATAGAGAACTTGACTGGGGGGGACAAGGAATGGGAAAATGTGGAGATGTGTTGTCACTAAAATGGCTTGCATTAAAAGGATGTAAGTGGAGCCTTTAGAGCCACCTGATACTGCCTTCCAGAACACGCCCTCCTGTTCACCTTATGCCTGATCTCTCATACACACCTGTACATGCTGTCCCCCCTCCCCCCGATATACTTCTGTCTTCAGGAGTTCTTGAGTATAAACATTTTACGAACACTGAAGAAACCATTATCACTTTCACCTTAACTCTTTCTTACCCATTAGGAGCCGAAGATACTGGTTTCTAGATTTTTTATATAAACATTTTAAAGAAAAGTATCTTGTGGAAACCAATGTTAAGAACTCAGGAGTACCTTAAAGTGCCCCAAATGTGTTTACACATTTTTTTCATTATGTCTTCTTAAGCACCAATAGTTAAATGAATTACAAACTATTTTTATATGATTTACTATTTTCTTCTTTTGCCTTTTAAAAAAGAACTATTTTCAGAAGAATGGTTATTGTGTACTTTCTGAGAAAATTTCCCAGGTGTTTATATTGTTTTATGTGTCACAGGAAGGAAAATCCCCTCGGCAGTGTCTAAAGGAAGGAAACTGCAAAGCTTTGAAATATTCATTTTTTGAATGTAAAAGATCAATGGTAAGTAGGTAAAGATTTTTTAAAAACTTATGCTAAAAAATAGCTATGTGTAGTTAAATATATGAATGACTTAGTAATTATAAATAGGTCGCAGTGGTCATTTGGAAAAAAGGATGTAGATAACATTTCTTACTCCAGTGGGTAATGTTAGGTAGCAGTCGTGAAAACCCCACAGCTGGTGGTTCTGTTATTCTGCCACTATGCTAACCACAGCCGCTGATCTGCACAAATTTCTAAAAGTACGAGAATGAAGTCCTGGCAAGTATAATAATATATAACAATGATTCACTATTAGTTCTCCAAGTCATAGGGTCATGTCATAATGATGCAACTTCAGTTATACACGCTTGGCAAAAACCTGAAATAATTTAAATTGTGCTGAGAATTTCACTTAGTTGTTCAGACAATGATATATAACAGCTAAGATGAGATGGGCAGTTCAAATCAGCTGTTCTCTCATAGTATCTCCATCTCATCATCCTGATTATGATTCCCATGTCTAAAAGTTAATTTTTTTAAAACATGGTTTTTAGCTTCGTGTAGTGATCAAATGAAGAAATGGCCATCTGCCCCACACTGGCTGAGCTGGACTCATTAATAGGGTCTTTCTCTAAAGTAATTCCTATAGAATTTCTTGGAACTGATACTGACTTCTATGCAAATTTGCCCACTCTCCCCACCCGCCCCCCAACCCTTCAGAAGAAGCTGCACTATGAGGCTTAATATTTTCATCCTAAGACTAGGTAATTTAAACATTTTAAATTCCCAATGGCTACGGGTTACTATTTTTCAGGCTCCTCCTTCTTTTCTCAATTGCTATTTAAAGATTTCAAACACATTTGAATATTAACCCAATTAAACTTAATTAGAGAGTTGTTTGCTAGAAGAACAACATATTGAGTATAGTTCAGAGAAAAAGGTAAATGTAATTTGGATTCTACTTAAGAAAACCTTTATTGTGACCTTAAGTAGAACTTGTGTTTTTAATGCCATCTTTTATTTTTATTATTATTATTATTATTAATTATTATTATAGCTCTGACAATTGGCTTTTTGATTGTGCTGGAAACTGGTTTACTTCTCTCACATCATGGCACTCTCTCCCAAAGTTGTGTTTGATTAATTATGTTGTATAAAATTTGATCTAATTATACATTTATTTTTCAGTTGGATGCCAGATCAAGATTCAGAGGAAGAAAAGGATATTGATACTATTATGTTGGAACCAAGATGAAAACAACAAAAGATTTTCTCTGGTCATTAAAACAGAAAAGCCAAAATAGGAAACGTACTTTCTCTTACATCTCTTTGGTCAAACCACTTTTCTCCCATGGAACACCGTGGAAATGGATGACTTCTGGTTTTGACCGTGTATAAAGTAAATGATTCTCTTGCCCCAAGTTATTTTTAAAATTTTAGAAATTTTTAGAAGAAAAATTGAATTGACCAGTTATGAGCTGGAAGCATAATAAATGTGTTTTGAGAATTGTTCTGAAACCCAAGAATGGAGAGGTAGTTATTTTCAAGCTTGACTCCTCATCCCGATGACACAAGTCAGTACGTCCTTTGTGACTATTACAGAGGCCACCGATGTCGACCTTTGGAGAAGTGTCTATTCATGTTCTTTGCCCATTTTAAATAGAGTTGTTTGCTCTTTTGTTGTTGAGTTCTAGGACTTCGTACATTCTGGATGTTAACTGCTTATCAGGTATATGATTTGCAAACATTATCTCCCATTTCTTTCACTCTGTGTTCTTTGATGCACAGTTTTAAGTTTTGATGTAGTCCTGTTAATCTGCTTTTACTTTTGTTGCCTGTGCTTTTGGTGTCATATCCAAGAAATTACTGCCCAATTCAATGAAGCTCTTCCCTTATGCTTTGAGGAATTTTTATTTTTAGGTGATTGATCTAGTTTGGGTTGATTATGTATGGGGTGTCAAGTGAGGTCTAATTTCATTCTTTTGCATATGGATATCCAGAGTTTCCAACATCATTCATTGAAAAGACTGTCCTTTCCTCTTTGAATGGTGTTGGCACCCTTGTCGAAATCATTTGACCATGTATGCCGGCAGTTTATTTCTGGGCTGTGTATTCTATTCCATTGCCTGTCTTTATGCCAGTGCCACCCTGTTTTGATTACTGTAGCTTTGTAATAAGTTTCAAAATCAGGATGGGTGAGACCTCCAACTTTGTTATTTTTCAAGATTTCTTTTTTTGGCTTTTGGGAGTTCCTTGAGATTCCAAATGAATTTTAGAATGGATTTTTCTATTTCTGCAGAAAACACCATTGGGATTTTGATAGGGAGTGCACTGAATCTGTAGATCACTTTGGAGAGTGCTAGCAGCCTAGCAGCCTGAAGTCTTCTAGCCCGTTTACACAGGTGTCTTTCTATCTGTAGGTGTCTTTAACGTCTTTCAGAAACATTATGTGGTCTTCAGTATATAAGACTTTTGCCTCCTTGGTTAGGAGTATGCCTAAATAGCTCATTCTTTTTTATGTGATTGTAAATGGAATTGTTTTCTTAATTTTTTTTTTTCAGGTTCATAGGTTAACTTTTATTTTGAAATGTAACATACAGACAAGCACATAGGATGTCTTTATAATGTTAACTAATAACAATGAGGTATGTCATCGTGAACTGCCATCCAGGCCAGCAGAGCATTGAGTGAGCCCCTGCAGGTGACTTTTCTCAGACACCTCCTGGACATCCTCAAGAGAACACTACCGCCCTGGTGTTTGTCACACTCTGCTCTTAAGTTTACCTTCTCCTGTGAGCCTGTTGAGTTTGGTTCCTTATGTCCTTGTGATGTGTTTAGAATACAGTGGCCCCCCACCCCTTATCCATATGTTCCAAGACCCTCCAATGGATGCCTGAGACTGCACATAGTACCAGACCCCATAGATACTGTTTTTACCTCTACGTACATACTATGATAAAGTTTAATTTACAAGTTAGGCACAGTAAGAGACTGACAACAATAATGATAGGACCGTTATAACAGTACACTGTACTGAAAGTTATATGCATGTGGACTCTCAAAATACTGTGCTGGACGTACCCTCCTGTGATGTGTTGACCATGGGTAACTAAAACCATGGAAGATGAAACCTTGGGTAAGGTGGCAATTACTGTAATGGATTATATAGAGAAAAGCAACGTGGTGTGGTGCTGAAATAGGAAAGATTTCAATTGAACAAAATCTTTTTGAGTAGCTCTTTTGCAGCAGGCATTTCACTTGGCTGTTGTGAATACAAAATAACCTGCTGGACAAAGCAAAAGGGTAAGTAACATGATGGACAGGAAATAATACATAATTACAATAAATTCAAGACTCAATGAGGGAAAATATTTTTCTAAAAGGGCAAATTCATTCTATGGAGGGAAGTTGCCACAGAGATGGAAGTGCCTGAGATGGCCTTGGAGGAGGAATGAGAAGGCTGGGGGTGGTGGTCCAGATCAGAATGGACATGGACACGGCCCCGGGCTGAGTTTGGATGGCGTTATGGGGTGGGCTGAAGAGACACAGGTCTTAGTGGCAGGTGGCTGTCCTGGGGAAGGGAGATGAGCCCAGGCTGGAAGGTGGAGTCATTTATCAGGAAGGCTCAGCCAGCTGGGAGGAGGGGATGCATTGGAGATACCTGGCTAGAATGACTGGGCTGTGGCTGGGTGTGCAGGTGGACCTGGAGCACTTAGATGGACTAGGAATTTGAGTCAGTAGCAAGAAAGCAATAACTAATTCCATGGGAATGGCTAGGACTTTTCAGGAAGAGCCTCTGAAGTGAGAAGACAGTGATGGACAGATCCTGGGGGCACCCCAGTGTTGGTGGGTGGAGGAAGACAAGCAGATCAGAGCAGGGATGATTAGAGGGAGGACAGCCAGGAGAGGGACGACCACAGGAGCCCAGCGGGGAGGAATTGATGAAGTGCTATGTCCCCATGTGCATCTCCAGTCTAGATGTCTTCTTCCTCACTGGAGACAAGTTTCTCCTCCAACCCATCCCAGCTTTTTTTTTTCTTTTTGGTATGTTAAATGGTATAACAGTGACCTCACAATAAAGGTCTATATTTGAAAGCAGACCTGCCTGCACTGGCCGTAAAGGCCCACTGGGAGCCCAGTGCAGGAAGGAATCATGGGAATGGTGGTGCTAAGACAGAAAGGGGTCTGAAAGGGCCATTCTTAGCCACGCTCAGGGGTTAGCATCAGAGCTCAGGCAGTGGCAGTTGTAATAAAAATAAGGTTATGGCCATTTGCCAAATCAGTGCAGAATGGAGATGGGCATTCTACCCAGGGTGGCACAGGCAAGCACAGCCCCTTGTCACGTGCACAGTGCCACACCCATGTCACAAACAAGGACAGGTGCCCTAATTGTGTCACCTTCAGTGGTGAGGCCAGGACTTGTTTTCGGAACAAGCATCAGACAAGTTCTCTTTACCCCCTACCATGAATAAAATCACAATACAACTGACAAATAGGTTTAAAAACAATGGCAACATACGACAGGGAGGTCAATATATTGTATATTAAAAATAACTCACAAAAAAGACCAACACCATTGGAGTCACAAAAGTAGAAATACAAGGATGAAAGATGTTCAGTTTTCACTAATCAAATGGATTGAAACAAGGTGCTATTTTTAGCAGTGATGAGAATAAAAAAAAGTGGCACGTACTAAAGGTGGCAGCTTAACCTAGGAGAACTTTGGTGATGCAGACAGACCTCCTTTCATTGTACTTTGTAGGTACTGCTTTTTTTACGAGTCGAAGGAAAAACCCTCCACTTGCAAAAAAGATAACAGAAGGCTCAGATGACAGCATTTTTTAGTAATGAAGTAATTTTCAATTAAGATACATCCATTGTGTTTTACACATGCTACTGCACCCTTAATGAACTACAGTGCAATATGAACTTGGATGCACTGGGAAACCAAAAATTTGTGTGACTCACTTTGTCAAAAGATTCACTTTATCGTGGTGGTCTGGAACTGAACCCGCGATATCACCGAGATCTGCCTGTATGAAAAATTCAAAAATTTAAAAAGATTTATGTTATCCTTTAATTGTACATTTCTACTGCCAGGAATTATTCCAAGGGAAATTGCTAGGTGCACGTGCCTAGGAAAAGGTGCAAGATGTAGTCCTGGTTATAACACAATCAAACCGTTAATGGAACAACATTTTAGCAAGTTTTAGAGCAGGCGGCCAGGCAACCCACAGAGAAGATGTGATCCATGTTTACGGCCACGGGACAGTAACAACAGCAGCTAACATGAACAGTTAAAGCCAGAGCACCTCACAACTGCCTTGGGAAGAATGTTCCATTGTGCCTACGCTGTCTGCACGAGGAAACGAAGCCTTAAGAGGGCAGCGGCTTGACCATGGTCACCAGCCAGGGACGGGGCCTGGATCTGTCTGAAGCAGACATCCGTGCTCTCAATCCCCTACCCGCTGCCCCTCTGCTTTAAATTAAGTGAAAGCGGGT
The DNA here is from genome assembly GCF_902729225.1 of Pteropus medius. NCBI lineage: Eukaryota > Metazoa > Chordata > Mammalia > Chiroptera > Pteropodidae > Pteropus > Pteropus medius. The sequence continues at coordinate 637,629 of NW_024344433.1, forward strand.
CCTATAACAGAAGTCTATCATGGTCCCAAGTTTACAAACACCCAAGCACTCAACACTGCCCACCGATGACCATCCAGTCAGATGCCAGCCACAGAACCAGTCCTGAGGCAACAGAATGAATCAGGCAAAGCCAAGTTTAATATTCTGGTCAGTTATTTATTATTTGTCCTTCTAGAGACTAGCACATTTACAGCATACATGGCTTTGAATGAGCTAAGAATATATAAAACAGTAACTACATGTTTATACATATATTAATACTGCCCCAAACAAATAAATAAAAGTACCTTAATGGACTAGGCTTGGCAGATACAACTGCGTGAGGATGAAACTGTATCATACAACATTTGTACATTTTCAAGGAAACCAACGGCAGCTGGACTGCAGGTGCTTTGACAGGACCCACAGTGCGCCCTGGTTTCCAGTCTGCCTCAACGTTTCTTATGCACTGGGGGCATTATAAGGAACCCTGGACGGAACCTCTATTTGTGGTGACCTGTAAAACTGCCTTCCTTGTACAACCAAAAACTCAAAGCTCCCACATGAGCTGTGGAGCCACCACGACCATTCGCCTCGCTCAGCAGGCGTGGTGATGTGTGATGCTGTGAGACTTGTCACACAGGAGCCCAGCAATACTCAGAACACTGAAACCTGAATATTTTCTATACAATTAGCCAAGTCTTAGAGTTTTATGGTGATCCATACTATAAAGCCAAAATTGGGAACATAATTCACATAAAGTTGCCACATGCAAAATTGCTGATGGCTGGGTCAACATTTGCTAAATTCCCTTTCGATAAATGCCAGCATTTAATGATCTTTAGACCAAAAAAAAAAAAAAAAAAAATTCTGAAAACAATATGGGTGACATTTAAAAAGACAAGGGGATATTTTAAAAAGTAGTGATGTTAAAATGAGAAAAGATGGAAATATAAAAGATAGTAGAAAAATTACAAATTAAATGAAACGGTGGGGAGGTGAAAGGCTAAATCAGCCATACTGGAAACTGTCTTTGAACAGGGACTGGCAAAAAGAGAACCCACCACCAGCTGCCGCCACCTCCTCAGGGGGTTTGCTGGACATGACTTCTCTGCTGCCACCCTCCACAGTGACCACAGTGAATGAACCGAACTGTGACAGAGAGTGAGCTGCAACTGAGCCTCACAGATGCACCCTCCACACCAGCTCACACTTGACCAGTGGGGACTGCCCCATGGGGCCTCAGGAGACAGCAGACTCAGTCTGTGCACTGACTTCCAAGTAGGAAGGGCCTGGAAGGTTAGCCAGTTCCACCCTCACCTGCTGCTCACCCCTCTGTGTCTCTGCCATGGAGTGGTCTTGCCTGTGCCTCGGCAACCCAGACCCAAATTTGGTACGTTTCCAAGTAGCACTTCTAAAGGAGCCTGAAGAATAACACCCAGAATTTTAGACATGGGAATTTCCTAAGGGTTCACCAGTCAGGATCAGCATCATGAACAGACGCCACATAGATTTCTTTTACAGCCTTTTAAATAACATGTAAACATCATCATCATGATAAACAGAATTGATAAAACATATCAACCAAAAAAAAAACTCTGCTATGTGCAGATAAGACTCGTCACCTTATAATAGATGACCAGACAGTTTTCTATGAAATCCCTAAGTTTTATGGCCCACTAATCTCTTTCAAAATCTCATTTTAGGAGCTAAGTTAAACTTTCTCAATAGTCACCTTACAGAGAAAAATGAGAAGAGAATCTTAACAATTATTGCAAACTTAAAGTTACTTTCATCAGACATTCAAACGTGATTGCATTATCTTTCAGAATACGACAGGCCGGGAAGCCCACAGAAGGACATCTGTTCTGAGGAGGTTTAGGGTTCCATCACCTCCATGGGCAAACCTCAACAACGAGGTCCTGGAGGACCCTAACTTAATGTCCAGAGAGGAGGAGGTGGGCCCTGGGGCAGGTGGGACTAGACCTGGAGCATAAGAGGACAGGAGGCACCTTGCTCTGTGACTAAGGGACCAAAGTGGCCCCCATTGGGTGGGTAGCTTTGCAGGTGTTATCTTCTAATAAAGTCTTATCTCGGGCTGATTTTTTAACCCTTCCTTCAACTTCTGGCATCACCTGTGCTGTCACAGATAATTCACTAGGACCACCTGCTTTTACTGCATGAGACAGAGCTGGCTTCTTTCCCCAAAACTTGAGTTAACATTTAACATTTATTGGTCTGTTCAGGATGCAATTGTTTATTTACTGTTTTACACTAAGATTTTTAAAAAGTAGATTGTAATTCAATGCTCAATCCTGAGTTACTCAGTAGAAAAATAGGTTAGGTGAGCAACTGCCTAAGTGGGCATTTAAAAAAGTCTTCTAGCATTTCAGAGCAACCTAGCTCGATGCATACAGGTGACTCCCGATGCCATCTGTGCAGTTCTGTGTGCAGGCTGTTTCAATGAGCCATGGTTACCATCCACACTATTGAGACAAATGTCACCTCCTACTGGTCCCAACAGGGCAGGGGTGGGGGTGGGGGAGGACATGCTCCATAGAATCTTTAGTGAAATATTTTTAAAAACACAAAAATAAAAACCAATCCTTCAGGTCTTCTTGAAGAATTCATATACGACATTGAGGGTACCCACATTTGTTATGTGACAGCTAATTAGAGGAACCGCGTGTTCAAGTTTCAACCTTGCCGTAAGTCCCTTCGGGAGGCCTGTAATGCTTGGGGAAAGCCTTCAGCTGCAAGGAATTAAATGCATATTTGCGACTTCCAACATTCTTCATTGTATTTTCTCTTCGACAACCCTCACTGGGGAAAAAACAAGCACAAGAAATGACAGCAGTAAAAAAGGAAAAAAAGAAAAGACTTAAACTAAAATGAAATGAACTGATTATTCTCATAGCATTAAAAAAAAAAAAAAAGGCTGATTGATTTAAATGGGCACCGGACCAGTTACAGCAACACACACGCAGAATGCTGGGTTTCTGCACAAGGCAGTTAAGAAGCACAGAGATGGACGCATGCTGTATGGGACTGCCAGTTTTGCATTTCCAAAAGCAGTGCTGTATCTAAGTGGAGGCGATATACATATATTTTTAAGTTAATGGTTTTATTTCATGTCTAGTCATTTGAGGGTCTGGCATAACTAGAGGTTCAAAGATTCTGTTACATGACGAATTAAAAGGAAAAAGAAATAGTGTGCTCTTACCCAAGCCCTTTAAAGAGCTGCATTTTTCTATGTCAGCAACAGCTGTCAATCACCTCAAACTCAACATGCTGGTGCTCCTTGCAGAATTCAGCATGTAGCAAAGCCATCTGGCTGAGAAGGCTGCTCTAACATTCCGTCTCCTAGGTGGATGCAAAGCAATCCAGTGGGCCCGGGCGATAGCTGCACCGTGGGTCTGCTTGGCCATCAGGGCTGGAGTGTAGTGAAAGAGCGACCCCACCGAGGTCTCCTGGTGGCAGCCAGACACTTTCTCCAGGTGGGCTGCCCTCACTGTGGTCACCTCTCAGAAGAGTGCCACTGAGCCCACCAGTGTCCTTCTCTAGAGAACCTGTGACAAGCAACATCCCCGCTGCATTTGAGGGAGGGCTGTCATGGCAACTCAGTAGGTAAAGCAAGTGCTGAGCTGAGGGACGAGGGGTCAGGTAGGTCTCAGGTCTCCAGATGAGAGCACCAGGGGAGTTCTCTGGGACATGTTCCCATACAGACAGTAAACCAGCAGGCAAAAGCAATTCTGAATACAAATGACTTCCTATAGCATAGTCTAACTTTATATTTTGTATTACTCTAAGACTAGCAATTAAATCAACTAGTTATCAAATTTAGTACAAAATACCCCTTCCGAGATGGAAAGTTTGCAATTATCAAGAAACGTGATTTAAAAAAATTATTTCCAATCATACAAATACCATTATGACATGCATTTTAAAAAATATATCAGTGGCAAGTGCTCAAGCCTTTTAAAGTAAAAATGACAGTCTCATTTTGAATAATGTGTAAAATATTTTTGGTAAGATAGTGGTTTTATTCAAAAGATAAGCTCGGGTATTTCAGAAAAGTATCTACTAGCTTGTTATTAAGTAATTTTAGTAACTCAAATATGTTTCCTTGTCACCAGAGCCTGGAGCCCTCAGCAAGTTATGTGCTTACCTGGGCTGAATGCCTAGGCCACAAGAGCAGGGAGCCCCAAGAGTGAATAATGATCATGTCTGTCTCACACTCAATAATCAGATAAAAATGTAAATCCACTGAAAGCAGAAGCTCTAGGTTCTGTGCACAGTTTGTCCTGTCTAATCTTTGGGAACTCTCACATTATTGGACTATTTGGATACAGCATCTTCATTTACACAAAAACATACAGTACACACTTATCAAAAACCCCCTATGACAGTAAATGCCAAATTGCTTTAAGGAGCAGAGAATAATCTTTGAATTTTGACATTATCTTTTATTTATATGTTAAAGAAGCTAATTACTGGTTTAACTGGCTGAATACACAATACAATGAATTATTCCTTTTTGAGGACATTCATCTTTTAAATGAATGGGGAGAGGAGGGCACACTGTCTGCAGTCAGAAGGGCCCCTTATGTGTGCATGGCCTCTGCCCGGCCTGGAGGTGGACTCAAGCACATGTCACCACTATGAGGCGTCAGGAGTGCTTTACCCACAGTAGTGACTGGGAAGTTGGGCGTGCCTGTGGTCCCCATCTTCAAACAAAGCAAACAAAAGATCTTAGAGAGTCAGTGTATGCACCTCAGTTTGAAGGAGGGTAAGTGGTGAACATACTTGTCAAAGCATCAGAGACTGGATAGGACTTAATCTAATAACCAGTGTCATATGCTACATACTTACCACCAGCAGTCAATGGCACTCAGAGAGATGTCAGGCGGTGTGCCACACAACAGCTACCTCACTTATTCTAGAAAAGATAGGGTGACCAAACTGCACTTGAGAGAAGACCAGATTCACTCACACGTGTGACACCTGTCCTAGGGCTTCTGCAGTGCTCTGGGGCATGTGACAGGGACAACTTTCAATTTAGGATTTGAAGCCTGAGTCTAGTTTTTGTCACTCACTGCTAACTGCTTCTCCGTTTCCCAGGACCTGGACTCAGATTTGACACCGAACCAGACAAATCCCCCAGCAAGTTCTGGAAGTCTTGGGGAGGGAACAGAGACACCAGTCTCTGCTGGGCTGGGTTTGTGCACATGCGAGGGTGTAAAGTTTCTGGAAAAGCCAGCTTCTCTAAATTCGCTCCAATTTTTCTAGACTGGTAAAAAAAAAAATTCCACTTTCATAATGTACAGAGTATGGGGAACCAGCTGGAGGTCACAAACAGATCACAAGAGAATCTGAACTGGAAGACAGAGAAGCCGCTGAGGGTCTGTGGATTTTCTCTCTAATTTGTTTTGTTACCTTTATAGGTGTACAACTACCCTTCTGCCAAGGTGAATGTCAAGGTTATACATCATCCCATCTTATGGACAGTGCCTTGTTAAAATTAAGAGTGATAACACCAAGAAACCAAAGCAACTCTCTCTCACAGTTCCATCTAGCACAACTGCACCAAAGGTAGGCCTTATTTTTCGGTTATTTTTCTTTGACCTTCTTTTTTTCATTATTAACAACATTTGATTTGTAAGAGAGAAAAGATGTCTGGACTTTAATCTGAATTTAAAGATGCAATTTGTAAAATGAAAAATGCTATTTCAAGTAAAATAAATGTATTTAACGTTAAGAGCTTCTTGTTAAGTTAACTATATGCATTAATTCCTGTAATCAGTTTAATCATCCTTAAAGATGTAAAAGAGTCGATCTAAAGTCACATGCAATATGTTATTTTTATGTGCCTGACTTAGTACAATGTGTTATTGTATCCACAGCTTTGTCATCTCAAATTGGAAATAATAAACATAAGCAGGGAAATGTTATGATTCTGCAAACTGTTTGCTACTGTCATTTAAGGGACTACGCTTTGAAATGAAAGCAGGAAGTACATGTCCTATTAAATAGGCTTATATAGGTGAGCCAGTTATAAAGCATCTATCATTTTCATTTCTCTTCAAAAGGAAAGGAAAGGTTAGCAGTACATTTAAAGAATAGTATCAAATATACAAATTCTTTTCAGACAGAATTCCTTTCTATAGGAAACAGGGCACATGAAATATACAGGTAATAAGCAGCTTTACATCAGAAGGTAAGAGATTTGGTACAAGTGATTCCAGGGCAGCTGAACAACACAGTACAGGGCATTGTAAGAACATGTCACAAGCACTGAAAACTATGGGAATTTAGATGAATAAGTCTTCATGGTGAAATAACTGGGCAGGTATTTAGAGTTCAAAACCACAAAGTGTCACACTGTAAGGCATGAAATATTTCTTGGCAGGCCACACTTTGACACATTCCTTCTGTCCAGTTAGGTACGCGGTGGCTGGACATACTCTGGCACTTTTGTTTTTCTTGTGACTTATTAATTTTTCATAGTGATATTCATTTGCAACGCAATTTGGTGACCAGGTATGCTATGCTGAGAAAGAGCCACACAATCAGTAAATTGGGGCTCAGCGCTAATAAAGGGATGGAACATAGGAGGCTGGGATCTAGCCTTAAGTCTCGGATGGGTACCAGGCCGCTCAAGTTCTTCTGGGTGACTACCTCCCGTGTTCCAATGCTGTGAAAAGGAAAACGTTTGGGAGAAAGGAAAAGAAAAAGGAAGTAAAGAAAAGAGAGAGAAATGTGCAATGGATTTTGTCAAAAGTATGGAAGAAAGAAGAAAACCAAGAGACAAAATTAAAAAAAAAAAAATGGAATGAAGCCATAGAGAAAGAAAAGATGAAATGCAGAAAAGAATGTGAAAGGAAAACCAAAACAAAACCAGCACAATTACAAGAAAAAAAGGAGAGAAAGAGAAGTGAAAAATAAGAAAAAAATACTGTAGTCTACTGAACAAACACACAGGTAGGCTGACTAAATGGTTTTCCATGTTCGTGCTCTCGGCCGGCCAAGCGCACCGCCATGCCGCCCCGCCATGCTATCACATGCTGCAAAGACGTGGGTCTCAAACAGCAAGCTGAACATGAAGAACCACTGAGGGTTTGACCTTCTCACAGGTGCCTGAGCAGGGGCGGTGCGGCCAGCTCGCCAAAGCCGCCTCTTGATAGCGGTTCAGATAAGAACCATCTATTTCCAGTGTCAACCAAAGGCAGAGCCCTAACTAGTCTCGCCCTGGCTTTCAGGTAGAGCGGTGGCAGGGCGTCGGCTACTGGTAGCTCCAACTTTTCATTCTGTCCCCAAGAATGGCATCCAACAAAGCTTGCACTGGTAAATCTGGAGTCCCCCCACTTTGGGTTCAGAAGAAATGTCCTGAGGTGAGATGCAGCCAGAACTTAGGGCTCCACAACCACATTCTCTAGACATGGCACTCTGAGTGGCAACAGTGACATGGAATCAGAGGTACTGGGACACGGTGGGTGCCCTATGAGGACCCCTGAGAAAGAGGCAGGCAGGAGGTCCTCCTGGGCTTTCCCTAAGGAGGCTGGACATCCTGGACTGACCCTGCTGGGAAGTGCCATTGTGACAGGGGACACTTTCCATGCTGCAAGCACTGTCACATCCCCAACCAGAGCAGTCTGGGAGGTCACTGTGGCCACTAGGAAAGCATACTTCATGAGTGTTTCAGCCCCTAGACAGGGGACAGAGATGACCGGGAATCAGCTCAGATAGCTGGCAAGAGCCGAGTGTACACATCTTTCCCAACTCCATGTTCCACGGTGTCACACTGGTAGCTTGAAATAGGTCCCAGTGGGAGTATTTATGCCACAGAAATTGGCAAACGATGAAGATCAGGACTTTTTTTCCTTGGAGAGAGGGTTGGTTGTTCAACATTTGCTGCTAGCACTGCCACCGCCACTGCCCACCCAGGCCTCCAGGAGAACAGCCTCAGCACCACTGTGCCCCAACCCCAACCACCTCCGCCCACCCACACCCTGGCCTGCATGCTCCCTTCTCCCATCGGTCAGATGCAAGCGAGAAAGCAGGGGAGCCGAACACCTGCTCCACTCAAGGGCACGGCCACTACCTACTGCTGCCTCCATAGGGCTCTCGGCTGACAGATCCTGGCTACCCCTGCAGCCAGGAGTGCCAGTCAGTGACCCGATCACCTCGGGCTTGCAGGCTATGAACACATGCCCCCAACATGGGATGATCCAGAATACATGGAAATAAGATGTGACAGCGTCACCTCAGAGCGCACGTATGTGGTGGAAGCCTGAGATGCTGCAAGGTCAGGTGGACAAGGCAGCAGCCAGCTCTACACCCTGGGCTGGCACCATGATTCTGGGGGCGGGCAGGGGCGGGCGGTACCCGGCTTTGCTCTGTTAGTAACTTCGTGAGGGATTGTTAAGGTGGCACATGTTCACTGTGGAGGTTTTAGAAAATTCAGGAAAACACAAATAAGAAACTTTAAAAAGACAAACATCATTGAAGGTGGGTGGGGGTTTCAGAGAGGCAGGGGAGGCTGAGGAGATGGTGCCTATTCCCACAAGGGGCGTCTCCTGTTCAGGACCTTGGGGTCCTCACCCTTAATAGAAGGAAACAACGCTGGTTGTACAGACTCGGAAGTGTTCAGAACAGTGACAGGAATGGTGACACCCAGAGGGTAGATAAGCAAACCCTCAGTGGTCGACACGGGGAGGGGCTGTGACTGCTATGGGAACAGTGTGTCAATCTGAATGAAAAGCATTACGAAAGGTATGTATGCTTTTCGATCTAAGGAATCAATGGGCAGATGTGGCTAGTATACCTGAGGACATTGGCTGCACCCTTTAAAGTGCTCAAAAGCCACACACAGCTCAAACAGTCAATGACCACAAACTGGATAAACTGTGCTGTGTTAAAAATGACAAGATCTATATTTATTAACCCGAAAAAATGCTTACAAGTCAGTTAAATAAAAAAAGGCTAAAACAACAAGCAAAATTGCACGTGTGTGTTTTCTGTATTATTCAGGGACTGGCTCACCAATGTATGCGTTAACCGCACTCATACCTGTGTCTGTGCGTGTGTGCGTGTGAGACATGCCGGTGAGTTGGCACCAACTCCTGGCAACTATGAATGAGTGAAACAGAATCCTATCCTCAATATCCAGTCCTCACAACCGTGCTCAGCTCCTGTAGACTCAGCCTATGGCTTCTCGTATGGGGTCAGTCCACCTCATAGTGGGTCTTTCCCTGCTGCCTTCAGTTTCCTCACATTAATATCTTTTCCAGAGAACTCTGCCTTGTCACAATGTGCCCGAAGCAGGAGAGCTACAGTTTTGTCATTTTGCCCCCAGTGACATCTCAGGCTTCATTTGCTTTCCTGAGTAAACCTGATCCTACTATTTGTTCCAAAAACCACAGACATCCCCTCTCCACTTCTCTTGTTTCTTTGCTGGCTGAGGTCTGTGTGTCACCAGAGCAGTTCCTCCTGCCACCTCACAGGTGGCTGGAAGCCCAGGCCCTGCCACCCTGATGACACCAGGGACACTGAGCCTGACGGACACAAACCCCTTGAGGACAGGCCATTGGTCAAGGCTGCCCCGGTCAAGGTCTCCGAGCCTCCACTGCTTCCCCATGGCCAAGGCAGGGAGTTGGTGAACCTTCTGGAAGTACATGAAGAGGTGGCCCTGAGGTGACAGAGAGGTTTAGATGAACTTGGAAAGACGAAACGGACAAGAAGATTCCATTTGTACAAAATGCTGTTATCAAGAGGCAGGCGCTTGGTGTGGCTTTTGTGCATCATTGTGAGAAGGTCAAACAGCAGAAATATAGAAAGGATAAGAGAATTGAACGCTGCGGAGTCTGGTGAGAGGACAAATGACACAGAACATTCAGTAGGGGTGACTGCTGGAAACGAGACTATGACAGCATTGGTGACTACAGTGAAGGAGACGGAAAACCAGGTTCTTATCCTTTCTTTTGGGGTGGGAGGCAAGGTGTGCCCCGGCAGTGCTTGAAACAAGGCCTCGGCCAGCAGCAGACAGGTGCTAGTCCTGGGTTTCGCTCTGCAAACACGCCCGCTGCCTCAGAATCAGAACACCATTAGGGCAAGGTTGCCACAGCCCATTGGCAGGTGGCTGCCATAATCACAGAACACTCATCTGACACTCGGCTTATAAAAGCAAACTGTGTCGACTGCTAGGGGAGAAGCGGAGCAGATCGTGCAACCTGCAGACGTACTTGTCACTCAGGTTTGAAAGGATGTGCATGTGATGTATGCAGCAGATGCCTGCTGAAACAGCTGGGGACCTAACTCACATCCACAGCAAGGCAGGTGGCTGGGGGAAGGCCATGTGCCAAACGGCTTTCATGGGGCTCCCTTGTGTCAGTCATCTCCTGACACCTGAGCTGGCCCCATCTACCTATTCCCATGTAGTCCTGCTCTAGAGACAGCCAGCTCCTTGCTTCCCCCTTGACTTAAAAAGAAACAGTGACTCAAATTTGATAGCACCTATGGTTTGACTTTGTAGACACTAGTGAATTTTCCAAAGTCAAACTAGAGCATGACGCTGGAGTTGAGGGGACTTGTGCCAGGGAGCCCTGGGAGGCAGCAGCGGGACCCGTGGGTCGGCAGCGGGAGGCGGGCGCAGACTCACCTGCGCATGCACTCCAGGGCCTGGGTAAAGACCTGCGGGGCCATGCCATGCTCGTGCTGCAGAATCAGGCACTGCTCCAGCGTCACCGACATGGCGGTACGGTCTTTGGCGCTCTTGCAGCTGGTGAATCGGACTCCATTAAGGCGGCGGCAGATCTGCCAACAGGAGAGGCTGCACTTAGAGGGGAGACTGCACAAAATGGAGACGCCCTCGCCCTAGACAGAGCTGCGGGGGGCCTGGCTGGGATGTGGTGACAGTTTACCCCAGGCCCAGGCCTTTCTTCTGCACCTGCTTTGCACTCCCACATCTGCCAGATTCGGTGCTGGCAGTCACTGTGTGGGCTGCCCTCACCCTGGCCATCTTCTGCAGCCCACCCAGGCCATCCTCTGCACCTGCTGCCACAAGACGCTCCCGCTCAGCCCAGGCCCCACTTGAAGGGCCACCATCTGTTTGCTTACCTCACCAGCTACCCTCTTCCAAACTGTGCCCACACCATCTTGTCACGTTCAGCCCTTTGGTGCTGGCCCCCTGGAAAGTGGTGGGGGGCAGCAAAGACCAACTGAAGGTCAGAGCACCTCACAGCTCCGGTCAGGTTCCTGGGCCTTTCTGGAAGGCACAACACAGACCTACTGGTCTTTACTCCCCTCCTCACCGCACTCAGGGCCCTGGCACCGGGTCAGGTGTCAGTACACCTCCCCCACATGCAAGGGGCTGCCTCCAGGCTAGGAACAGGGCACCTCAGGGCATCCTGTCTCCCCATGGGAAGGGTGTTTTGGGTCATTTCCTCTGCACCACTAGATACAACCCTAGGTACGCTGTCCCCAAATCCAGAAAGCCCTAAAACAAAAGTTTTATTTTTTATTTTTTGGCAACCTCATTTGGCAGCACACCCAATCTGAGCTGGTATAAACTTATTTATGACCTTTATTTATCCCATTTTGTATAAATTGTCATATATCTCAGTGAAAAAATATAAGTCTAATTCTAAAGGGTTACTTACCTCAGACTCCTCCGGGGACGCTGAACTGTACCCGCATCACATCACACATGCACGCGCACCATCCATCTACCATGTCATACACACGTGTACCAACTGTATACCATGTCACCTCTAAAATGTGGAAACCTGTGAATTCCCAACCATCTGGCCATATGAGCTTTAGATAAGGGCCTGTGGGCCTGCACCAGATACTGCACTGATGAGCAATATTCTAGCTGTTTAGCCAAGGACCCCCTGCTTACATAGAAACAAAAATGAGATCCAGAAAGGGAGGTGGCTCTGGTCAGAGGAGGGAGAGAAACTAGCACCCGAGTGGCCTGGCATGATCACCCTCACACTCATCTGTTCCCCCGGCAGGCCCCAGATGGACAATGAGAACTGACACTGCCACGGGTCTCTGAGACCCTCTACCTCTGAAGCTTCTATGCCGTGGGGCCTCTGCTGGGAACAAGAATACCAGCTGGATGGGCTGCTTTTTGGACCTGGTGATGGGGGATGGTTGATCCTCACTATAGGTGATGATTTTCCTATTGTGTAGCAAGAGAAAAACTGAACTGCGGTTCTCAAACAAGGTATGCGTGGGTCTCTGCAACCACTCTTTTCTGTGAAGCTGTGGGGGAACAGCCCCTAAGTGCTCCTCAGGCTCTATAACCAGGAGTGGTCCAGGTGTCAGTGGGCAGTGCAGGGCCAACTCCTTCCCCCAGGGTAGAGTGTGTGTGTCCAACCTCCTCCTGTGTGCTGGGATGCCATCCGGGGCCACTTGTGTCCCTGAGTCTGTATGTGCCAGTCCCAATACTAAACAGCTCCCCATGCTGCCACAGAGACGAATTAAAGCCATCCTCTCCCGGAGTGAGTGAACCACTAGCTGGGAAACTGTTGACATCCGTGCTCAGAGCAGGGCTTTGGAACCCCACAGGCAAACCTGTGAGAAAGCACATAAGGCTAGGTAATCGGGGAAAAGAGAGGACCAAACTGCAACATATGGTAAACGTCATCTAAAGGGACTGTAGAGGTGACCATGGGGTCCCTTTGGACCTATTAGTTTTCACTGACATTGGCTGTGCAGGCTTCTGAAGGTGACAGCTATCAGCAGCCTGGTTATTAAATGGCCCAGAAGACAGATTCTGTGTCAAGCTTATCAGAATTCAGGCAGCCCATAAGCAAGGGCACCGTGTAGGGTCTGCCCAAGTCTAGGGACACACTCGGCGACTCTCGTGTCCACCTGGAGCTACATGCCCTCTCCGCTCCTGGCTGAGATGTGAACCTGTTCTTGTTGTTATTGTTACTGGCAGCAGGAAAGTAGACTTCCCCACACTAACGCGCACCTCAGCGGCTTGCCAGAGGATGTCCACGTTCTTGTTCTTCCTGGCATGGACGTTCTGGCCCAGAAACCGCAGCAGCTCAGGCAGGCATGTCTGGCTCCGGGACCGGGGTAGGCCTGGAACAGAGAGGTCGAGAGCTGGTGCTAGGCCTAGGGACGCAGCCCAGGGGGCCTCTGGCACACCAACAGCAAAATGAAGTGTCCGGTCGAAGCTGGAAGTTTAGTGTGATTTAAGCAATAAAGGAGGGTTGCTTAGGGCCTGGACTGGTTGCCAGTGTGGTGAGCACCTAATTACATTCACTGTCATTCCAGTCCCACCTGCAAAGGGCACCCACTTCGTCACCTTTCAGCTCTTCCAACAGGCTGGAGGGTGGACACTGACCATCAAAGGAAGGAGACCCATCTGGCTTCACGACCTCTGTCAGGATGCAGGGCGCTCAGGGCAGGGGGTGTTGACCACTGGGTGGGCTTGGCCAACCCCAGGGGGATGTGGGAAGCACTGCCTCCTGCAGGTGAACTTGGAGTGACCCAGGCAGGTGCCTTCTCACCTAACAGCTCCCTCGGCCACCATGGCATCTCCAGACCCTGCCAGGGCCCTTCAAACCAAGACCAGTCAGATGGCCTCACCTAAGAAACCTGGGGTGTGCAGATACTGGGATCACCAGGGAACAAGAGGAGTCTCAGGACACATCTAGGGAACAGCCATAGTGCCTGAATCTCACATTAAAACCAAATACATGGGATTCTGGGTCAAGTAGACAATGTCTACTATGCAGCCCCACCCTAGTAGATATAGGATCCAATGTTAATTATTTCACATTCCTGATATATGCCCAGCACTACACCAGTCAGAAAGCAAGGCAGAAACAGACAGAAAGAAGGGTCAGCCTGTGATGGAGGCTGTGGACGCCTGGAGGAGGTGGGTCAGGATGCAGCCTCCTGGAGAAGCACCGCCTCACCTCCCAGGTCACCCACAGCTTCCACCTGGCCTCCCAAGTGTCCCGTACAGTGAACACCTGCCCACTGATGGACCGAGCACACATGGCAATTCATGGGCGGGAGCCATTTCCCACATGTAGACCAGCAATTCTCCAGGGGCTGAGGGCTACACGGTGCCACTCCTCCGGCCTCCTGGGTCAGAGTCCAGGGCTGCTAGCCAGGCCCTGGAGAGCCCACGCCAGGCTGCTTTTGCTCCTGTCCCACCTTCCTTGGCCTCACCGCCAAGTTGTGTTAATGGCAAAGTGGCCGTCCCCCAAAATGTTGAGCACAGGACTCCCCGTCCCCGACCACAATGCTCATCTGCTGTGACTGGAGCCCTGCGTGACGTGGGTGGCAGAGAACCGGGCAGAAAGGGGACCTGCGAGGGCCACAGCCTGAGGGCAGCTCTCTAGGTGAGGACTGGATGGGCTGAGTCTGGGGTGACAGGCCGCCAGGAGGCAGGGAGCAGGGACAGAGGGGTGTCCGGAAGGCCACAGGCAGCTGAGTAGCACGGAAGGCTCAGGTACCCAAAATGACACAACAGGTGGAACCTGTCACAGGTGAAAAAATACTTACAATCCTCAGGCAAAACTTCCTTAAACTGCTCGAAGTAGGAATTTAAACGCACTAAACTCTCCATGTTGATAACTTCTTGTAAAGATGTATCGCCAAACCTTTGGGGGTCACAAGGGACACCGTTAGTCACATTGCTTCCTTCGAGCATAACTGTGACTCACCCAAGCTGACACCACCGCCTCTCTCTAACACTCTCTCTGCACACCCAATTCTAAGCCACCCTCCTCCTCCCAAGCCCAAGGTTTTGTCTGCTGTGCTAGAGATGGGTTTATACACATCTCGTTAGCAGGAGCCTTGCAGTTTGTGGCAGGTGTGCCTGCCTGAGGGTGGCAGAGAAAGCTCAGTCCAGACCAGCCCCGGGCAGCACAGCACAGAAACCACTCACAGCACTCAGCTGGGGGCCCCGTGTCCTCCAGTCCCAGAGGGACTCAAGACAGGGGACGGCAGTGGGGCCATGGCAAGGGGTGAGGACACAGTCCTGCACTTGGCCTGTGTGACCACACCAGATGAGCTGTTCCTCCCAAACTGGTGAAGGAGCTAGCTCTTCTCACCACACAGGTTCACCGCGTGCCTTGCAGGTGGCCAGGACCTGCCAGATGTGACGGAGAGGGGCAGAAAAAAGCCACCACGAGGAAGGTGCCGGTGGCCTCATGAACATGCAGGTGACTTCCTACACAGCAGCCTGTCCACGGTCCCACATCATCATTCAGAGGGAAAGATTCCTGTCCACCTGAGGCCCATGTGGCTTTTCCTCTCAGCACCCTAGGGCACTGGCAGCTGAGGCTCGTTTCTGAGCTACGGGAACGGGCACCTTGGTAGGCTTTCAGGCCACGCCGGCCACCCTGGCCCCAGGGGTAGACACGCACCTCTCGGCCAGAGTCTGCTGCTCGTTGATGCCCACGTTGAAGAGCACAGGCTGCACACGCAGCAGCATGCCGCTCTGGATCTCACGGGGCAGTGCATCGAACAGGGCGCCAGGTAGGGGGATCCGCACGTTAAACCCATCCCTGGAAATGAGGGGGGTTAGGCCTGTGGCCGGGGGAGGGACATAAGGCTTCAAGAGGGTGACACTGATGTAGGCGGCTGTGACCAGCACTTTATTTGCACGAAATAGAATGAAACAAAATTAAGAGAGCATGAATGAAGACTGAGAATTTAAAAACTACTCTACCGGTTTCCTGTGATGACAGGCAGCATGTCGGCCGACGCACTGGAAGTGGCCTGAGTGACTTTGAAAGTCACGTTCCTCAAGTCCATGATTCCAAGGCTCATGTCTTCCAGCATGGCCAGCTCCTCACCTGGACAAGAGAGGGAAGGAGGACTGTTGGGGGAGGGGACCACCACTCTCCTAGTGGCCTCAGCATGGTCACAGGGTGGGACACAGATGCGAGGTGACATGATCGGGTGTGGCTGTGATGAGAGGGGACAAGAGTGTGGGCAGGGGCCTCTCTGAGCCTCTCTACCGAGATGACTCGCTTCTCGACGTTAAAAACGCACTTGGCGGGAAAATGTGCTGTCCTGTCCAGCATGGGGCTCAGAAGGCAGAGCTGGCCCTTCGGAAGTGGACAGAGAAAGCATAAAACAGCTTTTTGTGGTTGGACCCTTCCGCTGCACATGCCTAATGTTTACTGATGTCTTACAATCCAAAGACTAACAAATACTTTTTTAAATGATCCATTTTTACCTGCTAAGAGAAAACCAAAAAATGAAGACGGGGAGAACAGAGCCTTTTTAGAGAGCAATTTGAAAATACCTATGAAATTTTAAAATATCCCTACCCTTGGATGCAGCAACTTCCCTTCCATCAACAGTGGCTGCAGAAATAGGCCCATGTGGACTTCTGCACAGAGAAGCAGGGCAGTACCGTGCTCGTGGAGCAACTGAGAAGTGGCCCCATGTCCCTCAGGAAAGTGCCACTTGAGTAAGGCCCCCTCACCCTCAGCTGGGAAGGGCTTCAAGCTCCTACCAGGAACAAGACCAATGGGGGCCAGGGGACACAGGAGTCTAGTCTGGTTCCTTGGTATGCATTTTGGGGATGCTGGAGACTGTTATGAATCAGCGCACGTTCCTTGTGTGGTCAGGGAAACGCCGAGGAAGAAAGCGTGGCTCGCAGGCGCCCACTGTGGGAGCCAGGTCTCACCGTAGGTGCTCAGCAGGCTCTCAAACTGGGCAAGCAGCCCGATGGTGTGGAGCTGCCGCAGGAAGCCGTCGTCGTGAAGGCAGTTCCTCAGCTTGATGACAAAGCCACAGATGAGCGCAGTCAGCTGCAGGGGACAGACACCTGCTCATGATGGCAACCCACCAGCCCGAGCACTTTGCACCCTCTGCTCTAATTGGGCCTCAGAACCTTCTGAAAGCCCAGAGTCAATTCCCCACAGTGAAAGGGTCTACACGCTCAGGAACCCATACCAGCTCTGGCTGGAACCTGAGGTGACCATAACGAGAGACAAGACTGAGAAGACATGTCTCTCTGCAAGTCTCCTTGGCAGAAGATCTTCCACAGAATGAGACAGGCCTGGCGGAGGTGGGGGGACACGTGGAGAGCCAGCCCAGCCCTCCTTCACCTTCAGTGTTCACTTCACCCATTCGATGACTAGTAACAATGAAACCTGTGACACTCGCGTAAGCTCTCCCCTCTGCCACTGACAGCAGCCACTGAAACCGAGCTGTGTGCCAGCACAGAACCCAGCTCCTGCTGTTTTATAAACAACAGATTGGATCACGCTGACAGCGAACATCCATGTCCTCTCATTAAACTGCTCTGTAGGGGGAAAAACGGTGGCAAAGGGGCCTGAGCCATCTGTAACGCCACCGCATCCTCAGTGCAGGGGGAGCAGGTATGCGAATCCTCTCAGCACCGGCTCTAGGGTGGAATCAGACCCTCTCCTACAGGAGACCCATCAGGAGCTTCCTCCCTCTGCATTAAATAAATGTACAGGCAACAGGCAGGAGAACACCTGGCTCTTCCTGCGTGCAGTGAGGGGCAAGACTCCTGGGCCTGTCTGGGGGCGCGGGGCTTACGGTCTGGCAGAAGACCACGTCGCGGCGGTGCTGCAGGCTCAGGCAGGCAGCTATGGTGGGCGCGCGGTCCTGCATGAGCAGGAAGACCATCGCCTTCTTGGCCTTGTCACTCATCATGACCACGCAGTCCGTGAGCGTGGTCAGCAGGGGGTACAGGGCCTCGCTCCATTCACCTGCACACAGGGAGGCACGTTTGAGAAGACTGAAGAGTGAGGCCTGGAAGCCTACCAAGGTGCCCATCCCTGACCCACACTGTCCCCACCTCCCTCCGCATCTCCTGCCTCTGCCTGGCCCCATGCTCTGGTCTCGAATGGCATCACATTCTGTCTGGGAGGACCCAGCCTCTAACCTTCCAGCCGGAAACTTCTCAGCAAACGCAAATGCCAGTCTTACTCCAGGACACTAATGCGTGCCTGGTCTCCCGAACCTCTGGGTACTCGACATGCAAATACTCAGGACTATTCCCTTTGAGGAAAACAGCAGAACTCCTGCAAGTCACAACTGAGCAAGAAAAGTATTCTGTCTGCAGAGGCCAAGCCCCTTGGACAGCACCACCAGTCCAACACTGGGGAGAGAAGGGCACCCAAAAAAGTGACCTGTTGCCTTGCTCCTCCTAACCCAGCTCTCAAGGCAGAGACCCAGAACTTCCTATAGCAAAGAACAGCCCGCCCGTCTCGCCTTCGTGCCACTGTGCTTAGTCCTCCCTTTGCATGTTGCGGGGGAGACCGCTCCACACGGCTTCCCCACTTTCAGCCCCCAGAACGAGACCCTTCCTTCTGCACTCACGCTCTTCCCCACCCAACCTTGCCATCTGTAGCGCAGGTTGTTTTAGGAATATAAGAAAACTCTAACCCTGGACCAAAACAACTTTTTAAAAATAGAACCTCAGGGGAGAAAAACAGAGTGAAATGTATTTTCAGCTTTGGCTCTTTTGTTTTTCCTTTCTATTTAGAAGACATTTAAAAGGGAGAAGACATGCCCTCATCAGTTTTATTTTTAACACGACACCAAGCCCAGAAATAGGCATTTGATCTCCATCACTGGGTGCGCCCACCACACCGCGTGCAGCAGAGGCAGCGCAGTGAAGCTTGGGCAGTGCACGCCTCTGAGGATGAGGGTGTCAGCCACAGAACACCCACAAACGTCACTGCACTGTGGGAAGGCACTAGGGCCGCGTGAGCAGTGTGGCCACCAGATGGCTAAGCTCATGTCTTAGGTGAACACAGAGAGATGGGCAACCTGGTTTTGTTCTCCCAAACTGTGTGCTTAGTACTTTGTTGAGAAACAAATTTAGAGAAATGCCTAAGACCCGCAAAAGGACTTCCCTCTGCTCAGGGTTCGGTGGACACAGATTTCTGAGGTGTGTGCAGCAATGTAAAATTTGGCAATGACCTAACTGTGTATGTAGGCACACCGTAGGCAGACAGGATTTATGTCTGCAATGGAAAAAGGCAGGCTTAAATTTAGCAAGTCTACTGCGGAAAAGCCATAGCAAATAAATCACAGTGACAAAGGACACCAGACTAAGGAGTGGAAAATGTGAGCTGCTGAGCGCTGGTAGGCCATGGGCTGGCACTTCGACCCCTCAGCCACCTGGGTCCTTTCAGTAAGTGGGAGAGCCACACCAGGTGAGATCCAAGTCTCTTTTTCCAAAACTCTCAGAGCCCATGGTGTTGTTTCTTTGAAGAATTCTTGAATGCATGTCAATTCTATTCATCAACCATCAAAACAGACCTGTGGTGGCTAAGGATCAATAGGCAGATAGTTTGGGGAAAGGCAGGGCCAAACACTCTTAGAGCAGATGCTGCCAGTTCTACCCGGCGTTTCCGCTTAATGTGCACATACATATGCAATTAGCATGCAAGTTATGACCTTAACCTAAAAATGCTCAAAACAAATATATCGGTGGTCTTATTTAACTACGCAAGCCCTCTCTGAGATACAGCAGCCTTTCACTTTGCCTACTTTCTCCTCCAAAAAAAATCCAAAGAAGAATGACTTAGCTTTGTTATATTAAAGAAAAAAAAAAAAACACTTAAAAAAATGTTTAAAAGCACTAGGAGTTTGTCCTAAAGAAGAGGTGGACATGGGAGAGGTAACTGCCACCGGCCCAGAGGAGAGCTCGGACTGAACACCAACCTCAACCCACACATACCTGCCTGCCCTTCACTTCATAATCAACCGCTTCCTCACTCTGTCCAGAGATCGGGTCACGAACACAGGGAAGGGGACAGGCTTGGCCTCCAGACACACCGAAGAACCCGCTGTGTGTACATATGACGGACTGACTCTAAACTCCACGTGATTTCTGTGATGTCAGGCTGCTTCAGAGTAGGAGTTGTGTGAGGGGGGGGGGGGGGTGAAAATGTGCGTTTTTGGGTCAATATGAGGAAAAAATCTGAAATAAAACTTCTAAACACAGGACATTCAGCTAAGTAAAGGCACCTAGGATGTCAGGGTTGGTGAAGGGATGGATATTCTGCTTCCTTCATCAAGAAAGTCCAGCTACAAAAAACACAGCAGAGGCTGAAAGGTGTCCTCAGCTATGCCACCAACTCACATCTGGCGCAAGCTCCCTCTCTAGCTGCTAACCTATAGCATTCACTGTGGCAGCCAATCCATGAGCCAAACTTTTGCATTTTTTCCCTCATTAACAGGAAAGGAAGGGAAGGGGAAAGGTTGAAAGGGAGAAAGAGAGAAAGTATGTGTTTTAACCCAGATTTAATAAAGTTCTGCAGGAAAAGCCAAAGGTACTCCTGGCAAGGACACTTCCAATCCATTTGACATCAACTCTGGACAAGCCACCAATGCTTCTGGAAAGGACAGAGCTGACACAAGACAGGAAAAGCCTGGAAGCCATGCACTGTCTGTGTGCTGCCTGCCTGGGAGCCCACAGTTTTCTCATCAGTTCTACAGACACTAAGTGGAGGAGACCCCGAGCTTTCAAGGGACGGGCTTCTGACACCACCGCCCTGTTCTGGGTCCTGACTACTGGATGTGGTCTGGACTCCCACCTCAAGGCTCCAGGAAACCAGCTCAGCATGAAGGCACTGACCCACCCTGGAGGTGAGCTGAGGACTGGTAGCCCAGAGGAAGAGGCGAGGGCGAAGGAGAGGTATGGGCCAGAATCAAGGAACGACTTGTATGTCTGCTGAGGCCTCTGTGGCCCTGAGGATCCAGGGGGTTGGGGACCCCACACTGACTTTTTGGGGAAAGAGGAACTGTAATGGGGCTGAAAGCAAATTGGGGCATGTGATGTACCCTATCAGATTAGCCCACTGATGAGCCAATGTCAGGGTTCTGGGGTTGCGGCCAGCAGTTAGCCCAGTCCCCGAGCTGGAATCAGGGTGCTGTGTGAGCTGAGAGGCCACAGGAATAGTCTGGTGCATTTCACGCTCACCAATTTGCTGCCTTCCAAATACAAAGCAGGTATCCTGCTATCTCACATTTACATCTGGTCAGAAACATGTGACCATCAGGGACCATGCAGCTATTTTTTGGAGTTTAGAAGAAACATATCTGAGGGTCTCAGGTTCACTCTGGGGAAGCCACAGCCATATCCGGGAAACTCACTATGAACTAGAGTAGGTGTCAGCACACTCTTTTCATGAAGGGCCAGACAGTAAATATTCTAGGCCAGTAGTCCTCAACCTTTTTGGCACCAGGGACCAGTACTCCTATGAGAATCTAATGCCTGATGATCTAAGGTGGAGCTGAGGCGGTGATGCTAGCGCTGGGGAGCGGCTGCAAACACAAATGAAGCTTCGCTTGCTCACTCACTGCTCACCTTCTGCTGTGCAGCCTGGTTCCTAACAGGCCAGGGACAAGTATAGGTCTGTGGGCCAGGGGATGGGGACCCCTGTTCTAGGCTTTGACAGCCACAGGGTCTCCATGGTACCTACCGGACTCTAGCCCAGGCACCACAAAAGTAGCCAGAGATAATATGTGAACACATGGGCACAACTGGTTTCTAGTGAAACTATTTACAAGAGCAGGCGTTGGGCAGGACCCAGCTCAGAGCTGTAGTCTGCCAACTCCTTGGGCTGTAGCCATGAACACTGATTTCTACATGCAGATGCAGCAACAAAGTCCCACCACCAATGCTAACTCCAACTGAAGCCTACAGCAATGCCTGACAAGAATCTACAGACGCATCCAGACTTGGAAGAGAAGGTGCTTTGTGATCATGGGTGCCATCCATGTGATGCTCACAAGTGCAGGTGCAATCACAGGAAGCATCCTTTACAAATGTGACCACTCCAAACCAGGCCACTCACGTCAGGAGGCCTAAGCGTTATGGACATTAATCCTCTGTAAAGGCCTTAGGATGGGTAAGTGGAAAAAGTGCTTGGGGCGGCCTGCTTCAGGCCGCCATCCCCAGCCCAAGGAGTCCCACACCAAACCTCAGAAGAGTTGCTACATGCCTCACAACGAAGAAACTCCTAAAATATTTCCCTAGCTCTGGGAGCAGAAGGCAGCCTTTGAGATGTGGCTACAAACGCTGGCTGAGCGTTCAGAGACCTCTGCGGAGCCTTCAGCGGGAACCACGTACCTGGGCTGGCCTCTTCAGGAGGGGGGCTGCAATCTGCACAGAAACGGAGGTGACACGATGATTAAGAAGCAGCACACAGTTCAAACACCAACAACTCAACGCTTAGAGCAGCTGCATCAGCAGCTTGCAGTGAGGTGGCTAACCTGCACAGAGAAGAGGTAGGGCTGGCCTCTTCCCTAGCCAGCCACACGGAGGCGCTCGAGCCGCTCCGAGGCAGCTGAGCCCCTCGGCAGTAAACACAGCCCGACTGGCGGGCATAAACATTCATGCTGCTCAAACGTCAACATAAAGTGCTCTTCGGGGGTGAGCCTACCCACACATGATGATGTGATGAAGTGCACATCCACCATACTGTATGTGGTGGAGCCCCACGTTGGCCTGCAACATCTGGAAGCAAATTTGAAATGAGAGAGGCTGACTGGTCAATGGCATATTCCCAGCACAGAGCCACCACCCTAATGACTGGTAGACCCTGGGCGAGACTGACCACTGAGATCCAAAGGGAGGACCAGTGATGAAACCAATATTTCATAAATATCTATGCCACTCTTTCAAATTGAAGCCAGATAACAAACTTTTATGATTTGGGGGAAGTCTAGAATTAGAACATCCTTCCAGGTCCCGCAAAGAGTACCAATTTTAATTTGCTGTCACCTACACTGAGTCACTTTGGAAAGTACTCATTTCAATTTCATATTTCCCTTAAACACTCTAAATACCTTGGCTAACTGGGTGTGCCACCAAAAAGAAAACGAGTTTGAAAAGGGATCATTTACAATGAAGTAAAAGCTTATTTTATTTTATTATCTAAACTTTTTGGGTCAAAAAATGTCTGCAGGATACTGAAATAGGTAGTTTGGGATCCCCAAGAATAGCCAGGACCAGCTTCGCGGAGACTTTCACAACCCATGGGACTGTCCAGAAGGGGTGGCGAGGGACCTTCCCCTCGTCATCTTTGGGAATGACCTCTTCTCCTGGCAAGGGAGACAGAAACAAGAGTAAAACTGCCAGCCTCACACTCTCCATTAGAGCCATCTACCTGACAAAGAAAGCGACCCCAGAGGTGTGAGCAGCAGAGTAGGGATTCTTAAGCATCTGTCTGACTAGTCAGAATCACCCCGGGCCTTGCCAAAGATAATAGGTTTCTGCTTCTGCCTAAACCCTTCCTTGAAGACTCTGGTCTGAAAGAGGAAGAAGGTCTGGAGCCTGTTTCCACGATCTTCTGTGGTGACCCCAGACAGTGGGTTGAGGCCCCTCCTGAGATGGCACCAGGGTTAAACCCAGCTGGGTACACATATCTTTTGCTCGAGGGGGCAAGGGATGGTCTCCGTGGGTATTCCTGGGCCAGGTGCTTGTGACTTGTCTTAGGTGACAGAGTTCCATGACACCAGATGACCACTATGGACTTTCTCTCATTCTAGCACCTAATCTCAGGGCACATGGCCTGGGTTTGACCCACAGATCTCAGGTCAAGAACAACCTGGTCCGGGTTTGAATGGCTCTTAGGGATGAGGAGAACAAGAGAGTGTGCATGTCGAAAGTGATGGAAGGATGGAAGGTGGCAGGCAGGGTACAGAAGGGGTGTGGGGTGCTTGTGGGGAACACGGGGAGGAGAGAGGTTTATGGAGCCTCTGTGGTGCCAGCTGGCAGGGACTTGTGGGCGGGTCCTGTGGAGCCTGGCTCTGGGTGACTCCTGCTCACCAGGCAAGGCTCTGATCAGGTTTGCAGGAGGGCAAGCTGAGAGGCAGGGCAGCTCTTTAGTGAAAGATGAAAACCAAGGCCCTGGGACGAGTATGGAATTGGAACAAAAACTGATGACACCTTTCAAAGAGGCACAGAGTTGTTCCTGTGTGAATACAACCTGTTCATCAGGTCAAAACCATAGTGATGTGGAACAGTCTAAAAAAATCATGACAGAGCCTGGCTCTGGCCCTGGGGGACAGGAGGCTGAGCACAGCACATGGCCCTTCCTGACACTCCCAGCCATGCCGAGGTACAGATAGCTTCCTGGCTAAACTTGAGGTTCTTGCATCAGGGTCATCTGCAGTTAATTTTGTGGCATATGGTTTCATGCATTTCTTAGATCAGCAGTTAGACTCTCTCAAATGTATGCTTCATGTTCCCATCATCACAACACAACTGATTCATATGGCACACGTGATTACAAGTCAAACCCTATTACAAATAAATGCTCATTTAAATCACTTTAAAACTGCATGTAAGTTTGTCTACATTTGAACAATACATGCCTAAAAAAAATGACTTAAGTTATGGATACAACAGTACATCTGATTAAATACACTATCTCCTGCTTTTAAAAAAAAACAATGAAATACATTTTATATCTGCAGGAAAAAACTTAAAGTAGAAGCGAGACAGTATTAAAGAGAAATGAGCAATGAATTTTCAGAAATTTTTAAAAGAAACACAATTAACAAACGAGAACACGAACGAAGACAAAACAGTGCCGTGAAACCAATCACAGGTTTGGGGAGAACTGAAACTGTAATCCCTCTCAGATGGATGAGTGGAGGGTGTGAGCACTGTTGAGACAGAGGCTCAAGTGCAACAGTGCCCTGAAGACAGACTGCAGGCAGACTGAGAAGGTGAAGGGCACCTCACAGAAGGGCTTATCGAGAGGCTCCGATGAAGGAACACAGTCCTGCCTGGAATGAAGGTTGCCCAATTCAAAAATTAAAACTCTTCGCTCCAGGAAACCTAACCAGGCACATTGTAGGCCTTACTTCCTCTGGCTAAATGCCCCCAAAGGAGAGCAAAGCGGTAATGGAAGCTAGGTGTGCAGCCAGGCCTTAGGTGCCAGCCTGTCACCCTCTCCAGCTCTGACAGGAAACGGCGGAGGCCCTGAGCTGCAGGGACCAGGGAGCCACAGGCTGGCGAGAAAGCACACATCCCAGCCTCATGGCCAAATGTGGGACTGGGTATCTATTGACGCCCGGTGTCTTCAGACAAAAGACTCCGAACTGCGCTGCTTCTTGCCAATGTCCCACCACCACAAAGATCCTCACTCTAGAGGTGGTAACAACGAGGAACCTTACTCAGCTCCCAGGGCACAAGAGTACTTATCACCACCATGGGACTGACTCACCAACACGTCCCAGAGCAACGTGCCTCTGCTAGATGAGCGTGCCCACCAGTGACAACCTACCTTTAGACAAGTCTGCTGGGCCTGCTAACAGCTCTCATCCAACTGTGTCCCTGTGCCACTCCCCATGTCCTTGAGCCTACCAGTTAAACAGCCTCATTGGAAAGGCATCTGGATCTCGGCCTCCGTTAAGTTCTCAGACTGGTTTAAGACCAGGGAAGCCCAGGAGCCCCTCCCTCACTGCGTCGCCCTATGACCCAGGAGGGCCCTGACAGTCATACTTCTCCCAACACCCAGATGCAAGGCAGGCTCCCTGGGCACGAAGCCTATGAGACGTCCGTCGTCACTGTCACCACCCCACGTACTGCGATGCTCGCTCTGCCCGACAGCCCTCCCTGCAGTCTGCATGGGGGAGGACATGGAGACAGACAGACAGACAGACAGACAGGCATGGCTGGAGGTGGAGGCAGTGGTGTGAGGGGTGTGGACGCATACGCACGTGTGGTCAGGTGAGGATGGCATGCAGCAGAGGGCGTGGTGGAGGGGCACGGTGAGGAGGGGGTATCGCAGAAGGGGCGCTCCGGTCTGATCCAGTAGGCGTGGCTGTCTGGGTTACCTTTCTTGCTGGAGCCGCTGCTAGTGCAGGGGGAGGCATCCTCACAGCCCTCGCCATGCAGGCGCTCCTTCTGCAGCAGCTTGTCCACCCGCTGGACGATGCACTCCAGGCTCTTGTCGACATTCAGCCACACTTTCTCCTTCCAAACCAAAGGGGTTCATTTGAGTCGGCTTCCCAGCAAGAATGACAGGACAGAACACGAACCCAATCATCCCCCACTGGCCCTGCTCCGCCACCAGCTCACTAAACATGAGATTATAAGAATTCTTTAATAACAAAATTCTTGGCCCCAAACACAATTAAAGCTGTATTTGCTTTTCGAAGGACAAGTAGTGTCCTGTGGTCGCTGCTGCTAAAGCCCATTGTGGGGGCCGGGCAGGACGTCCAGTACCTCCCAGCGCTAGCAGAAGGGCACAGCGCTGTCCCCTCCCCCTCCGCTGCAGACCCACAACATCGCACTGGAGAGGACTGAGGCTACTTGGATGGCAGGAGGTGGAAAGAGCCCATTACTTCAGGTGAGGGTGGGGAGGTGAGGGATGGCCAGGGGACCCTAGAAGACATGGGTGCCCAAGCGGGCTGAGGAACGCTTCACAGCTGACCAGTGACTCCGGGCCTCTAAACAGTGGTCCCCACAAATGACAAATGAGTTGAATAACGTGTCCACTCCCTCAGGAGATGCTAATCTCCTGAGGACAACTCTGAGGAAGCAACAAAGGAACACGATGGCAGGGCAGCATCTCCCAGTCCTCAACAGCTGCCCCAGCACCTCAGCTCGCACAGCTGCAAGTGTGCCGGGGCAGGCCACCGATCAGAGATGGGACAGGGTAGAGCTCCAGGGAGGGGAAGGCCCCTCACAGCTGGCTCAGACCCCCAGCCAGCTGCCTGCTCCTCAGATGGACACAGGTGGGAAAACGCCATCTCCCTCCCTGGCTCAGGTGGCCTGGGGCCCCAGGAAGGAGGCCCGGGCTTGTCAGGCCCTCCGGGGAGAGGCTGGGGAGCAGCCTCATGTTTTCAACACCAGCTGGCAGCAAGACGGCTACAGACACACTCACCCACTCCTCCTCATGCCAGTCCACCTGCAGAGAAGACCGGCTGTTCCTGCCTGTCCACCTGGCCATGAGGGTGTCCTGGTCGTTCCTGAGCATCACCTGCTCCTCCTCCGTCGAGGTGGGGGAGGCCTTGGAGGCAATATAATCAGGCCGCGCGGCGTTCAGCCCATGGATGGAGTTGGCCAGCAGCTTGCAGTCGCACACAGTGACCAGCTGCCGGGTCTGCGGGCACACACACCTCACCGCTGAGCCCAGGCCAGGGCTGTAAGGCCTGTCCTCCCTGAGAGCTCGGGGCCAGCCCTGCCCTTCTCCACAGTGTGACTGCCTCGGAGCTGCAGCTCTCAGGACACCTAGCTTATGGCCACATAGCTGACTTGGCGGAAACTTAGCAAGACCTGCCCACTGATAGGAGGATGAAGACTGAGAAGCCTCTGGGACTGACATTGTTTGAAGAAGGGCCTGAAGAGAGGCCAGTGTCCCCACTTTCGAAAACTGCCTGGGCTGTCCCCTCTCATTCCAGGGAGAGGCTTTACGCTGGGTCAGTCACCAAAGCCTTATCTTTTGCATCTAACACCTAAGCCCTGGGCTCTGGGCAGAGGGTCCTCTTAGAGCACGTGGGTTCTGGGGGATTCCCTATGCAACAAGGGCTATGACTCACCATCTCATTTCTAACACCTTTTTTTTCCCAGAGGATCTAATCCCCAGCCCAATCTCTGTGCTGGTGAATACAGGCAAAAGACACAGCGTGCCCCGTGAGCATGGGCAAAGGATGTAGCGTGTCCTAACTGGGAACAGCACCTCACCTCAGCAAGGTGAGTGTGACTGGTGAAGTGTGATCAGAATCTCTGTGCATGTATGTGCATGTGTGTATGTGCGTGTACGTGTGTGTTCATAGAGAGGCTGAGTAATTTGAAAAAGCATCACCCATCAAAAGTATCTGAGGTATCCATGCCCCCCAGTATGAACATGCACTTATAAATTTTAGATCTGGATCAATAGAAGACTGGTAGAAATGTGCAAAGTAGGCGGTTGCCAAGAAAGCCATTGAACTGTCCTGGTGATCCTGTGGACCTACCAGGAGATATGTGTGCATGAAGCAGCAGCCTGGGCTCTGTCCTTGGCCTGCCCCGCGCAGCTCTGTGACCACAAGCAAATCACCAAACCTCCCTGGGCCATGTGGGAACTGGATCTGAAGCTAGATCTTCAAGGTCATCCCAATGTCACCCTTTGTGGGGATGGCTTTGGGTACACACAAGGTGTCCAGGAAGGGGGTTACAGAAACCCAAGGGAGCCCCCACCCACACGCAGCAGGGCAGTCCCTCCTACCTTGTCTGCCAAGATGGCTAGTGTCCTCTCGAGCCCGGTGGCAGATCTGTCCCTGGCTGCCCTCGAGACCCGCTCTGCGTAGTAGCCCACTTGGGTCTTTAGGGTGTTGATCTGGGCGATGATCTCCTTGGCTCTGATGACATCCTGTGGTGTGTAGATGATGGACTGGTAGCCGGAAGAAGTGCTGGAGAGGATGAGAATGGGCCCTAAGGGCTTTCTTTCTCCAAGCACGGGGATAGCAGCCCCTGCCCACCCCAGCCCATGGCCAGCACAGGATAAAGCACTCTGCTGCTGGGACAGTTTCCTGGGCTGGGCTGAGGATGGGCCAAGGTACGTTTCAGGAAGTCCGTTCTCTCTGGATGGTAGAAGCAAGTCTTTTACCTCTACTTGTATCTCTATTTGTTCTACGTGTATGTACATTGTGTGCAGATACTAAACCCAGCAATCACCCAACAATCTTTTACCTAAGCACTTCATCTGTCGATTTCTAGCAGGACTTAGTGGAGACACTGGGTATGCTGATGCCAGAAGGGGCTGGTTTATCACAGGGAAAGGGGATTGTCGTAGGCTTTGCCAAAAGGATCCTCAGCTTTTTCACTTGGCTAGTTGGGACTCCTAGCCTCCTGCGCATCCCCCAGAGTTGTCCTCCCTCCCACGTCTGACCCCCACAAGTCCCCAGAGGCTTCCTTCCCTGCCCCTGCTCCAGGACTTCTCTACCTTGAAAAATAACGTTCTACCACCTGAGGAGGTGAAGAACGTGCTAAGCCAGAGGCCAGGCCTGGACGCCTCAATGGTTTTGAAAACTGGATTCTTCCTCCTTCCTCGCCTCCTCGCCACCAAGCGGCATGTGTATTCTGGGATCTGAGGCCAAAGCTATGGCCTAGCCACTGCCCAGAAGACTTACCACCTGCTGAGAACCAGCCCCACAGCCTCAGCTACATGGAGCCGGGCTGTCGTGTTCAGCCCTTCTACAAGAAGATGGTAAATTGCATGCCTCTCAGCTAAGACCTCAAGTCAATCCAATACCATAAACTGATTTCTCAGACTATGTGAGGGAGCTGAGGGAAAGGGGCAGAGAAAGCGTAAGGCACCAATGCTGAGGTCTCTCCCACAGCTGAAGTCGTGGGCTCTGGCTGGGGTGGCTGTCCCACCCTTCGTGGAATGAGCCTCAGAGCTGCCCTTTTGAGTTAGGGGAAGGAGAAGAAGGTGGAGAGCCGGACCGTTGATCACCTTCGCTGGGGGCAGGAGTGACGGTGGGCAGGCCTGAGAACCCTCCTCGATGGGCTCTGTCCTGGGTGACCCAACGATGGCCCACCAAGAAACCACCCTGCCCCTTCCCTTGATGGACTATGGGGTAAACATGCAAAAAGCAAAACCCGAGGCACCCCAGAAAGAAACCACACTGCAAACCCGCACACGACGATGGGAACAGTGGGTCTGCCGGAAGCCCATGCAGCACACTGCGCCAAGCCCGCCTGGCCCAACGAGTCAGGCACAGCACGACATGCACATGGTGACCTTCCAATCTGCATCACTCTTCCAATGAATAGCTGCCTTGTGAGACAATTCAGTCTTAAAAAAACAGTCTCAAAATAGAGTTTAAAAAACACCTGTTCGTCCCAGGCCCCGGCACTTCAAGCACACGAGTAACATGTGGTGCGCGCAGAGGTGCGTGTGTGTGTACGGACGGTTGTGTGCACGTCGACAAACAGGTCCTCCCCCATCGCCCGCAGAAGCAGCTCCTCAGCCACCCTGTCCCCACAGGCCACATCCCAACAGCAGCGACCAGGCCTCCCGCACAGGAAGGATGTGAGTGGATTCCAAAGAGCAGCTGCTCAGGGTGATGGCGAACATACGAGTGTGTATGCTTCGCTGCCCAGTCCTCATCCGGGAACGCTCGAGGGGCCCCAGCTGGGATGGGTGAGCCTCGGGGCTTCCTGCTGTCAGATGTCCCCAGCCACCTTCTCTGAGCCTCTGCAGCTCCAGGAGAGCAGGCGTTCCAAAGGGACAAGGTGCCTCTGGTACCCGTTACCCAAAGCAGCAACACTGCAGCTCCCTGTTCTGGCCAGGCGAACACTCTGGGCAGGATTGGGGGGTCTGGGGCAGCAGCAGGGACCCCCAGGCAGCAGACATTATGGGTTCTAGCTGCCATCTAACTTTTTAGTGGAAAAAGTCTCTTGGTTATTGTAATTCTTGGCAAAACTGATACTAGTGACACTGTTTGAAAAACATGCATCGACTATTCAGCATCAAAAAAATGTAAGCTGGCTTCATTCCCACAGAGGTGAAGGTGAAGGTGAAGTGGAGACTGAAAAAATCCCAGATTCTTATAAAAGAAGCCACGAAAGGATTCCCAACGGCACCAGTGGGTGGACCTGAGATTCCAGCCCCAGGGACTTGCCAGCTGGGCTCTCGTCATCCTGGGAGAAACAGCATGGGGTCAGCTCTGGAGTGAGCACTGAGACTTCAAAGACAAAGCAGCAGAGGGACATGGGCTGTTCATTATCAAAGAGCCTTGCAGTTGGAAGGGAGAATTGCTTACGAGGCTACAACTAGGAGCCATTGGGGGCACCGAGGGTGAGGCACCTCACAGGGGAGGGGACAGCACAAGAGCAAGACCCAGACACACACTCTCTCCACAGACAGAAAACTCACCAACACTCCTCAAAACTGCTAAAAGAAAGAACCAAAATGACACATTAGCATCTGTCAGAAAACACTAAATGCAAAGCAAAAATAAAAAGCCAGGTTATCTTTTGTCAAAATACTTGGATTTATTTGCTGAGGAATGATGAATTTCTGAGCCCTGCGTGCTTATTTGTCGCAGCAATGTCAGGGCTCACACCCAGGGAGAAAAGTCACATCTGTACGTTAAGGAAATGTCCAATGACGAAAACCATTTCTACAAGTCATTTTATGACATGAGAAGAAAGTTGAGCATAAACTTTTATTATATATTTGAAAAATATCTCAGAGACATTTCGGGGATAAGAAGTTTCAGTTTAACACGCACCATGAGTCACCACGGCCCCCTGCCACCATCAAAATGCACACGCACTCAACATGGCCACAAGCAAGCTGCAGCAGACGCGATCTCTGCTGGCTTTGTGGAGCTGTGGTGGGGACAGGAAGCCTCGCCCTCGTCATAACGCCCAGAGGAACACCAGAGTCGGTGGCTCCTCAGGCAGGCCTGGTCACCTGGCTCAGGGAAGAGCCCTAGGTGCAGACAAACCAAGGTGCCCCCAAAGAGGCCCTCCAAGGTCCTTCTTGTCCCCTCTCCTGTCTCTAGTGCTCCCTGGCTCAGGGCAGCCTGTGCTCACACCTGAAAGGTGGCAACACGGTGCAGTCCCTTCCGTCCTCCTACCCACCTCAGCCTTGGTCACGAGGTCAGCGACACTCCCAACTACATCCCTGACCCCTCAGCCCACTGGCCAGGGTCAGTTTTCTCCTGTCACATCCTGACTCCCAGCCACAGCAGCACAGAGCCAGCCAGGGAACCCTGTAAATGTGTTCCACCTGGCTACCTGCTGGACTCTCGTGAGGTCCTGGGGCCTTTGCTCCACCTTCCCTACCCCACCCTGTTCCCAGGGATGAGAATGACCTTTCAGCCCCGCATTCTGCAGAGGCTACTCCACCTCAGCTCATCCCCTCCCACCTGAAAAAACTCCATGTAGCCCCAACTTCCTTGTCCCTTCTGGGACTGCCTGCCTGGTTCTGCCTCTCTCCACCTGTTCCAGAACCTAGGCTATCACCATTCTCTCCCAGCTCCTCATTGCTCCCACCCTCCCTCTCAGTCCATACACATGCTCTCATCACAGCTACCCTCCCCAAACTTGAGACCCCCGGCTACTTCCTCTACCTCATAGTCCAAGGGTCTCACGGAACTATCTACACTCACTACCTCCACGTCCTTCACCTACTACGGCTTGACAGGGGACCTTCTGGAAGGGCACCAGTGCCTCCCCCACATCTCACACAGTAGCCTGTTTGCAGCTCCTCCACCCCGGTAGCACGCCACACAAGTGGTGGTGCAGCCTGTCAGCCCAGAGCAAGGTCACTGCTCCTCGTGACAGGGCTGGATCTGTCACCTGCATCCCTGGTCACCAGCACATAGCCCTGCACACTGGGACCCCACTGCAGCTCTGTACCCCTCCTCACCCTGCCACCTAGCAGTTTTCTGCTCAGGTAAGCAGCTCCATGCAGCCCCTGGAGCCTTTTGAAAGCTGGGAACGCTGACCACACCATCCCTTAGGAAAGGAACGGTCCCTCCCCAGCTGCACACAACTGAACAGGGATGGCAAGGACCCCGAGCAGCAGTCACACAGGCAGCCACCAGAAGCACCTCTTTAGGGTGGGTCTCAATTTGCAGGATGGGGCCACCAACGCAGTGCCCTTGCCACCCCCACTCAGGCACACACAGAGCAACACCGGCCATGAGGCAGCCCCTCCCGCCACGCAGAAGCAGACTGAACAGCTGGATGTTTCTGTGGCCATATTTTAGGTCTTTTTCCAACCTAGGATGCATCAGACAGCTGTACAAGGACTATGAACATCCTCTCGAGAACTTACTGTTTCTTGGTCTCTTCGAACTTGTGCAGCTTTTTGCGGAGGCCTCCTGACTTAAAGCCCTGGCAGTGTGCTGCGGGTGCCCCG
The DNA here is from genome assembly GCF_902729225.1 of Pteropus medius. Classification (NCBI taxonomy): domain Eukaryota; kingdom Metazoa; phylum Chordata; class Mammalia; order Chiroptera; family Pteropodidae; genus Pteropus; species Pteropus medius. Next base: position 670,460 of record NW_024344433.1, read on the forward strand.
ATGGTAACGATGTCATAGCTCTGATCTGAATGACAGAAAGCTCTTCTGCATTACCTAGGCTTGGGCCTGCAGACATGCAAGCTACAGGGATGAGCACACAGCTCTGGACTTGCAGCCAGGCAGCTATGGTTCCCTTAGTCTCATAGCCTGCATGGTCGGCCGAGGGCCTCTGGGACCCAGCACCACCCCCCGGAGAGGAGCCATGCAGGGCTGGAAGCACCACGTGCAACATCAGCTCCCCTCCTTTGGAAGGGTGATTGAAGGGCAACTTTCTGCTGCAGAAACACAACAGGAGGCTGGACAGAGGAGAGACAAGAGAAGGGGCTTGTGCTCTTTAACAAAGGGTCTGACAGGGTCCTGAGGCATGCCTGCAGAAGAACACCTGGGGAAGGCTGGGCAAGTGAGGGGTAGTCGCAGGACAAGGCACACAGGGGCAGGAAATTACCTGATCCCCCGTCATCTTGAACTCTCATCCTCTGTATGTGCAGGTTTGTGGGAACAAATTCCAACTTTTTATCTGCTTTCAAACTGCTTGCTTTAAACGAAGGACCTAGGAAACAAAACACGAGCCAAGGGCCATCACTGGGTCCCATCATGAGTGGGACCCATTCATGAGTGGCAAGTGGGAAATGGGTATTTTGAGGGTGCTGCTCAAAAAGTGGGTACATGTGGTGGCCTAGGAAACTCTGAGTCGATCACGAACACATTCTGTTGCAGGGTGGTGGGTGAGTGAAACACCGTAGGGAGGGCAGCTCGCCAGCCAGGAGGCTGGTTCTGAGAGCTTGGGTGGTGAATGGAGCAGGCAACGGCAGATTCAGAAGGTGATGGTGACAGCGACAGTGCCGTGCCTCCCCATGATTCATCCCTCAATGGAGAGGTCTGACACAAAGAGGAGGTTTTGTGCAGCACATGTCAGCAGCACTATAAAAAGCAATGGGCCCACTCCAGGAACTGTCTGTTCCAATTCCAGACTCCAAGAGCTAAGAAATCGGTCAACCAGAGCAACATGTCTCAATTCCGAAAAGCAGTAAAGAGGTCAGCTTGTCACCTGGGTCCCCTCAGATGAGCAATATGCGAGGCAGCAGCAACCCTGGCCCATAGAATAGACTCAAACCCGTTCCCTAGTATGCGCTCAGGTGACTAAGGAGGCTGGATGGTGTTTTGTAACAAATACCCACAGTATTATTTCTATAGTCAGAATCCGTAACTAATTAAGCAAAGAACTCCATGCCTAGAAAAGAAAAGGATTACAAATTACACTGAAAACAAGAAGAGTAGAAGAAATAAACATTGCATCTAGTAAAAAAAGGTAAATTTATTTTGCCAGTATACAAAACACAGGCCAGCCAGATGGCTGTTCTGCATTTTGTCACAGGAGACTGTTCGCTAGATACTTATATGGCGTAGCCCAGGGAGTGCTGGCAGCCTGGAGCCTGTTAGAGTTACAGGATCCAGTACCTGCTATTAGCACGGCCCTCTGGGGATTTAGACACACAGTGACATCCAAGAAGCTCTGCTCTAGAGAACTCAGGCTGTGCAGGTGTCAGTCTTTCCCAGGTAACAGGCATCCAGTGTGGGCCGGTCCCTAGATTCGTTCTGGCAAATGCTGCCACTTCTCTTAGGAACACACTTAGATACGTTCTTCAGATCCAAACCTGGGCACCAGGACCTTGTCATCATTCCTGCATTTGGCTTCTCATCCAAGTTCATGGATATACGTTCATACATTCTGTGTCAAAACTACATTAAAGGCTCATGATTTTCTTTAAACCCTGGAATTTCATTATAAAGAAAGGAAGAAAAAAAGAATCTAAAGATAGAAAATAAAGTAATGAAAAGCTTCCCCCACCCAAAAAAAAAACATTCCATTTGGAAAATAAAATGGAATGAGTTAAGAATAGTCTTTTCAATCTACCTTAAGAGTGTTTTGAAAACCAAAAGGCATCTTTCAAGAAGAAAAGGTGAGGTGTCTGAGCTTTATTTTCCTTTTTGAGCCTTAAAAATAGAGATTCTGCTCAGATAATTTATATGTTCAATACAAGTACCACCAAGTATTTAAACTGAGAAATCTAGAAAACGTCTTTGTCTTGAGCAAATGGCCTACCTACCTCCTTTTGGTCATTTCACTGATATTAAGACTAAGATGAAGAAATAGCATGAACGACCTGTGATTTGGTCTCCGCTAAATTCCATCACACAGTGGCTGTTTTGGCAGATCACACCATAGAATTTTCAATGCAATTCAGATTTCTCTTCCTAATTGAGATCTGAGAAATCCAAATTTTAAAGAATTCACACCTACGTGAGTATCTATTTTTAAAAACCCATTAGAGTGCCTGTCAGGGTGCCTGTGTGAGCGACCCGGGTGCCCCCTTCAGGTGGGAAAGCTGCGCATGCATGCGCGGTAAGGGCGAGACCGGTACCTACCTCGGTACTGATGGAGGTCAGTCAGGTTCTCCTGGTACGTGAGGATGATGGTCTGGTACTGAGTGACGATCTGGCGCCGGAGGCTCTCCCAGCAGGGGGACAGCTCGCCCAGCTCCTCCAGTTCACACACTCTGCAAGCAAGACACGTACAGGTCAGGCATGGCCATCTCACTTCCCTGGAGATGCACGGGAGTCCATGCCACCCAGGAGAGCAGAGGGCATGGAGAAGCATGCTGATGCCTGGGGAAGGCCCAGGCTACATGGTGAGGCCAAAGGGCAAGCAGCAGAGTGCATGGCAGGCCCCTCTTGGAGGACCGGCTGTACAAAAAGCAGACTACCAACTATGTGGCAAGTGTACAGAGAAGCTTTGTACAGAGACAAAGTAAAGTGTAAGAGAAAAGCTGAGTGGAGAGGGTGCGGCCCCTTGCCGCCTGGCCCCAGGGATGAAAGCTCGGAATGCAGCCCCTCTGCATCTGGGCAGGACAAGCTGACGGTGACCCTCCCAGAACACAAGGGCACTGGAGGCCTGTAAGGAACTGCTACAATGTATTATCTCCAGAAAATAAAACCTGTGTAGGAACTGAAACATAAACTTCTTAGCTCAGCAGCAAATAATAGCTATATCAGCAGAGAAACAAAAACATAACATAGATTTAAAAAAAAAAAAAAAAAAGGGATAACCATTTTAGGGAACTAGGGAATGGGAAAGTGTAAAAAACCCAAAACCTTCACTTAGCAGGAGTCAGCAGCTAACCCCCGAGGCTGGTCAAGAGCATTCTGCACATGTGTTTAGAAACATAGCGGCCAACATCGAGACTTTGGCTAATGGTGCTGGTTTCTGGAATCAGAAGGTTGAGTGGCCCTAGACTTGTTTTTTGTTAAAAGCCATTGACACTACTTGGCTTTTTATACAATATACATTTTCCTTTGAGGGAAAATCAAATACAAATTTTATAAGACTTTTTATGAATCTACTGAATTATCTTAAGTTTTTAAAAAGCCGTGCCATTTTATGGTTATTAAATTAGCAAAATTGGTATAAAAGAAGACTGGTGCAGGCGGGCTGTGGGAAACAGAAGTCCCCGCACCTCAGAAGGGCTCATGCACAGGAGCCCCACGCCTCGCCGCTCTGGCCCCCTCTGGATGTTTGCCCATGTTCCACGTGGCTCCTTATTTATGCTCTGGGTGCCAGCTTACTGGCACCTAAAATTTCAGAGGCCTGCCATCCGGGACCACTCTCCTCCTTCTCACAGGCCCCAGTACTTTCTCCTAACACATCTGGGCCCTGTGTGTGTCTCCCAGCTCTCTGTGAGTGACTGTCACCCACAGTCTGTGTCTGTATCCCTCATCAAGAAGCCCCTGCACCAAGCACAGTGCCCACAATGTGGCTGGGCTGAAAACATACAGCCATTGAAAGCAAAGTACTTATTAAGTAAATGGTCTTTAAACTTTTAGCACATGTAAATACACACACAAGTGTAGATAATGAGAAATGATGCCCTAACTAAAAATTATAACAAGCTGAGTGATGATTTATGGGAAAGTAGACAGTAGCTACGTATATAGAATACAAATATAGAAAAGCTGAAAGGAAAAATTTTAAATCTAAAATACATACGCATAGGAAAAAAGTAATTCGTTGCATTATTATTCTTGCCATTTTTTCCTCTAAATTTGAATTTTTTCAAGATAAAATTTTTTAAAAAATAGCTGTATTAGCTGAATAGGATTCTAGCTGCATTGTTTTCTTTCATGCTTCTGTTATACTGCTTATAATTAATGTTGTTTAGCAACGATAGTGTAAGGCATAGAGGAGATGTAGCCTGACCCATATCACAGGCTTCTCCTTGCTACAGGACCAAGGACATGCACCCTGAGCTGAGGGGTGCCCGACAGGCCCCCTTAGGCTTCCAGAGCCCGCATTGCTGTGACCCTGCCTGAGGAAACTGCTGACCCAGGCAGACAAGACTAGAGAACAACCAGCTATTGCTAAATTTGAGCCTAAATGAGGAAAAAGGAGAGGGCAAGAGCCAGGAGTGGGTACCAAGTTCAAGGCCGGGCATGTTGTCCCGTGAAGTCCTCACACAGGACACCCAGGACACAGATGCGCAAACTGAGGCTTCACGAGCCCAGGCCGCAGAGCAGGCTCATGGTGGAGCTGGGCTCGCCATCAACCCCTCTGGTGCTGGTGCTATATGCCCATCATCTCAGAGCCTTCCAGAGGGAAAAGGTGCATGACGCAGGCATGATGGGTGGTGAGAGTTCCCACCTGGCCGCATCTTCCTCCAACAGGAGCTTCACGAACTGCCGGGGCACATGCAGGGAGAGCACACTCTCTGCCATCTGCTCCAGGATCCGCAGGTGGTTGCCATCGGTGGTGGGGAAGCGGTACATGCGGCAAATGGCACCTCCAAACACTGAGGGGGTATGAAAGACAGAGGCGTGAGTAGATGCACATTGTGCGGGGGCCTCCCCTCAGGCCGCCCGGTACTGACATCCTCAGTCTCCCTACGCTCATCTCAAGGGACTTCCACATTTAAAACGAAGCCCCACCAGGTGACTGAACCTGGAAACTCTTCCCCTGAGACATGCAGCCTTCCCATTCCAGAAGGCGTAACGCCCCGTGTAAGGGCTGGGGCAGTAACGGTGGCAGTCACTAGACCAACACAGAACAGGAAAGACTAAAGCGAAGGAGGTGGTCCCTTCCTCGGAGTATCACTGACTCTTTATGTGCTGGCACGTGGGTATGCAGCAGGGAGGTGACCACCAGAGAGGACAGGGTGACCACGGGCCCGAGCACCAACAGAGAAGGCCATTTACCTGACTTCAGCAAAGTGTCTTTCCGCAATGAGGCATACTTGGATCGGACCCCCAATGCCTCGGTCAAGCTCTCATCAACGGGCAGGACCATCTAGTGACACGCACAGAAAAGCACAAGAGGACAGACTTGGATGGGTCCAGAGCACTCGGGGGATGTGGTGGCCACAGACATGAAAGAATGCTCCAGGTTAATGTCCACCACCAGTGCTATAGCAAAGACACTGCCCAAGGCACCACAAGCCCGCTTCCCTGTGCATGGGGTATGTCCCACACGCACACCATTTTCTAGGAACATGTGTCTTTTACTAAGTCATTTCACCTGGTATTTCAGTATTTCGATGTGTGAAATGAAAGGGAGGGAAAATGGATACCAGCAATATCTCTACAGCTGGTGTTCCAAGCTTACTTTGGGTGAAACGAGGTATCTCCATATTCGACAATATGACCATGTACCCATGTTTGGGCTCTTCAATTAGAATTCTAGTTTGAGAGCATGGGGGAGAGTGACAGAGAAAGGATTTAGGGAGACGGGGAGGCTGTGCAGGTGTGACACACATGCACATGTGTGTTGGGAGAGGGGGATACTAACAACACAGGTAACCCGCATTTCATTCCTCACCTACCCAGGCACCTGACTGCAGCCCCTCCACCCAGGCTCCAGAGGTGGCCCACAGGGCAGGGGCAAGCGCAGGCTCCAGGGCTGCAGAGCCTGAGGGGAGCCCCTTCTCTCCTCTTTGAGAAGTGCCTGGGGCACTGGCCCATCCTTCAGAGGTAGTGCCAAGGAGCAGGCCCTGCCCTTTGTCCCCTGGAACAGAGGCAAAGCCCATCTCACTCCTGACGGGGGTTAGGGAGTGGCACTCACCCTGCCATTGACTGTGTCCAGAGACCGGGTCACCGGAGGCCTCTGGTCTGACTTCTCCTCCATCTGCCAGCCGATCACGGTGATGTTGCCCACACGGTCACTCTCAGCAGACCTGCAATGAGCAATGTGCTGTGGGAAGTGGCCTTGTGACTACTTTGTTTTTGGCTTAAAGCTCAGCCATCGTGGGCCACAGAGGGGTCCTGGGTGTGCCAGGATCTGGCCAGCTGGTCGGTTGGGCAGCACCCACTGTATGCCCAGACTGCGAGGGAGGCCACAGGAAACCACAGGGACACAGCTGAGAGGACAGAGCTCCACAGAGAGGTGTGGACGTGCCTGGCAGAGCCGAGGGAAGGAGCCAACACTCAGGTCCCTGGCTGACCCCTGCCCCAGGGTGTGATGGGAATGCACCTCAGAATCAGGACTAAAGAGCACCCTCACCTGGCACTGTACCCCTTTCTGCTTCTCCCACTCCACCCTTAAGCTTTGATCACCCCAAGGCCTGGGCTGGAGCCCCAAGGAAGCCGTGGTCACCCAGGGTTTCCCCAAGCCTCTGAATCCTGATATGACAGAGCTGATGCCACTCCCAGCCCCAGTCAGCTAGACCCCTAAAACCTCTGGCAGCAGGGGGAGGCTGCCAGCTACCTGGGCCCATCTTGCTTATCCAGGGAAGCCCCAGGCCTTTTATTTAAGGTGTCGGACTCAGTCAGGCTCTCCATGTTCATGGGGTCACTTCGAATGCCCATTTCCTCTGAGACTCTCACTGTCTCAGGCCCAGAAAGGCCCTTCTCCCTACGCCATCTGTCCAATGGTGACCTCAGCTCCTTCTAACAGGGACGATGTCCCCTTCTTACATGGACCTCTAACGCCTGGCTTATGATGTGCCCGGACATTTTCTCTAATAGCCCTCTCATTTTCCCTGAGACCCTCCCTCCATCCTAAGTCAGGTCCGCCACTCACAGCAAGGACGGCTGCCAGGCTCCCGTCCTACCCAACACCAGCAACACCCTTACCATCACTGCCACAGAATGCTGCACCATCCAGCACAGAATTAACCCTCTCTGTCAAAATTCCTTTGCTATTTTGGACTGTTTCCTTAATTTTTACATTATTTTGGGGAAAAAAAAAAAAGAATGCCATAGCAGGATTTTGGTGGGAATTGCCCCTAAAATGAGTTTGGGAAGGGACGACGTCTTAACATTCTCCATCTTCGTTCCAGGGACGCAGTAGGGGGCGGTTCCCTCCTCCCTCCACAAACAGTTACCGAGAGCCAGGCACTGTTTCACAAGCTCAGGATACAGCAACAAAGCAAAATAGACAGAAATCCCTGCTCTCGGGAGCTGACGTTCTACTAAGGAGAGGGGTGGGTGCTAGACAAATACATTTAGTGTTACTAGACACACATCTAGGTTTCCCTCAGGTCTGAGTCCAGCAGGCAGGCCATACAGGCCCGTGCCTGACACACCTCAGCGGACAACCAGTGCCCGCTGAGACCAGCCTCTGGGAGGGACAGGATGCAGGGCCCCTCCCCATTGACCCCTGGGCCCCCAGATTCTCTCAAAGAAACAAATTAAAAACCAACCTTAGTGTTAAATGCAACCGGTGATGCCTGTCCTGGAGCAGATCCTTGACAATAAATGTTCCAGAGCCCAGCAAATACATCTGAGGAAGAGGGAGAGCCAGCGTCAGTCCCCTTGTCCTCCCTCTGCTCCAGTGACCAGGTCCCAGGGAGTCCGGCTGGTCCTCATTGAAGAAGCCCAATAGGGAAGCTCGGAAAGAAGTTCCCAAAGACAGATGCGTCTGGATATCAGCTGGCCGTGAGCCAGGAATGAAGCCAATCCCATGTTCACGTCTCACTGAAATGACTACAGAACTTAAGAGATTCCCACGAACCACAACGTGCTACTTAACTGTTCCCTGAGATCTGTCTTTGACGTCATACACGGAGAGTTTGATTTGTGTCATCTGATTGATAAGGGAGTCTTGGAAAAAGGCGATACTGCTTAAAAATATAGGATTGTTGGTTCCCTAGAATGGGAAAGAGAATCATCAGAACACAGAGGTAGGTGGTTAAAGTAATCACTCTTGAAGTACAGCCACATTTTCAGAACGAGTAACATTCTTACCGACGTGGATGAATACAAATGCTCACGGCAGCTTAAACCAATGCAGACAACCCAAACCTGCCTTTCGGAAGGGGCAGAGGAGCCCGAAAGCCCCTGACCAACCCAGACACGACCAACCCAGACACAGCCAATGGGCCACTGCGCAAGCTCTGCCCAGGCTCACTGTAAGGGCTTGTCACTTCATGGGAGGACTTTTTTAAAATGGAATCGGGCTAAATGTCCACGTGTATTCCTGGTCGCGCAGCTTTGGACGAGGCATGGATTTGGATCTACTACTTTGGGTTGTTTCTATGAGATGTGCAAGGGCGGAAGGAAGAGGAAAAGGACAGCTTAGGTCGTTTTCTTATTTCTAGAATCCTGTGGTTTGGGATAATTAAGTCCTGGCCTTTTTAAGGCCATCCCTTTTTTGAGGACTAGCTGCTAGTTTCTAGATCATAAGTGGCTATTTCCTGGCAGCTTAGCCTCACCTCCCAAAGCTCCATATTTTCTTTCTCAGGCAGTGGTGAACTATCTTGGCCAAATGGTTAACGGTTCCTGTTTGTACCTGTGCTTGGGTCCATGCCTCTGGCTGTGTGCCCTCTGCAGCTCCAGGTCCATCTCTCAACAGGCCATCCAGCCTCCCTCTCCACCCACCCTAGCTAACCACCTCCGACTCTTCTTTCACTGAGGCTCCAAACCCAGGCATCTGCTTTGGTGTTTCTTTGTCATACTCAAGCACCCGGCGACAATGAACTCCTCTCACAACCCTTTCTTTCCTCTCCTTCCCCCTGGCAGTCAGGACCTCCCTGAAACACCTCTGGTCAGGTGACCAGTGCATGAAAGCCTACACTGGCCCGCTGTAGACTCCTAGCCTGCCTTTCCAAGGCATCCCCCACGCTCTCCTTTCTGTGCCTTCTGCACATACTGAACGGGCTAACGTTACCTTCCGAACAACACAATGCTTCCTCGTCGCCTGTGCATCACACCACAGAGCTCTGGCATGCTCTGCGGCAGGTAGGCCCCAGACTGGCAGCGTGGGCCCCGTCTGGGAGCCTGTGAGGAATTCAGAGTCTCGGGCCCCACTCCAGGCCCATGGAGCCAGAATTTCACTAAGTGGCCCTAGGAAGCCGCCTCCAACCCTCAGGGCTGACTAGGACCCCATCCTCCTGGTGCTGTCCTCATCTTTCAACACCCCATACTCTGTGGGGTATAGATGTGGTCACACTCATTTGTGCCTCCCTGCCCACAGGGTGGTCAACCTCTTGGGGGCAGCGACTGGGTCTGGGTGGCCTATCACCCACAGCACCCAGCACAGTGCTTCCTGTGTAGCGGTGCTCAAAAAGACTTAGAAAACACTGTTGACTTGAACCTCCATTGCAAGAGAATGGAAAGAGTCTACCTTCCAAACTGTAAAACTGGGGTGAGGAGGAAGCTCAGTGAATCTGCTGCAGACAGCCAGGAAGGGGTTAATTTTCACAGACACTCATACCACTAACAGAGCTCTGCAGAATCTCACACCAGCAACTCCTTTCACAACTCACGCAACGTGCTCAGTTACCTAAAAGGCTTTTGCAAAATTCCCAAGGAGAATACATATCATTTAATGTAAAAAGTATATATGTTACCCACAACTCAAAAGGATATAAAAATAAAAACCGATAAAAACAGGGGTATGCCCCAGAAGAGGGTTGGTTAACAGTCACTCTCCAAACTTTGATTAATGAGCACAATTCTCCAAAAGTAGAAGCCAAGTGGATGTGACAGGAGAATTAGGTCACCTCTTAAAAGGCAATTGATCTTACAGGATCATTGTTCAAAAATAACTGGCCAATAGTTAATCAATAACTAAAGGATTCAGCAAACGGAAACACCACCCAGATGAGTAAATGTGAGGGAGAACATCAATGTACTGAAAACCCATGGAAAATAGCAACGATTCCCATAAATCTCACTGAAGCTGCGGGTGCTCAGGTGGCCAAGAAAGGTCACGTGAGCCTGTGGTCGAGCCCCAGGGGCCAGCAGCACCCACCTCAATGACCTCGGTCTGAGCGTGCTTCGTCCAGAAAGCCTGAGGAGGGGTGGTCACACTCACTGCTACAAAACTATTTGGTTTCCGATCTAGCGACGGAGTATGCAGCTCACTGCAAGCTGCGGGATCAAAATGGGAGAGAAACGAATCCTTTAATATCAGGCTCTAGGTGATTCTCTGGTTCAAGTAGACTCAAATAGCAAAAAAAGTGAGTGACACTCAAACAGAGGACACAACTGCATTTTCAGTTGTCACAGGGAGGTGATTTCTTAAACTGGAATGAACCTGCCCTCACTCCCCTTTACCTCCCCCTACTCCCACGACAGCGGCACCCTAAGTGCCTGGGGACCGCTGAGCTGGATGGGTTCCTGTGTCCAAGGACTGGAACACAGGGCCAACAACCCTATCCAATGTCTGACCATAAGCTTGACCTCAGTAACTAACTGAACTTCTAATGGCTGATCTAAGCAGCCTGGGACTCCATGAAATCACAACACAGCTACTACATGTGCCGCGTCCGTGGCTGCAGCGCTGGCCCTAAGCTGTGGGCCCCGCGCTCTCTGTGCAGGTGCACATGTTGGAAGCAAATTACAATCTTATGGCAAAATAAACAAAACTCTTTAAAAAGAGAAGTCATTGCTCATTTATTATCTTTATAAGACTCACATCAAACACAATAAGAGTACTAAACATGTTACTTGTTAAAACTTAAACAGTTTCAATTAGAAATTTATGGTACTAAGTAAGCATTTTGAAATATGAGGCTCAGATAATTCTATCGTAGAACTGACCTACTGGAAAGATGATCATATTTCACTGAATCTAACGTGCTATCTGTTGCAAATGGCACTATGAAAGAGAAATTTAACACACTGCCATTAGAGTAGGATATGCTATTGACTGTAAGACACTCTCTTATTAAAGAAATATTAAAACATGAAAAAATACCCATCTTGGAAGTGATGAAATACACTATAAACTAAAGTTAAACACAAGTAGAAACAAATCACTTTTTTGCAGAGGCAGTGAATCCTCCCTAGAGTGCTGTGAGCATTTGCTTAATTTCCAGAATTCTGAAACAATGATTTTGACCATTTTTGCCAGGGTTTTCATTGCCTTTAAGAAGGAAAGGATTTTTGGAGGCCCTTAATCTGTCAATCTGTCATTCTTGCCCTCATCATCGATTCTTAAAATGCGCACTGGCAATGTACATTTAGAAATGGATTTTTTTACTTCTGAAAATTAATTTTGGTTTTCTGATTATCCCTTTATCTCATATATCTGAATTTTCATTATTTATTAGGCATGATAAAATACAAAGAGCTCAGGTTTTCACTTCAACGAGTTTTGACAATCATATACACCTATGTAACCATCATCAAAACAAGACAGAGAACCTTCTCCATCAGACCAGAAAGTCCCCCCATGCTACCCGCCTCTGTGACCACCATCTGATTTCCATCACTTTGTTCCTGAATTTCATATAAATGGAATGTTTTCGAGACTTCTAAGTGAGAGCAGAGGACGTCAACTTTGTAGGAAGCCAACAGTTTTCAAAAGTGGCCACACCGTTTTACGGTCCCGCTGGCAACGTGCATGCGTTCTAGTCGCTCTGCATCCCACCACGTTTGCTGAGGTGTTTACTTCAGTGGCTACAATGGATGCATTTTAACTTATGCTTCTGTGATGTTCAGTATCTCTCCACTGTGTGCTCATTGTTCATTTCCATAAATTCTTTTGTCAAGACTCTAATCAAGTCTTTTGCTCATTTTTGAATTCGATTGTTGACTTTTTAATGATGGATTTGTAAGCATTTTATTCTGGATCTGTCCTTTGTCAGAAATATGTCCTGTGAATATCTTTTTCCCAGTCTGTGGTTTACTCATTTTCTTAAAGATTTTTAGATTTTTTGATTTTAGATTTTTAATTTTAGGGAACGTTAGGAAGGAAAATGTCCCTCTTCCCCCAAAGTATCCATGTGCTAGTTTCTGGAGCTTGTGACTATATTATATCACAGGCAAACAAACTATAGGAATGTGAGTGACGTCATGAATCTCGACATGGGGAAGTTTTTCTGGATTACCTAGGTAGTCTTAATCTAATCACACGAGCTCTTAAAAGTAGAAGAGGAAGGTAGAAGGGTGAGTCAGAAAGATCTGACAAGGGAAAAAGGTGAGATCTAAAGCACGAAAGGCACTCGACCTGCCATTGCTGGCTCTAAAGATAGAGGAAGGGGTCCACAAACCAGGAAATGTGAGTGGCCTTTACAAGCTGAGAACCAGCCTCAACTAGTAGTTGGCAAAGAAATGGGGACCGCAGTCCTAAAACTACAAGGAAGTGAATTTTGCCAACAATCTGAATAAGCAAGGAAATAGATTCTCTCTTATGGTCCCCAAAGGAATGCAGCCCTGCTGATGCTTTGATTTTGGTGTTAGAAGGCTCTGAGCAGAGAACCAGCTGAGCCCAGTTGGGATTTTGACCTAAGGGAATTATAAGATAATAAATATGTGTTGTTTTAAAGTGCTAAATTTGTGGTAATTTGGTATGGCAGCAATAGCAAACTAAAGCACAGAGTTAGTGCTTTCTGTGCTCTGGCCAAGAAATCTGCCTACCCTGAGGTTGTGAGTTACCCTTTGCTTTCTGGAAGAATGCTTTAAGGTTTTATTTTTTAAAGTTCTCTGCTATGTCTACTACATCTGCCTCAACAGTAATCAGGGATTTGATTGTTTCGCTTTCTCTCTCTCCTTTAGCTATGCCCCTACGTGACCCATGGCCTGGTCTCACTCAGCGTGCACTTGCATCTGGGTTCTCCACATGCAGGCTAGGCTGGAATATTTGAGTCTTTCAAGCAGAAGTGACGGCAGACGGACTGAGGAATACAAGTGGCCAAAGGCTAGGAAGACTAACACCGGTTGTGTGGCTAAAAGGCCAACTGCCACCTTCAGAACATGCCTTCCCACAAGTGACAGTCTTTCCTGGCCTTGTCCCCAGCCCAGCCTACCTAAATCCTACCCAATATGTCGTTCCTAGCTCTAAGTTCCACAGCTTCCACGATGCTTCCTCTCATCAGCTCACATCACGCCGTTTACATCACTCCTTTGGCATATTTCCATAGAAACCATCCCTCTCTGATATGTACGCCTCGTCTCGCCAGACAGACTCTCTGTAATGCCTGCCGAGTGAACACCATCAAGGTAAACAGGTAAAATAGGTTTCAAGTGTATATCATTTGACTCTGCAATTCCATATCCAAGAATTTATTCTAAGGAATTAATCAGCAAAAATATATGAAAGATCTATCCGCATGTGTGTTTACACATGTGTGAACTCCTATGTCCACCAGGAGGAGACTGGTCAACATAACTGGCACAGCCGCATAACAGGTCCTGTGTGGACACCAACCTGGTGTGGCAGGTCCCATGTTAATAAAAACGAAAGATGCCAGTGACTCTTTGCTACCTGAAAAACCATGTTAAGAACACTAGGAAGACATTTTTGTAAATAACTCCACCACCTCCACACCCAAAAATCATTAAAAATTTCTGTATAGCACTGTGTAGGCAGAAAAAATGTCTTGAAGGATATATACCAAAATGTCAAATGTGATTCTCTCTCTCAGGGTTTTCTTTTCCTCTAACATTTTCTGTAAGAAAGAATTTTAAATAAGCATTTTTTAATTTTTAACATTTATTTTCAAGACGAAATGTTTGATCAATCATCTGGCATCTGACCCTTGGGTTTTTTAAAACTTGTGGTAAAATTCATTTCACATCACCTTTTTAAGCTGTTTCTTCCTCTGTGTATCTAATTAATATGATGGTATTGTTCTTATTGATTTGTCGCATCAGAAATGTCCTGGTTTCTGTTACAGGGGTGGGGATTTTTAACTGTTATGTTAACTCTCATCTTCTCTCTATGCTCAGTTTAGCCCAGTTTTTGTAGTTAAACCCACATTCTGCATTGTGGAAGTTAAGTGAATATTATTCATTATAAGCACGTGGGGCTTCCTTCACTCTCTCCCACGTTGGACCCTGTTTCCTAGGCCCCATGTCTTCCGTTTTCTCAAGTCATCCCCTCTTCAGAGTGAAGCCCATCTGCCACCAACTTCCAGAGAAAGGGTATGGGGAAGCAGGTTTACCTGAGACACTTAAGCTGAAGCAGGTCCCTTCTACCCTCATATCTGACAGACAGCCTAGCTGACCACAATTGGAAACACCTTCCAGCCAAGTCTCCAATGCCACTAAGGTCTCCACACTGGCTGTATCCCTGACCCTTGGATGTGACCATTTTCTTTCTTTTCCGGAAGTTTTTAGATTTTTCCTTTGATTTCCAGTGCTCTGAAACTCCGCCATGATGTGCTCTGAAGCTCCGCCTTGATACAGTCCCTGTCACTGTATCGGGCAGGCCTGGGGGGCATTCCTCGGTGCCAAAAGACCCCTTGTGTTATTTCTTGGTAATCTCCCCCCTTACATCCTTTTCTATTTTCTCTTCTCAGTGTGAGACCTCCCGAACTTGCTCTCTAATTTTCCATTTCTATTTCTCTCCCATTTTCTATTTGCGTTTAAATTTTTACTTTCCGGCAAGTAATAACAAATAGTAGAAAGGATGCAAAGAAAAAGGAAGCCTTATACACTGCTGGTGGGACAGCCACTATGGAAAACAGCATGGAGGTTCCTCAAAAAATTTAGAATTGATCTACCGTATGATCCAGTAATTCCTCTACTAGGTATTTAACCTAAAGACTTGAAAACTCATATCCAAAACGATATTTGCACACCAAGGTTCGTAGCAGCATTATTTATGGTGGCTAGGACATGGAAGCAACTGAAGTGTCCTATGATAGATGACTGGATGAAGAAGCTGTAGTAGATGTATACAAGGGAATATTACTCAGCCATAAAAGAGATGAAATACTGCTATTTGTGACAACATAAATGGACTTCGAGATAATCATGCTAAGCGAAATAAGCCAGACAGAAAAAGTTGAAAACCACATGATACCACTTATATGTGGGATATAAACCTAAAAGCAACAAATGAACAGGACAAACAAACAGAGACTCATGGAGATGGACAAGAGACTAGTGATTACCAGACGGTAGGGGGAAAAGGGGAAGAGGAGAGGTAAATGGGGAAAAAGGGGTCAAATATGTGGTGACAGAAAGAAAACTAACTGTGGGAAGTGAACATACGTTGTAAATATATAATACGCCTTACTGTTAAAATGTACAGCTGAAACTTACTGGATTTCATTAACCAATGTCACCACAGAAAAACAAATTAATTAACCATCAAAAAAAATTTTACATTCTGGGGTAATTCCTTGAATATCTTCCAATGTTTATTGAATTTTTAAATATTTTCTATCCTATTTCAAATTGCTAAGATTATCCATGTTCTGCAACTGTTCTTTTCTTCTTTAGAGTATCCTATTCTTGTTTGATGGATCATATTCTCTTAAGGATATAAATTATAATTTATATATATTAAATATAGAATTATGTATATACGAAATATACATTAACTATATCTACATAAATATACAATTTATGTACAACCCATCTGTCTGTCCATCAGCAGGAGAATGAACTACAGTTGACACACACAATGAACAACCACACAGCAAGGAAAGGAATGAGCTGCTGACCCTCACAACAACATGGCGAGCCTCAGGGGTGTGGCGCAGAGTAAAAGAAGGCTGTGTGATGTAGGGTTCCATTTACTCAGGAGGCAGAATATGTAGTGACAGGAATCCGGTCAATGGTTGCCAAGAAGTGAAGGTGAGGACTGGCAGGAAAGGGGACAGGGAAGGCTTTGGGGTGATGGGAAGGTTCTGTGTCTTGACAGTGGTGGTTACATGGATGTGCATGCTTATCAAAACTCACTGAATGGATACGTTTTACATATAAATCATACTCAATATTGATTTAAAACAAAATGAAAGAACAGTCAGAGATCACACAACCTTTGTAGAAGGCTCACAATATGAAAGAAAAAACAGAACTTGGAAGAAGCAGAGAGATTGAAGAAAATAAGAAGAAAATGTCAAAGAAATTATACATCGAAGAAATGATACACCGTACAGTTTGTGTTTCTGTTTCTTATTCTTCTTGATGTTTGGGAGAATATAAGATAAGGGGGCAAAAATATGCTCGCTCTCTGCTGTGACACTGGGAGTCTCTGGGCTGGTATTCAATCTGTAAAGAGCTATGAGGATCTAAGTGGGGTGGCAGGCTTGTGTCCTGCAGCCCTCAGCTCCTGCCCTGGCCCCGGCCCCAGCCACAGCCACAGCCACAGCACTCAGCACAGCACTCTGTCCCCACTGCAGCCCCAGGTCGGGCTGGGGAAAACTGTAACTTGTTTAGGAGTGTTTACCCTGAAATGGGAACATTTTCTAAAAGTTTAACGTTAACTTCACAACAATGCTTTTCTATTTTTGTGGGTTTAGCAATTTGTCAAAGTCTCTCTGTTTTCTTTGGACCACCATGAGCTTCTTTGTCTCTCAAATGGCAACACCCCAAATAACACATGAGGAAACACGTCCAGTATGGTCAAGGGCAGGCTCGAGGCCACGCAGTTCATTTGCAGCACAGTCTGGACTACATTTTAGGTCATCTGACTCCCCAAGAGGTGCTTCTTTATGTTACACACACATCCTGGACACCGATGTCTGGACACTGATCAATGCTGACCACCATCCAGGGAATAAGTGAAGGGGACAGGACTGCCAGAGAGCGTGGGCTCCAGATGAGGAGCATCATGGTGGCTGACCCCACTCTGCTCTCCAACCTCCTGGGCAAGCTGCAGTAATGCCACACTTCCCTGATCCCAGAGCTGGCACATTCTCTCTCTGATGTCCCTGAGGGGTGGGCACGCAGGTTATCACCTGCACAACGAAGGTTAGAGATTCAAACACACAGGACCTCACAGCCAGGAGCTGACACCACTGGCCTTAAGCCTGTTTTCTCACCTATCAGGCCCCTCCTGAATGAGTGGGAGGAAAGGAGGGGAGGCCTCTGTGCAGCTCCAGGGGCTCCCCACGGCCAGACCTGCAGGCGTGCCGCCCCAGGCCCCCCACTCACAGAGAGTCCACTCTGATCTCCAGCTTCACCTCCTTGGAAACACTTCAGCAGCAGTGGCAGCAGCAAGTTCTCTGAGACAACCTTGGACCAGCAGTCATGATTTTGTTTTTGAGCAACACATATTAAAAAAAAAATTTAAAGACACCTACCTAAGCTGAATTCTAAAATGGGCTCATCTGGATCTTGCAGGTTTCCTGAATAAAAGAGAAATGCCAGAAAAAAGTTATCCTTAGTAAACTTTTCCCTGCATTTAGATTTTATGAAGAAGACGAAAAAAAAACCCTGATACACTTGTAATCATTTCACAATATATGTAAATCCAACCATCATGCTATACACCTTAAACTTACACAGTGACGTAAATTGATTACCCATCAGAAAACTGGGGGAAACCCCAACACTCAATTTTTCCCTCAAAAACCTGTTGTACAAGATGATTTCTTCATTTTCTAAACATGCCGTTTCCAAATTCCTAAGAAGTCTCAGACCCATGGCCATATAGCTTCCTCCTTGGGCTATACATGCACAACAGGGAGGGTCTGTGCTGTGGTCTGGGCGCTGGCCAGTCCAGCCCTGTGACCTTTGGCACAGCACCTACTGCAGGATGGGCCACACAGCTGTCTGTCCGAGCAGGACACCTGATGTGGGCAGGGCGGCCCCATAAAGCAGTTCCCAGGAGGAGTACTAACTTCCCTTGCCTATTCTGACTCAACCAGAGAATGCCAGAGCAGGGCACCCACCAGCCGGGGGCGGTCACTAGGGGTTCAGCCTGGCTGGCCGCTGGGTGCCCTAGGAGGCATGCTTGTCCCTTCGAGCGTGGCTGCAGCATAGGGCCCGCCAGGAGCCCTGTAAGGCTCACCTGCCAGAGAGAGGCCAAGCATGTCAGCTGCCACATCGATGGTGGAAGCCCGCTGCATCGCACGGGCCCTGGTGCCATGGCGAGGGCTGTGCTCTCTTGCTGTCATGATGTCATTGGTGATGACAAGCTTCCTGTTCCTGGGTCAGACCACACCTGATTCCCCGGGAAGTGCTGTCACCTGGCAGCACACCTGTTCCCTAAGGTGGCAGTAGTCCTGAGAAATAGAAACAAACACTGGTAAGACACAAGCGATAGGGAATGAGGCCCTGCTCTCGCAGACAGTAAGTGACGGAGCACGGGCAGGGCCGAGAAGCCAGGGTCCCCGCATGGGAGGAGCCATGGTGGAGTCTGATGGCCAAGGTCCCTTCAGTCACCTCTCCCTCTGCACTCGCTAGCACACCCTCACACACATACCACATACCACACACCACACACACGCTATGGGGCCCGTGCAGAAACCATGTTCTCTCCAAGGACATGACACATGAAATAGTGTTATTCATGCAAGCACAAGATATGCCTTCTGAGATTTTCTTGCTTGCTTTATTATGCTTTTCTGTTGGCAAATCTCATAGAATCTCATAAGAATTTAAACCAACTCACTACACTCTCTTTTAGAAGGGAAGAGATGCATAAAAGGGCTTGTCATCCACCAGTTGTAGCATGGCGGGACACGGGAGGGACAAGGCACATACATCTGCAGCCCTGCCCTCTGTCTTTCCATAGCTGCAGACACCTCACGTCTTGGTCTGGGACTCTCTTTTCTGCAGAACACATAGGTGATAATCTACACCTAACGAAGGTGGCTGTGCCATGTGGTGATATGCAGTCTGTGCAGAGACCTGCTGCAGGCTGGATCACACAGCACAGAACTCACATTCTGCTCTGAGAATTGGGGTGACAACAAGAAGTGACTTTCATGTTTTTCCAGCTATAATTCCTGCTGTATCTAGAAGGACCCACCACCCTTTAAAAGTTAAGATAATTAGACTGAGCAATAAGGCTGGTTTTAAAAAGCCTCTCAGAGGCCTCCATACACCCAGATACCCGTCTCCTCAGCGTGTGCCAACACCTGTGCACCCGAAAGGCCTGTGCTCCCCTCTGGAATTCATCCAGCGACTTACTGGACATGTTTGTTCTTGGACTAGCAGAGACACATGACGTTTCTTCATAGGAGCACATCCAAGTCCATTATCTAAAAACAGAACACAAACTTAACATGCTGCTCAGCATGCACGACGCGCTCAGAAACACGTATTATTACATATACGCTGTGATTTCATGGGGAGCCAAGGGCTGCTACGTGCTCCTTTGAGCTCCACACACCAATCTAAAGTTTTGGCTCAAAAACAAGGGTTTTGCTCGGAGCCCAAAAGAATGAGAACTAGAAAGTAGACATTCTATCGCCATCCAGGGCTGGTCCAGGGGATTCGGTCCAGCCCTGAAGAGCCAGCTGGGTGGCTGGGTGTGGCTGAGGGACAATGTGGGGTTAAGGACATGAGTCCCAGTCTCCCTGCTCACAAACCTCAGGCTTGGACCCTCTGAGGCTCTGCTTTCTGGTGTCTGAGATGACGCTAACTGTTCCCACATCACAGGTCTGCAATGAGTACCAAACATGCCACAGCGGTGGAGGCTCTCCAAACTCAGCTGGGCTCCCACATGGGTGTTGCAACCTGGCCCGGGGGCACCTCCCTGAGGAGCAGAACATGGCCCTTACTGGGTTCCAGCACTGCTGGGGGCCATGGGGATGGACCTCGGGCCCAGTGCCATCTGAAACTGCTGGGCCTGGGGTGAAGCTGATGGGAAGAGCAGTGTGCTCGGCCCTTGGGCAAACTCAGTCCCTTGTACAGTGTGCTCCCAACCTCCCCCTGCAGCATCCAGGGACCTCTAGCCTGGGCACCTCAGCAGAGAGGGTGGGAGTCACAGAAATAGTTACCCAGGGGAAGATTCACCAGCTTGCCAACATCAAAAGGCACACAAGTAAAAAATATGCAATGAAATTGGTGAAGACTGGGGAAAAGTGCTTACAGTACTAAAATCTGTATTTTACAGTGATGTACACACATCAACCAAAAAAATTCCCTAAAAATCCAAGTGGCAAAACTTATGAATTCATAAAATAGAAATGCACATGGTAAACATTTTGAAAAGCGACCAAACTCATTTAAAATAATGAAGGCAATGCTAAACACATCTAAATTAACTAAGTTAGAACTCCAAAAGCTGTCTGTCTGTTCTACTGAGAACATGCTCTCCTGGAGACCTGGGGGGACTCTTCAGGGCCCTCCTGTATGCCGAAGACACTTCAGTGGTCCGAGCATTTCAGGAAGCAACCCAAAATCACTTATCAAAATTTGTCCACAACAAATTCTCGTCACTAATCCAGAAATGCTTATTGTAGCATCACTTATAACAGCAAACACTGGAACCGGCCTAAGTGCCCGGGGGCAAGTGAGTGCATCTGGAACACACTGTTATGTGGCTGTTGATGAGATCGTAATAGAGCAAATAAACATATGGAAAGTCCTTCAACCTCATTAGTCATCAGGAAAATGCAAACTGGATCCATGAGATGCTTCTGCACACCCAGCCGAACAGCTAAAATGAAAAGACAGACGATACCTAGTGCTGGCAAGGACGTGGATTAAAGGAACCAGACACACTGCTGGAGGAGTCAATGGCACAGCCACCCTGGGAAGTGTAATGTCCTCTCAAGCTGACTCACATCTGCCCTGTGACCCGGAACTCCTAACATAACAGCAGATTCACGCCCCTCCAAAGGTGTGAAGAATGTTTCCAGCAGGAACGTTCATAAGTGATAAACTAGAAATGACCCCAACATCCATCAACAGCACAATGGACAATAAAAACACCCAAGATGCCCAGGAGCAACACCAGGGGAGGAGCCGGAAAGCAGGGTACCCAGGCCTTTCGCTTCTGTGTGTCTGGGCACAGCGAAATGAGCCTGTGGTGTCAGGGTCAGGAGGCAGTGCCTCTGCGGGGCCAGCACTGACCAGGGTGCGAGGGGGTCTGGGGACCCTGGGTGCGCTCTGCCTCCGACCTGGGTGCTGGCTCCATGAGTGAGTTCTCCGTGTGAACCCCACCATTGATTTCACCCCTCAATAAAGAGATTCTTTAATTCTTTCAGCGACTGTAATAGACAACACAGCATGAAAACATGTTTATGTCAGTTCTGCATCATGTGTTTTTAATTAAATATTCCACCTGGGCTCTGGTTATAGCCATTTAAAAAGATGTGACACAGCGGGAACATGCCAGCACGAGGCCACATCAAGATATTGGCCGTGTCTGGGGGCGTGACCGTGGGTAACTGCTTCCTTTCTTGGCTTACTGTCACCCCCTTGCATCACTGAAAGTTGCATCTGTGTTGGCCAGAGGCAGAGGCGGCACCTTGGGCGTGAATCAGCCTGGGGAAGGCGCTCCTCCCTCTTGAACCTTTTCCTGGCTACAGTCACCCCTCCATCTTCACTTGAGACAGTAGAGACGGGCCACTTAACAGGGCCAATCTGTACCCCGACATCTCAACCACCCAAGGCACCCTCCCATCCCCTGTTCCTCCTCCACTTGCGGGGTCCCTGCCTACTCTACCAGCCTGTCCCTTCCCCCAAGAGGGTGGTTAGTGAGATTATAGGCATGAGATTCTAGGGATAGAAATGCTTAATGGGGAACAGACTAACTTCATACTTGATAGAGTTTATAGATCAGAGAAGCTTTTAGGTCAAAAGACTTTAGAAGCCACTTTGTGTTACTTGGGGGCATTTAATTAGAATTTGCAATTTAAGTCATCGAGACCCAGAACAGGAAGCTCATTTACAGAGCTGAACTCGATTCCCTCATTAGTCACATTAATTTATGGTAACTTGCCAAGGACTCCTATACCCATGGTCCCCGTGTCTCCTCACAGCCCTGAGTGAGGACTTGAGCTCATTAGAAGGAAAACCACACTTCAATGACAGAGGACGGGGGTGGTGGGGCTGCTTGGGGACTGCGCGGGAGAGCAAGCAGAAGGAAGGAAGCACAACTCGTGAGACTAAATGCCTTGTCTCCTCGCTCTGTGAGACACGTGGCTCCTTCTGACAAGAGGACACAGGCCATCCAATCAACAGCAAACCCCAAAATGTCTTTCGATCTGTGTGGGGGCAGGGAGATGGTGGCTGAGGGGGCATAAGCAAGGCAGAGAGAGAGATGTTCTGAGTCACACAGGCCTGTGGGATGAGTGAGGTGGGCGATGACTGTCAGAGCTTCTTCAGAACCATCCTGCCCTCCCCTCCATGGAGAACAAGGACCCTCAGGCCGGGGAGGGGCCTTGGCAGCCAGCTTGGGAAGCTCTTGACCACCATGCTGAGCTGGCGAGGAGGATGGACCCCATGGAAGCACAGGGTGGGCTCTGGGAGACAGCCCATGGTAGAAAGCCTAAGCACAGTTGGCCACTATCCCTGCCCTCTGCAGCCCACCTACCCTGTCGCTATCACAGCAGGAGCCAAAAGGCCAACAGCGACCCTGCCCTGGGTCTCGGCTCTCCAACTCAGGCAGCATGAGAGAAAGTCGGAGAAAGGCTGAGTGAGTGGGAGTGAATCAGCAGTGTGGGGAGGCAGCTACTTCAAGCGTCAGAAAGAGGAAGGGCTTTCTCCGCAAACCCCCAAGCCCAGGACAGACAGGGTCACAGAGCGATGTGGCATCGCACCACTCACTGGCACCAAAATCCACAGGTAGGTAAGAACCCGGGAGCCGGTGTCGCCTCCGCAGGAAACTGGCCCTGCACACGGCTCTCCACAGAGGTACCCTGAAGCAGGCACCAGCCTGTTCCCCCAGCACCGCACTTCCTTGTTTGACCGCGGATGGCCAGCTGGCTCCTGTGTCTTACAAATCCAGACCTCGCTCCCTGCAGCTCCCATGTCCTCCTGGGCACAGAGACCAGGTATTCTGACATACACCTACTGGTGAGCAGATGGCCAATGTGTGCGGCTGCACTTGTTTACAGGGGTCTGACCTTTCCCGGGCACCCAACACCCAGATGACTTCAGCCCGTCGGGTTTGGGGGGCTGTGGGGCTGAGTGCAGAGGGTGCACACCAGCTGAGGTGGAGATGGGAAAGCCCCCCCGGCCTCCTCCAGCTGTCTCCTCCCTAGACTCCTAGCTGGGTGCAGGGGACTGGGTGGGCAGTCCGAAGGCCCCAGGGTAAGGTGGAGACCCTCGGTGGATGGAAACCAGGTTTCGAGACCAGGTGGAACAGAGTCTCTGCTCCCTACCCCTCCGCACATACAACCAACTGGGTTCAACTTGAGAGAGACCTAAACCCTCATGTGAAGCCACGCAGACCTTAGGAGTGATTGTTACAGCAGCCAACGTCAGTCACCCTGACTAAAATCTGATACATGCCAGATATGCAATGACTGCTATGCTGAAAACAGAGATTACAACACAGTGCTTGGGAAAGGCTGATGCTCTATTCTCTGGGCGAGGTATGCCCAGTTCACAGGAAGTAGCAGGGAGGACACTGCCACCAGGCTCTAGGAAATATAGGAGCACAGAGAAGGAACAAACCCACTTTAGCAGTAGTCAACCAGACAAATCTTTGTCCCTTGACTCCAGGTCAGGCTCAGGACATGCTGATGTCTCTCGTGCCCCTTCCCTAGCCCAGTATCCCCAGGCCAGGCCTGGACCTCGCCACCCCAGATAGACTCTATGGCTGACATCGGCCTTAATGTTGAGAAAGCGGGTCCTTTAAGGTGGCCCAAGAGCTGCTAATCCAACCAGGAGAGAAAGAGACCCGTCTCTACCACTCAGCATCCAAGATCAGCCTCTGTTCTGTGGCTTCTCTGGAGCCAGTGGCAATGGAAGCTGCCCAGGGCTCTGCTAGACCTTGCCTATACCCTACAAGGGCCTTGGGACCCTTGGGGTTTTGGGGCCACCAATTCCTTGAAGCCCAGCAAATAAGAGAATGACAATAGCATGGGTACAAATCTCGTGACATACCACAAACCTGGAGGTGGGCACCAAGGGGGCACAGTGCAGCTGCTGCTGACAGGAAGTGAATGGGTCAGAGCCCTGGTGGCTGTGGTAGCAGGGAGGGGCCAGGCCAATGCAGAGGGACAGGACCAGTGTCTCTGGAACGACCGAGTGCTGGGGTGACCTGCACACCGCACGTCAAGACAGCTCATGTTCATTCTGCCCCCCAGCAGCGGCCCAGGCCCACCCCCAGGAGAGGAACACTCAGAACAGGGCAGGACCAGGAAGACAGGCTGCTGACTGTTCCAGAACAAGAGGCAATGGCAGCAGAAACTCCGGCCAACATTTGGAAGGAAGGAATGTGTGTCTCTACAAGACCACTCAGCAACTTAAATGCTATGAGTCGTGTTCTGATGCAAAGAAAATGATGGGGTGGCTGTGGGCAGTGTGTGCCACCAGGGTGAGCAGAACACACAAAACTCCTCCTTTCAGTAAGACAAACCTGAGTGGACACAGTGGAGGTCACCGCCATCTGCTGGCTGTGAGGCAGGGATGGGTCAGCAAGAACAGAGCTAAGGGACAAGCTCTAGGAGGGGAAGGAGCCCGGCTAGAATGCGGTTGGAAGGGTTCCTTTACTTTTATTCGCCCCACTTTGGGGGTTTCTTTGCCCATCAAATGTTCCACCCCTCCGCACCCTCCCCACATGTAAAACACACATGCAGAGCCTGGCGCACAGAGGTGTCAGCCATGCTGGCTTCTCTCCTTGGCTTTTCCTAACCTGCCCTGGTCTGGCCCTGCCTGCCAGCCTGGAGGCTGACCCTCCAGCTCAGTCTATTTACATTTTTAGCCAACTTGCCCGCCCTCCAGACTCCCCGCCCAGATCCAGCGCACTCTGCTTGTACTTCAGTTTACAGTGCTCCTGTTTCATAAACCAAAATCTTAGTCCTAAAAGTAATGCCAGGAAGGACATATGAATGGAGGACGGTTCCTGGAGGCAGGGTGGCCTGGTGGAGGCAGCTGGACACTGCCATCAGACCTGGCCAGCCACTGGGAAGTCCTGTCACCTTCATAAGAACTCTGTGCCTCAGTTTCCCCCTGCAAAACAAGGCTATGACTGCTGATGGAAGGGACCTGTGGCCCCCAATCAGAGAGGGGAATGTGGAAGGAGACCCCGCCCCAGCCCCCTAGGGAAAAGGAGAGCTCCATGAAGACCATGCTCTTGAGAAGTGGTGCTCCATTCCTCCTGTTCGCTAAGCCCTGCTCTCTGCCAATGACACTGAACAGGCAGCAGTGGCAATGAGTACACCCAATTAAATTACCTAACCTGCCTCATTCATTTGGTGAATGTGGTGGCCGATATGAAAAATGCCTTAACCCAGACTCAGATGAACATCTTGGCATTCTAAGGGGGGATCAGTCACCGTGGATGGGCCATGGATGCCCCTCTCAACAGCAGGCAGGCCAAGTGCCCTGAGCAGGACAAGCCCAGACTGCTCCAGCTTCCCCTCAACCCCCTCCTCCGGTCCCTCAGTGTCCCCATCTCAGTCACTGGCAACTCCATCCTTCCACTGCTCTAGCCAAGGAACAAAATGAGTATGGGTCCTGGCTTCCTTGTCTCGTCGCACCCCATGCCCAAGCCATTGACTCTAACTTCCCAGAGGCCCAGACTTCGACCCGCCTCAGCCCCGCAGCCCCTTATAGCCCCCTGATCATCTCCACGCAACACTGGCTCCAGCACTGGTCTCTCTGCTGCTGAGCCATCCCTAGCCGGCCACCCTCTGCGAGAACAACAGAGGACAGCTCCCTTACATCTTATCTGTCCTTCCTAAAGTCAGCTTCTCCAGTGTGGTCAGGTTAGTTTTAAACTGTTGCTCGGCCCCTGGTGGTTTACCCACAAACCATAGGACATCAGGGCTTTTCTGCAGGAACCAGTTTGACAATCAGTCACCCTGAGAGACATGCTTAAAGGCGCTTGTGCTGAGCAGCAGGACAGCAGATCCGGGCCTGGGGGCCGGCTCCTGGGAGACACGTGGTAACAGCAAGCAAGTGTGCCATCAGGAGGTGCCTGCCACTGTGGGTTGCTGGCTGTCCCTGGGCCACCTCAGCCAGAACTAGGCCTCCCACACCCCACATTTTGGCCACTTTTCTTCAGCACCCACATTTTCTCTCATGCTGTTTCTTCTCCACAAACAGGCAGTCCCCTCAACAAACAGGAATCAGGCCTTAGGGACACAGAGATGAACGAGGAAGCTTGGGCAGAAATGCATCACAAGGAATGTAACAAACACATGAACGACAGAGAAGCTGAGGGCCACAGGGGTGCTGCTGTCTGCTTGCCCGGCAGGAGCGCATGGGGCTAGAACCAGGGGCTCTGGAGGCTGATTCTAGGGGTGAAGCAACTCAGTGTCCCTATGAAGGACTCCTCTCATTCCTATGTGCCAGGCTTCATTTGTCACTTGATTATCACATAAGTTCTCGGAACACCATAAAGACAATAGAAACACTGCCCCAAGCACCATGGCCAAGTGCCCTGAGCAGGCAGGCCAAGTACGTATTTCGCACTGGAGACAGTGCAGGTCAGTGTCAATGCCACCCTTCCTGGAAGAAAGACATGTAGGAAGAAATGTCTATGACTGTGGCTCGTGTCTAGCTCAACTGTCAACTCAGCCACTTGAAGCCCTCACATAATTAACTGAAAGTTTGCCAGGATGTTGCCCAGGAAGGCCTCTGGGTGGTGCCGCAGAAATCCCCAAACAGGTGTGCAGAGGGGCTGAGGAAAACCCCGGCATTCATCAGCTCTCACAAAGACATGCCATCTCTGAGAGTCACAGAGACGAGGACATGGCATCCCTTTGACCTGTGGGTCAGCTTCTCCCCAAGTGGGGCTCCTTAAAGGCCCCCAGCATGAAGGGAGGTGTCACTGCAGATTCAGATATTCCTGCTCCAGGGCACTTACTCAAAGCTTGGTTCCAGGAGCTGCAGCTACATTTCTGGCTGCTGTAGGGCAGGGGGGCTCTGAACCCCGGTACTGGGCAGCTGGTCCCATTCACTGCCTGAGACTGTTCTTTCTCTTACCCTTTCTTTTCCCACCCAAACCCAGGGCTGGAAGGTCTGACCTGGTGCCTGTTTCCACCTTTCCCACCCTGAGCTGGACCCTGACCTCTGCCCCTCGCCCTGCCACCAGGCCTATGCCACTGCAGACTCTGATTCTCTCCTCCCTCCCCTTTGGGAGAATTCGGTCCTTCTAGCCAAGGGGACATCAAGTGTAGGTGTAGCCACCCCTGCCCAAGGCTCCTCAGGCTCACGGTGCCCTCTGGGGGCAATGCCTACACCCCAGCCACAGCAACTCCCTTTGCCCGGGACCGACGGTGTCTCCATTGGCCCCAATGCTCCAGTCCTTGGAGGTGCAGTGACAGGGATGTCATAGGAGGGTGGGATCTACCCCTGCTATGCTGGCCAAAATGCCACAACTGACAACCAGGACATTTGTGCTACAGCTCGGGAACCCAATTCAGATGAGTTTCAGAAAAAAGGCATGTTTGTCATAAAGGTCTGGTTTTGCAGCACCTGAGCAGGAGTATGACAAAGCACCGGCACAGCATTGGCCACACAGATAGCTTTCTCAGCTGCCCTCCCTTACCCACATCCTTCTCCCTCCCACTCCTGCAAAGGAATGTGCAGACGTGGGGGACACGAGACAGCTGACAGCCCCCAACTTTAAACTCTCAGCTCTAACCATGGAAAAGTCTGAACGCACAGATTCTGACTCTCTAGTCTGGCTCTACCCAGGGAAGGCTGTATAAGGGTCTAGCTCGGGCCAGGTGCCCTGGCTGAGGTCCCAGTGCAGCGTGAGCACTCCCATGAAACTCATGAGCTTGGTGGGGGTGGCTCCCACAGAGGGGGCAGGGAGACACCCAACAGAATCATCCTAATTCACCACAACTTTTAGTAGCCGAATGGAGAGACCCTACAGCCAATGTTTCTTAAACTTTAAAAAGTCAAGAACTCCCAGTGTTAACTAAATCTTTTTTAGATCGTTTAAAACAGATAACGTAAACTCAGCTATAAACTCTTTTCTTGGCACTCTTAGACTACCATAAAACTGACAAACCCTAACACCTGTGGGCTCATACTTACATGACAACGTGAGGGATGAGGCTGCTGCACAGAAGCCATCACACAAGCATAACCTGCCAGCTCCAGACGGCCTCACCTGCCACGCCTGCCACGCCTGCCACGCCTGCCACACCTGCCACTCAGCCTGGCCTGGCCTGAGGCCAGAAATGCCCATAGTGGCCACCTACGTCCACCCAGCAGCTATCTGGCCCAAATAGCAGTGGTGAGCCTTCACTGTTCTCCAGAAAAGTGAGTTGTCCAGTGTGGCAGAGGAGCGGGGATGTGGGGACATCCCTGGACTATGGACAGGGGTCTAAGGGTCCTAGGTGGTGGGACCCACACATGTGTTTTTGCTCTTTTGCATAAAATCAAGAATTATAGGAGGAAAGTGCAAAGCGCGGCTTTATGGCTTGCTTTGTGAAAGTGCGAGACGAGGGCCCTGGTTACTTCCTGTAGTCCCCTAATGGAGCTCAGTCTGGGGGCCACGGCAGGTGGTAAGCTTGGTAGTGCCCGCCACAGTTCCTGTGTGACGAGCAGCGTCCTTCTCACCTGCCCTCCTCCCTAGTCTGTCTGCAGCATCGTGCTCCTAACACCTGTGTCAGTTCACCTAAAGGACTACATTTCCCACAATGAGCCCAACAGAGGATTGAGAGGAGGTGGCCAAGACGCTCTAGCCGCTCACCTGCCTCAGCG
The DNA here is from genome assembly GCF_902729225.1 of Pteropus medius. Classification (NCBI taxonomy): domain Eukaryota; kingdom Metazoa; phylum Chordata; class Mammalia; order Chiroptera; family Pteropodidae; genus Pteropus; species Pteropus medius. Next base: position 699,419 of record NW_024344433.1, read on the forward strand.
GATGAATCACCTGTCCCAAGATCTTTGCAGACAGAGAACCTCACTGGGAAAGAAGCGGGGTGTGAGCCCCAACGCCACACTGGCAAGTCCCTCTCATGTCCCCTGGCTCACTTGGTCCTCCTGGCATCTTGCTGCTGGGTGGCTGGGTGGCCATCTGGCAGGCAGGGGCCAGACTCACAACGCTGGGGCCTCATCAAGGTCATAAGCTGTGGAGCAAGTTTGGCCTTGGCCACTCGGCACGCAACCGCCACACAAAGCAGAGTGTGGGCATGCTAACTCAAGCCACGGCTGATACCAGCACTAGGCACAGTCCTGTCCACTGCAGAGGTTCTCATTTCCACACCCTTCCATGTGTATCATTTTAACCTTGCAGTGTCTATTAAAATATTATTTCCTTCCCTCATCCCTTTTCAAGACTCCCTTGGAAGAAAACATTTCAGATCCAAGACTCCAACTCTGAGCACTATCTCCTCAATGTCCCCAGGGCCAGACTTTACTGGTGACTGGGTCTCTGACCCGTCCCCGGCTTTCCGATGCCGGAGGAAACAGCTCTTCCGGAGAGCCGGTAGGAGGGAGTAGCCTCTTTTTTTGCATTGTTCATGTTTGATTTCCTTTTCCTAAGCTAAAATTAAGCTCCTTGAAAAAAACAGTGTCAGTATTTTTGTCAAAATAAATTTCTAAAAAAACTTGTGAAGAGGGTAAAGAGACAAAACCTAGCCAACAATAACAGCTAATACTAAAAAAAAAAAAAAAAATAGATATCAAATGTTGTGTATATCTAAGGGTGAAGACAGGGCATATAGAAAGTGTGTGGAGGTGCACTATTTCGGTGGGAAGACAGAACGGGACACACACGGACCGGAGTCAAAGTCAGGACTGAGACCTGGTTTCCACGGTGATATCAACTCGATTAGCAGGGCTCCTCTGCTATTTCTGTACAAATTCTGTGTTTTGGGGTCATTTCCTTCTCTCTCCTGCTCCCAACAGGTTTTATTCATTCGCTGCAGACCATCCTGGTTCAGTAAGCATAGTTATGTTAAGGTGCTGTGGGAAAGTGTCACTGAGTACCCCAGTTCCTAGTGACAACACCCCCACAGAGGAGAATCAAGCCTGTACCTTGCTGGCCTCAAAAAACTCCCTCGCCCTCTTTCATGCTTGTGAAAGGACAGTGAACAGGTGGGCATGCGGGCAGTGGCTGGACACAAAAACATGGCAGGTCATGTGGGGAAGTGAGGTCCTGACCAAGGCTGGCCCACTCAGAAGACACCAGAGCCCCAAAGAGGTGCTTTGTCTTTCGCTAACCTAACAGCAAAGTTCACTCTTGGAGGGGACCTGGTGTCCACACTGGCTCCAGACCCAGCCCCTAGAGCTCGCTGATGAGATAGCCTGAGGCTACTTCAAGTCCTAGCGCCTGAACACTGGCGCCGCACCATGCAGTTTCCACACGGCAGCCTGGCCCCCACCCTGCTCCCGTGGAAGCCTCATCGCCATCACTCCAGCACCTTCACCAGGTGGCTTGCGGCCTGACAGGGCCAGTGCACGCCATGTATATTGTTCCACCGACCGCTGCTGACAGAACAAACAGGACTGACAGTAATTTACAAGTTCCATGACTGGACTCAGGTGGGTCCAGTTTACTTTTATACTCACTAGGGAAGCTGGTTTTCTAATTCAAAGTACCAAAGTTGGCTTCTTGGGAGAATAAAAATAAAAAAAATTCCATACAGGGCTGCAAATGCAAAGCCACAACTACAGATCAATGAAATGCTGGGAAGTCGAGGTTATTTCTGGAGCGAGGCAGTACTCCAGGAGACCGGGGATGCCCTGCCCAGGGCCCCCATGGGTGCAGCACCAGCCAGGCTCATGTTGGCTCCCGTGCCCACCATGGAATGGACAGACAACATCTACAACCAATGCCAAAGGGACAACTCTCTTATCCTGGCAGGTCTTGCGGGGGTTCCAAAGGTCATTTTCTCATCGGTACAACTGTACCTACAGGCAAAACATGCTCACTAGCTCTGAAGGAAGCATTATTCAACTCTGCGAACAAAAAACAAAAGCCAACATCAATGACCACAAAAGGACCTAGGAGCCCTAGAGTGAGGTGGCCAGGCAACGCCAGCACCACAGCCGCCTTTCACCTTTACGCAAGATGTCCCAGGCAACCTCGGCCTAAGCCATGCAGTGGACAGACTGCAAGAAAGCTGCCAGAACCCACCCCGTCTTTCACTGTGGCCGTGCTCCAGAGGGGTCCCTGAGCTGGCCGTGCTTTTGTTTAGAAGCAGCAGCTAATCATCCAGATAGCCATGTAAATAATGAGAAAAATGTCAAGAAGTGCTTTGATGTTATTTTTTTTCTTCCAACTCTGCAGCTCAGTTCTGAAATGTAGAGAGGACACGAGAACAAAGGCCCCACCAAGGACTCCCTGTCACATGTTATGTGTTAAAGTTACCGCTGCCGAGAGCAGGGGAAGTGAAAACGAATTAAAACCTCTACTTCTGCTTTCACATTTTTAACATCCTCGGCACCTGAGTAATAAAGAGATCAGGGAAAACGTGCCTTAAAAATCCATTTTCAGAGTGGTTCCCATCTTTTACTAGAATAAATTTGTAGAAAAACTAAAAACTGGAAGCTGGCATGTAGCAGGGATATCCTCCAAGCCACCTAGGCCTGGCCTGCCTCAGCACAGAACACTGGCGGGAGGGCTAGGGTGGCAGGCCTCCGCCAATGGGATATTCTCCCCATCAGCCCCACACAGGTGCCACCTGCCACCCCAAGACTGTTCTCCAGCCCACCACCAGGGCTCGGTGACGCCTGGGCTCTTGCACACCCATCAGGCAGGTGTGAACGCATTCATACTTTTCCAGAACACTGTGGGGAAAGGAGCAGACACTGGTGTATAAAGACAGCACAGTCCTGGCTCAGTCAGAGACCCTGCCCCAGGCCGCAGCTCAAGACAGCTATGCAGCTAAAAGCTCTTGCAGCCCCACCCAGCCACACAGAACCTGGTGCGCCAGCCTGCCCGCCAACCACACTCGAGATGCGGAGAAGTGTCAGGAACACACACGGATCCCCAGTCGGAGCCTTGGGCTCTTGGTCTGATCCGGGTTTTAATTCAGCTACTAGATCTTGGACAAACCACAAACTCTAGGCACTTTGTGTCCCCACTGCCCGCCCCTTACCCCGTTACTGTCCTACATTGGCAGAGTACCAAAAAGGTGTGACTTGTGCTGCTTCTGCTTTCATTTGCTCCTCACAGCAAAGCTCACCTGGCCACAGGAGAACCATCATCCCTGTCTCAGCGAGGACATCGCAGTTCAAAGAAGGAGGTGTCTTGCCCCTGATCACTCTGTGGGCAACCAGCAAGGCTAGGACAAACAGTAGGACTGACTCCACTCTGGTCACCTTGCAGAGTTGGCAAGGACACCTCAGTACTTCTTCAATGACAGGCACTTGGGGTCATGACTTCTACCTGACCTTGTACTACTGTGCAGATTTTTCTTTAAATAAAAATTTTAAATTAAATTTACTACATGTAATATTTTGAACTAATTAATATTTAAGTATATATGTAAACAAATTTAACTAATCAGATTCAAGGTTCACATCCATCCTCAAGTGGCAGATGTGTTCCCTCAGGGGACACTGGGCCTGGAGCAGAGGACACAGAGCACAGCATCCTATCTCTACCCCAAGTACCAACTAGCTGCTTGACTAAGGGAAGGCACAACTCTGCACCAAGTCCTCTGCCACTAAGGGAAACATTCCCACCTCAGAGGTCTGCTGCATATATCAACTAAGAAAGCTGAAGACCTCGAGGTACTATGATAAACTTAAGTGTCACCAGGCCTTGCTAAGGGTCAAGTGAGATACAAAAGCAAAAATGCCAGGAACAGTAGGAGTGAGCATTTAACCCTTTCAGTGACGCGTCCTTTCCGGGTGTGAACAGGGGAAAGGCTTCCCCAGGACCTGGACCTGGCCGGCCAGCGACACCTACTGTGGCTCCACAGAGCCCACCACAGACAGTGACACCACTGGGTACATCTGCACATGGGCCACAGACTGAGGTGGTCATCGACACCCGCCTCCACTGATCGCTGTAGGCCGTCCACCCAGCCAAGAAACTGCTGCTTTAAGAAGACTACCCACCCCTTGTCCTTGAAAGCTACAGTGACACACTCAAAAAACTATGTGTGGGGATGGGGGTGTATGTGGGAACTCTCTGTTCAATTTGGCTATGAATCTAAAACTGCTCCAAAAAGTAAAATTTACTCATTAAAAAAAAAAGACTTCCAGACACGAATTCCCCAGGGCTTTAGCTGTTCTGCCCCAGGAGGTCTAGAGAAAAATGGCGGAATGGGCGGGGGGGGCGGCAAATCGCAGGAGAGCCTGCAAACAAATCTGTGAGGAAGGCTTCTGAGGCATAAACTCTGGAGTTCTGCTGTTCATCAGATTTTGTGGAGCGATATTCTGAAAAGCCTTGAGATTTCAAATGAAGTTAGATAAATTGGGCACTCTGTCGTCTCATACAAGGTCACAAAACAGGGCCAACCATGCGCCCAAGGACAAGCTTGCAGGGACACTGCAGAGCAGTTCTAAAAGTACCAGGTGATCACCGCCCCCAGCATTTTAGGGGGACAGACGAGGGGACCGAGAGCCAATGCACACTTGGCATTGCCAGGCTGACTGCCGCCGTGCGGTCCTGCTCTGGTGAGCCACTCTGCACGTGGGCCAGACCTAAAGATACCAGGGTGACACGGCCACTCTGATGACTCTGTTGTCAGGCTGGTCATTAAACATATCTGAAGGACGAAGGCAGGGAGAAGGCAACCTGCAGAATTATCTCATGCTGCACTTTTATAATCCTGAGGGTAAGGGCTGCCTCCCGGTCCTTGGCAGGCAGAGCTGGGAACTGTGCTGTGGGTCCCAGGGAAGAACAGGAAGATGCCACGTCAGATGCATGCAGAGACGCAATGCCACTGACCAGCTTCCACAACAGAATCTACTTCCCACAGCTCTGGAGGCTGAAAGTCCAGGGTCAAGGTGTCAGCAGGCTGGGTTTCTCCTGAGGCCTCCCTCCTTGGTAGCAGTGGCTAACCTCTCATGTGTCCTCACATGGCCTTTTCTGGGCATCCTCCCTGCTGTCTCATCGTATTGGATCGAGACCCCACCTTTAAGGCCTCATTTAATCTTAATTACCTCCTTAGAGATGCTGTCTCCAAACACTGAGAGTTAGGGCTTCAACATATAGAGCGGGACATGATTCAGTCCTCATGAGATACAACACGTCTTACAGACTATGCCAGGCACCTGTGACCTGATGCACTGCCCCAGTCCAGCACCCAAGTGGGTGGGTGCTGCCAGTGGGAGTCAGGACCAGAGAGTATAAGGCAGCCCACCTTCCTGCTTGCAGAGGGCATGGTGCCCTCTAAGGCAGAGAACCTGAATCCTCCTTCTCCCTTCCCCACATCTGTCTCACTGTGAGGTCATGGCAGGGAGAGCTGGGCCAGCACTTTCCAGTCATCATCTCAGAGTGCTCAGGGCGACCTTACAACATTGGACACCCAATGTCCAAACCTGACCAGCTCAAGGTCACAATGCAGACAGCAGCCAGGACACCCAAAGCCCAGATCCCAAGCTTCCCCCTCACTCCATGCCACCCCCTCATCTGACTACCTACCAGTCAGACCCATCCATGCTCTGAATACAACATTTAAAATATACCTTTGACCAAAGACCCAGAATAAACCAGAGACAGCTGAAGGCTGTCTCCAGAGAGGGTGATGAAATTTCCTTTCATGGAGAATTCCAGAAACAGTCAAACTCTATTATTTAGTTTACATCCTTATAACACAAACCCTTGTAGTAGGCAAGGGCACAGATGTCTCTTTTTGCCCTCCCTTCCTCGTTCACCGCCTCCCTTTGTGCCAGTGCATCACTGCCAATGGTCACTTTCCGTCCCTTCACACACCATTCCAGTGATACATGGACTATTATTCCCGTACGCTTCTAGCCCCTCATCCTCCCCTCTGCTCAATTATTTTTATACATATCACATCTGTATATACCACAAACTTAAAAGTGTATTATCATAACTATACATAACTTTGTGTTTTTAAAGACTCTGAGGGAGGAAAAGAAAGCACTTTATGTTTTTAGAGTTTGTTATGTTAACCTTATACTGTTTCTGGTTCTTATCATTGTTTCCTGTGGATTCAAGTTACCTAATGCAGTGTAACTTCCTTATTCCAATAGAGCTTTTCTCCCACTTGCTTCTTTTATGCTATTACTGTCAAACACAGTACTTTTCTAAATGCTATAGGCCCAGCAATATAATTATATACAGGCCTACGATAGATATTGTGGGTCTGGCTGAAGACCACCACAATAAAGCAAATATCACAGCAAAGCGAGTCACATGAATTTTTTGGTTTCCCAGTACACATAAGAGTTATATCTACATTACACTGTGGTCTGGTAAGTGTGCAGCCGCATATGTCTAAATAAACAATGTATACACTTTAATTTAAAAATACTTTATTGTGAAAAAATGCTAACCATCACCTGAGCCTTCAGCAAGTCATAATCTTTTTGCTGGTGGAGGATCCTGTCTTCAATCTGTGCAAAAACAAAACAAAAAACAAAAAACAAAAAAACTCCCACAGTATCCGTGAAGCACAGTAAACCGAGTTGGTCCATATATGTATATTACTTTATAAAATTGCTTTTCAAATCACTTAAGGGGAGATTGTGCACACACACTGTCTTTCACAATTGCGTGATTGCCTTCTCTGGCACTGCCTTCCCACATGGGCCTGAACGACCTGCTGTGGTCATTCGCCTTTAGCCCAACGAGCTCCCCTTAGGCTTCCTGCAAGGTGGGTGTGCTGACAACAAATTCTATTTGTTTTTTAATTTGTGAATGTCTTTATTTCACCTTCATTTTTGAGAGAATTTTGCTGGATGTGAGATCCCTGGCGATGGCTCGTTTTTTCTCTCAGGACTTTGTGCCACGCCACTGCCTCTGGTCCCCACTGTTGCTGATTAAGTCAGCTGTTGGTCTTACTGGGATCCCCTGATACAATCTGAGCCATTTTTCTCTTGTGGATTTCAAGATTTTCTTTCTCTTTCAACAAGTTTTGCTAAGATGGGCATGGTTATGGCAGGGAGAGCTGGGCCAGACCTCTTTGTATTTATGTGAGAAGGAATTCACTGTGTTTCTTGGATGTGTAGATAGCTTTTCATCAAATTTGGGAAGTTTTCAGCCATTCTTTTTTCCAATGATTTTTCTATCCCTTTCTCCTCTCCCTTTTCCTCCTAGAACTTGTATTAAGTGTGTCTATTAGTGTGCTTCGTGGCAACTCACATTTCTTTGAGGCTCTGTTCATTTTTTTCATTCCGCTCCCATATCATTTGAACTGCATCATCTCTATCACTCTGTCTTCAAGTTTACTGATTCTGTCTTCTGCTAGTTAACATCTACTGTTGCAGCTCTCTAGTGCATTTTACTTTGTAACTCCAAAATTTCCATTCGGTTCATTTTTGTACTTTCTATATCTTTATTGATATTCTCCAATTGATCAGACATTGTCATCATACCTGTCTTTACTTCTTTATGCATCCTTTCCTTTAATTCTCTGAATATACAGTTGACCCTTGACCACCACAGGGGTTAGCGGCACCAACCCCCATGCAGTTGAAAATCTGTGTATAACTTTTGACTCTACAGTCAGCCCTTCGCACCTGCAGATTCAACCAACTGTGGATCAAAAACAATATTTTCAATCTGCATTTGGGAATCCGTGGGTGGAAAACCATGGTTAAGAATATAAAAATACCATTTTTGATCTGCAGTTGGTTGAATCCACAGATGTGAGACCCACTGATACAAACAGCCAACTGAATTTATTGAAAAAACCCACGTATAAGTGGACTCACGCAGTTCAAACCCATGTTGTTCAAGGGTCAGCTGTATTTATGATGGCTGCTCTGAAGTCTTTGTCTATTGCACCCGATATCAGGGCCCTCTTTTTCTGTTGCTTTTTTCCCCCCATCACACTTTCCTATTTCTTTTCATGCCTTATCCTTTTTTTCTTCAAAACTGGACCTTTTCAACAACATGTGGCAACAGCTCTAAATGGCAGTCCCCACCCCATCAGGGCATGTTTTCATTTGCTTATTTTTTCAGTGAATTGGCCAGATCAATTAGTGGAGTCCACTTCCCCACCCCCATCTCGGCCTTCCTGGTGTTGTTCCTCAGAGGTGTGCGCAGGCTCCCTGGGGTGAGGATAGTTTTATCAGGGCTCTTTTTCTCTTCCCTGGTCTCCTTAGGCTGCCTGCCTCTGATGCTATCACACCCAGCTGTTAGACTCCATGCATTGCTGGTTGGCTGCTCCACTGGTTTTGACAACGTCCTGGGGCATCCATGGCTGAGCAGCCTGATCTGATTACATACAGGCTTTTTTGTAGGGATAATTGCTGAGGTCAATGTTTGAGGTTTGCTCTGACCCCAGGACAGCTCTTCTTAGGTCTTTCCCTGGTTTTCTCTAGTTCAAAGTTTCAACTGCTACTCTTGTGAAGCTACCACTCTTTTCCATTCTAACTACCAGTCTCCTTGTTTTTGAGAGCATTCTTAGGTTTGAACCTCCCCACACTCCATTATAAATAAATTCAGCACCTCTGGGAGAGCCGCAGAGCTCTCCGTTCTCATAGCCAATGTCTTCACCTTGGCAAAACCTCCAAGTGACTGCTCTGAAGCTGGGATCAAGAACAATGGCCCACCTCTCTGAGAGTGACACCGTACTTTATAGACAGAGGGCTGGGGGGGCAGGTGGTAGCCTTTGATCTTCTTGGCTTCACTTTCCTGCAGTTGAACCTCTACCCTATGAGCAAGCTGGGGTGACAGAGGACAAATGGGGCCCCAGTCACCTTGCCTTGGTGCAGAGTCTCCACTCTGTAAGTACGGCTGGCTACACATCCCTGAAATTTACCATCTGCAACATGAAGCTTGAGGAGAATGAGAAGTGCTGGCAGCCTGCCCCTTCTAGGGAGATGCTGTACCCCTTGATGGAAACTTAGGGGCAAGGGAGCCAAGTCTACTCGGCCACACCCAGCCAGAGAATAGCTTCTGTCCTGCTGAGCTGGATGGGAAGAAGGGGATCATGACTCAAGTGCCAGAGGCTCTTGCTGGTGTTTCTAAGATTTAGTCAATGTTGCTTCATTTGCTGTATACCCTTAGGACAATTCAGTTGTCCCAATATTTTAACTGTTTTCTTAAAACAATTTTCACCAATTATTGTTTTGCTGAGGAGCAGGTCTGCAGACCTCCTAATACTACTATTCCCAAGGTGGACCCCAAGAATACTTAGACTTAATTTCCAACAATCAACAAAACACTACGTGCAAGTTCCTTTTGGTCTAATGCTCCACATTAGGGAAGCTGGCATTAACCAGCAGCATATGAACTCTACACACTATGAGGAAACTCCCTCAGCAGGAACCAAGTCATTTGTTAAAATCACAGTCACCCAGGGGCATATCCTGATTAGCAAGTCACCTGTAAAATGTGAGCAAATGTTACCATGCACGAGAGGTGACCACAGGCCAGATCATCAGGGGGTCAAGTAGACAAACCACACGCATCCCTCATAAATAAATACCTTTGAAGCAGGCCCTCTGCACAACGGGGGCTCATTTCGTTGCAGGCCACTCAGCTGAGAAGGCCGAGAGCCCAAGGGTTATGCTTTCTGTCTCACCCCATGGGCACCCTCTCCAGAGGCAGCTCTGCTCAGACCTCCCTGGGACCTGACTGTGCTCACCCTAACGAATGCACCTACAGATCGTCTCCTGTAAGCCCTGGTGTCACAGGGGTACACATCCCCGTCCCCACAGCCCAGTGAGATACACACTAGGAACACAGGATGGAAATGGATGGTAAATGACATCAGGTACTGGCCCCGGGGAATAGCACATCAGTAGGGCCTGCCCCTTCAGACAGTAAGAGCCATTGCAGTCGGGAAACCTCTGGTAGCTGCTTCTGGCCAGAGAGGTATCACTTGGGTGGCAGTTTCTAAAGCATATTACACTCCTCCCTAATGCTGAGGGCTGTCCTGAACAAGAGACTCAGGACACGGATGACTCCTGTCCCCGACTCGAGTGCCCTGGGCTCCCTGTCCATTGGCAGGAAGGGGAAGATGACACGACTCGGTGCTAGACTGTCCATAAGGTACCTCCTCTGAGGCACAGGGCGCCAGGTCTACATTAAATGTGCCTGGCTTAAGTTCCTTCTTTTGTTACGTCTATACCTCATGGCAGCTTGGCTTCTTCACATGCAATCAGGTTATCAGCTTTCAACATTCTTGTCGACTGAAAGATGCTGCTTCCCCCTGGACAAGACAGCAAGCAAGAGAGTGTGTGCACACTTCACAGAGAACATGCTGGGTGAGGGCCCCAGGGCTCAAAGGCGCACCTCATCTCCGCCCCCCACGTCCTACCCGCCTAGGCCTTGGGTGGCTGACAGAGACCCTCTTGCCTCAGGTGTTACTGTCCGATGCTTTCTGGGCAGTTGCCAAAAACAGAGACCTTAGCCCACACTTAAAAAACCCTGCCACCTATGTTTTTGCCCGTAACAAGAAAACCCTCTGACGTACACACAGCTCACCCCAAGCCCCTTTTTGGAAATACAATTTGTTTCTGATGAACTGGGTCTCGGCCGCAATTAGATACAGGAGGGACCTAATGTTCCTGCTCTCGTCTGCCTGACCCAGTTTAGGTTTTGATTGTTTTTTTCCTCCATCACCATAAAGAAACGCAACTCATCTTTCTTCACTGTAATTTTTTAAAATTAAGAAGTGAGCATTAAAATGCTTCTTTTCTCTGAAAATTGTTTTTTATCGTTGTTGTTCTGAACAGAAAGATTCCGTGTATTGTAAAATAATAATTTTGGAGATCAAAACAAACTCTTTGTGATCTGTTGTGACACCCAAAGGACCAGATATTCCTCTTCAAAGTATTATTTGGTCACGTGCAGACACAACCCCTTCACCTGGCTGTCACCACCGACCTGCCTCATCCACTAGGAGGTTCTGGTATCACAGGCCGGTGCTGATTCTAGGGCAAAGATGCATGAAGTCTTAGTTTCAAATAGAACTAAAGGAAGGAAGTAGCCCCATGAGGATGATGAAGGGGTCAGGACCAAGCCAGACAACAGATACCTCCAGACAAGCAGGGTCGAACTCCCGTCCCCAAAACCCCAGACTCCCTTCCATGTTTAACGGTGCCACCACAGGCACAGGGACCTGGGGCACCTCTGCAAGGGACACAGGCCCCCACAGGGCACCGTCATCCTCAACTGGGCTCTATCCTCCCAAGCCAAGTACTGTTTCTGGGACCATCTTCTTTCTTTTCAGAGACTCCCAAGTAACAAGTAGCTGGATTAGAAAAAAAAGCCAGCAGAAAACCTGGCCCTTTAAGAGGCCGCTCTCCACTCCCAGTGCGCCTGTCCCCTCCTGCGCCCCTCCAGTCTCCACCTCGGCAGACAGCATCGCCATTTTCCAGGTGGGTCCGGACAAAAGCTCCCTCCATCAGTCCCTCCCTCATGCGCATCCAACACATCAGCAGGTCCAAAGGACACACCCACATCAGAGCACTTCTCAAGACCACAGCTCTTGGGTCATGAGGTCACAGAACTTCTGGATAAACTCCATTATTCTGGGCCTTTCTAGACTGTTCACATCACTCCACCTGCACACAGCTCCTACAAAGACGTTAACAGCCCACAGATGGAGCTGAAAAGGCAGCAGAATTTGGCGCTGCACAAGGTGGGGCGGTCATAACCCCACACGAAATGCCACGTCATCCAAGGACGAAGACTCAGACAGAATAGTTACAGATACCTCACACCACCTCCCTCCCAGACACTAGTTACGCGACTGTAACCATGGGGGCACCTTCCAGCCTCAGTGTTTGCTCTGCTAAAAAGAAAACTTTAGGGCCTGAGAATGAGATTATCACAGGAGCTGGACACCTCAGGGTTCCAGTACAGTGGTCAATAATCCCCCAAATCAAAGACCCTAAGACATTTGGAACCAGTAATGTCAACACATGATGTGTAAATGACAACTCCCATTTGGTGCTTCAGGGTCCCAGTGCCCACCAGAGTCACTGGCACGACAAGTATCTCTCTGCCAACACTGGGGCCATGCACAGGAACAGGGTTCAGGCCAGGCCTAGTCATCATGAGGGCCTCCACTCCCCAGCACCTTCCCAACTGTACCCATGAGGCCATACAGTCAATGATGCCTCTCCCAGCCCGCTGGCATCTCTTGAGGCTCAATTCAACATTCCCAAGTCAGCCAGCCACCAGCCTCTGACTGCAGGCACCCACTGAAGCCGGAGACTGCATTCCTTTCAGAAATGGCTTCTCCTGGACTCTCTCCGTTTGGGGCCTGGCCTCTCTCAGCTCACACGTATCTGACACCACGGTCCAACTGTCAACCAAACCGGTCGATCACCGAGTTCTGCCCCCTCTTCTTTTAAGACATCTCTGTTTTCATCATCTCCTTTTCTCTATTCCCACTGCCACCCCATGTAGTGAATGGGCTCCCCAGAGAGGCTAGAGCCAAAGATTACATCACTTACACACACGTGCACACTCATGCACTGTTTAAGGCAAGGGCCCTGAGTCTGCAGGTTGGTGGGTAACTTCCATCAGCCCCCGCACCTCACATTCCCACAACACTCCCCACCTTGCCTGGCCTGTAGGAGCCAGTCCTACCCCATTTCTTACCATTCTCCTTGAACCCCAGGCTCAAGCAACCCTCTGTCTAGGGAGCCCAACTGTGCTTCCTGTACATCCTGGCCACACAGCTCACCAGGTGTCTAGAACTCTTCTCCCAGCAGTTCTTCTCTCAGGCTAGACATTGACTGGGAGCCACTGCAGGACTCGGGCCACAGGCATCATTCATTCAAGACCAACCCATGGCATCTCCGCATGAGCCAGCAAGAGTGTATGGCTGCAAGGTCGCAGTGCGAGCCTATGCAGGACACCACCAGCACGGAGACCAAGTCAGAAACGCAGCACGGAGGAGGCACACATCAGGTGAACAGCCTAAAATCGCATCTGCAAGAGTCCAAGAGGGGTGCAGAGCCGGTAAACAGAGAGACATCTCCAGGTGCTACTTGCCAGTGTTGCTACCTACAGGTTTTGCTTTTGCTGCTCAGTTGAAAGCACAGAAACTGAAATCCCAGCAGCTCCAATCAATTAGTTCCCAGGTCTCGGTCTCCAAACTACCCTCCAGGAAGAGGGATAAGGGCTCTTCGAGCAATGGCCGATTCTAAGGCTGGGGCAGGAAATGTGCGAGAGGGTCTTGGAGCACAGCACAGTGCCAAAAAGTCAAGACATGCTCAAAAAAATATTTTAAAACAAAAACCCCATGATAATGGGGGTATGTCAAAGGGACACAGGAGCCAACTGAAAGAGCTCCAATCAATCTAAGCAACAAAATAAATAATCAGGCACTGAATTGCAACCTAAAGTATAATAAATATCTGAGTCCATAGTGATGCAAATAAATGACTGAATAATGTACAAATGGAGGGAACAAATCTCCCACATAGAAGAATTCCAAATAATTGTCCCCTCAAAGCAGTGGGGCCTAACTCCGGCCTCTCACTTTGGGCTGCACGTAGTGGCTGCCTTCCAAGGAAAACGTGACAGGCGAGGCAGGGAGAGCCACTTCACAGTGGAGAAACCCAAAGCACAGCCTCAGCCAAGTGGCACAGTTACACCAACAGCGGTAAGTCATGTTGACAGGATGTTCCCTGCCACGATGTCACCGGAGGGTGCTCTGTCTCTGGTCTCCCTCCCAAAACCCATAACCCTAGTATAGCCATCAAAATATATCAGACAAACCCAAAATAAAGGGCATCCTACAAACACCTGACCATCACTTCTCAGAGCTGCCGTGGTTATCAAAACAGAAAGTCTGAGAAACTGTCACAACTGAAAGGACCTTGAGGAAATTAAGCAAATAAGTATAATGTAGTGTCCCAGACAGGTCCCGGGACAGAAAAAGAACATTAGACAGAAAACTAAGGAAACCTAAATAAAGTCTGGACTTTAGTTAATAACATGTCACCTTTGCCAGGAGAACATGTTAACAACATGGGAAACTGCGGGTGAGGGGAGACAGAGGAACTCTGCGCTATCTTCGCAAATTTCTATAAAATTGAAACTATTTTAAAATTTAAAAGTTTATGAAAAAATAATCTTATCTCTAAATCTGCGAGCCTTCCCTTCATTTATGTATTTTTTCAAGGGCGAGGATGGAAGTCTGACTCTGTAGCCACAGCGAGGCCTCAGCTCCCTCCAGCCGGGCAGGAGCCACTCGGTGCACGTTCGTGGGCTACCTGGTGGTGGCTTGCCCCTTGCCTGCTGCTGCTGGCTGAAGTCATTGGTGCAACGACTCCAGGTCAAAGCTGGCAGACTTCTCCCAGGACAGTTTAGGCCAGCCAGCCAGAGCGATTGGACAAGCCTTGCACGAACTAACCCCTAATTCCAGACTCCTCTGATGCGACTTGGCTACAGGAATCCAGCCCCATGACCCAAATGCTCTGTGACCTGGGCCTGCTTGGTCTGCCCCAAACTGCAGGGCCTCTGGGCAATCCCTAATCCAGTCTTGCTTCTTCTGGCTCACCTGTAAATCAATGGTTTCCACACCTTCTTAGCCCATCAAGACAGATGCACTCTGCTTCAGAAGAAAGGGATACACAGGCTGACAAGAAAGGCGGGAAAGGCTGTAAGTGTCCTCCTTCAGAAGACAATCAAGAGCAGAAAGAGGGGACTGGACAATGAGGAGGATTTTCAAAGGTCCCAGACGCTCAGGGCCCAGAAGGGAGCACAGCACCTTCTGTTTCACAAAGCATCAGAGGGTTACACCTGATTCTCAGACATCTTGCGTGAGCGCCCACCATGTATATGCATTCCCATGAAATTCGGCCTAATTTATTAGTGAAATCTAGGAAAACACACAAGTCAGTCTACATAATCACTGCGCCCCATCAAGATTCCCAGGAAAAAGAAAGAAAAGGTGAGGGTGGGGTCAGGGAGACCAACCTGCTGCCGGAGACCCTGGACGGCAGGAGCATTGCTGTGTGGGCTGTGGTCAGTGTCCTGCTAAGGCAGTGAAACAGTCCTTTTCTAATTCAACATTGTCATCAGGAAGGCTCCCTCTCAATTTTAATGAGCAATAACTCTTTCGATAAAATTTAAATAATTTTATGAAAAAAGAAATATCCAATTTAGGTAGTTAGCGAATAGCACCTTTCAGTTCTTTAGACAAGGTGTTTCCAATAGAGTTCCATTTTCTCAGTTACAGATTTACCTCAAGAAAAGAGTATTCAAATGTAACAACAAATCCTTTAACTAGTCAACGATGATAATGGGAAAAGTTCCCAAAAGTCTCATTGAAAAATCAAAATACTTTCAAGTTAATAAGATGCATGAAATCAACAAAAGAACCTAACACCGAAAGTACTGCAGCAATAGTCCCTGAGTGACATGTCCCTAAATGTAGGGGACAACCAGAGACGCTGGCTGCCCAAAAGCCAAGCCACCCAGCAGCCTGGGGCTCTCAAGGAGTCTGACCCTGCAGTCAGCCAAGGACAATGAGCATAGAAACTTTAAAAAGAAAAGGTATTACTACTGCTCCCTTATCAGCAGCTCAGAAAATAAAAAGAAAGTCCCCATTCATCACCACACCTTGACTGAGGTCAGTTCTTATTTGTGTATTTTACATAACATCAGTGAGTACCAGGACATAGCATCCTGCTTCTTCACTTAGGTTGTAGACAGATATCATGCTGTTATCAGGCTGTATAATTATCGTATTTTAAAGACTGCATCAAGGTCTTCATACACACCTATTCTTTAACTTTAATCTAAAATCTGTCTTATAAAAAGGATAAAACATGGCCATTTCTTCAGACCTTAAGCTGCCACGGGCTGGCAAAGCAGCAAGAACTCCGTGTAGCTGTGGTCATGGCTGGGATGGGCCATGACCTTCTGCATGAAGGCCAGACCTCTGCTGGGAATGGGGGCACGCCCCTTCAGGCCCTGCCAGCCAACCACAAAGCAGGGGTGCCATGGCTGGACTTAACTCGGCCACCGTGTGTGCTGGCAGGGGGTTGGGGGGTACGTTTGTTCCAAGAGGCCACAGTGAGATTGGAAGACAGTCGCTGCTCCCTGGAAGGATCTTGGACAAGGATGCTCACCGTAGCATTACTTGGGCCATAACGTATTTTATTCCATATTTAATAGTAGCCTAAATGCCTTTCAGGGAAACAGTAACTTCTGGTTCAATTACATGGTGAAATATGCTACACAGACACCGGAAATGAAAATCACTGGGCTTATAACAAGCTGACAAGTGAAAAAATAAAATTCTAAGACCCACCATTAAACAAATATACCACGGCCACCTGCATGGCATGTAGCCTCACACACTACACACACACACACACACACACACACCTAAGAAGGGTAGATGAGGGGCTTTCTGTATTAAAGTTAGGAGTACCATGATTTTCTTTTTTATCTATTGGACCATATTTTTCTAAATGCCTTACAATAAGCATGCAAAATTTTATCACTGGAAAAAATGTCCCCACATTAGGTTGAACACCTCCCAGCCCACATGCAAAAGGGAAACGGAGAGACAGAAGGCTGCTGCTGAGAACTTTCACGGAGGAACAAAGCCCAGCAGGGGGTGGGGGTCACCCCAAGGACCAGCCAAAGAACACTCAAGTCCAGCTGAGCGCCACACTTACAGCCTGCAGTGGCTTCCATCGTCCTCCTGGGATTCTGCAACGCACACTTTCCCCAGGGGACAGCCCACTGCCTAGAATGACCCTACACACAAGCCTGCTTGCTGAGGCTGGGTCACGTGGAGATACAATATAGCGCCCCATAAATCTGCTATGAGGCTCAATGAAGTAAGATCATTTCTTATGGAGAACTGTGTCACTGGATCTTCAGACCTAGAGCCACTTTAGACAGGTAAATCACATGCCAACCTTAAGCCAAATGCAGCTCCATAAAGAGACCAGCACCTTGCCGGCCACAATGTCATCAGCGGCCAGCGTCATTAGTGGCCACAGGTGATCAGAATAAATGATTGTGGCCACCAAGGGTGGTGTGTTTCAAATATGCCAAGTGACGAAGCTGGCACAGGTCCCTGAAATGCTCTGAGGTTTGGGGGTAAGACTCATGGTTTCTTTCCTTCCAGGGCATCTTCACAGGAAGAAACCTTCGCCCTCTCAGAGAGTCTTACCTCGCTCACAGATGCTCCTGTTCCTCACTCCCTGGGCTGTCCGTGGGGCAAGGCTGACACGGAGAGAGTGACACTTGTGACCTCGGGATGGAAGCACCTGATGCAGGAAAATTTCACAGGTGCTCTAGTTAGACTTGTGTTGTGTTAAGACCCCTACCTCCAAAGGGTTTGGGAGCTGAAAGGTAACCGGCAGGTTAAGTAGCAGCACACCTGTGGAACCCACAGTCACGTCCCCCCCACTCCTTTCCTCTCTTTAACCTTCGGTTTCTTTATCTGCACATTGATGGTGTGCTGTCTGCTGCCAAGGGTGGCTGCCCGGGCTCACCACGCAGCTGTGGCCTGAATGGCATGTGAACCGGCACTCACTACACCACTCCTCACTCCTGCACCTGGAAGGGCCTGCCCGCCCACTCCCCCGCCATAGACTAAAGCAGGGGCAGGGGCATGTGGCTGGGAGACAGACTCAGGGCTCTAGGGCCCACAGGGGACAACAAGGCCAACTGGCTGGAGACTCAGTGCCCTGGCCACTCAGGGGTTGGGGACAGGGGATCTTTTGCCTGACAGGCTGCAAGCCGGGTGTGAGGGAGCAAGCGTGCAAGCTCACAGAAGCTGCCTGGCCCCAGCACATGAACAGCCCACTGAAGCCTGGGACCCCAGGAAGGGCAGACAGCTAAGGAGAGGAGCCCAGATTCAGGTTCTGCTCCCCAGAACTGAAAGTACAGGGGAACCAGCAAGGAGGCTCCTAACAAGTCAATTTGCCATGATGTCCTGCCTGCAGCAAAAGTACACTGAGCCACGGGAACACGTGACAGGATGCTGGGTAAAATCTGGGCAGTCACCTGACCTCCCTCTGAGCTTCCCTTCCCTCCTCTGCACTTGGAAATGAATAGCAACTACCTCCTCCAGTAGCTGGCCTCCAGACACTGATCCTGGAAAAGCCCCAGGTGGTAGAGGAGCCGATCCTGAGCCAGCAGGAGAGGGGGCCCCCTGGTACACCATAGGAGGGGCAGCCATCCCAGGGATCTGGGCGGCCCGAAGTTGTCCTGACTTAGACACAGTGTGCCTGAGATAAGAAAAGGGAACATCTGCAAATTACGAAGTACACCCTCCCCATCTGAGCATTAAGCACACACCCTCCCACAGGCGGCAATGCCCAAAACAGCACACCCTATGTGAGGGGGAGCAAAGGCAGCTCCCAAAGGGGCTGCAAAACAGACCTGGAGTTTGGAAGATGAGGACATTTGGAAGATGAGGAGTTCGTTAAGAGGCTATGGGGACAGTGGTGTTGAACCACTTGCCCTCGGCAGTGTCTACTGTGACCTTTCCTAGGTGGCTCTGCTCGCACTGCAGGTAGGCTATCCAGGTCAGTGGGACCTCTGCCTCCTCTCCCTCCTCTGTGGCACCCGGGTGGGAGTGGGCCGGGGGTGGGGGCAGAAAGCCCCCGCTCACCAGGCTCCTAAGCTTTGGGCTAAAGGATAGTGACTAACAAAGGTAGCCGTGACTATTGGGGTCATATTCCCTCAAATGGAGGGCAGTTACCACAAGACCAAGTTGCATCCGGGGACACAGGGCAAAGAGAGATGATGCCAGTCAAATGGCTGGAAGCCTGCTGAAAAGGGGTGCAGCCTCACGGTGAGGGCATGGATGGAGCCAGAGCGTTGGTTCCAATCTGCTCTGCCACTCGCCCAGATACCTGTGACCAGGGGAACTAGCCCAACCTTCTGCTCTTCAGTGCCCCCTCTGAGATGGGCAAAATAAGCAGCCACCTCGCCAGGTTCCTGCATAGACTAGCAGATCGCATCCCATAAAGTGGACCTGGCACACAGAAATGCCACCCAATGTCTGCCATTATTGCTGTCATGATGGCCAAGGCCATCTGACACTCTGAGGCCACACACACCTATCTACTCAGACATAAGGGGCTGGAAGTGCCCAGGCCAGGCTTCTGGGTCCAGGACAGCAGGAAGGGGCTCTGAGTGCTCAGAGGACATGGGAGGCTGACAACAGGAAACAAGGTCAAGGAAACTATTAGATGTGGCCGTTAAAACCTGACAGAGAATAGGCCAGAGGGCCTGCGAGAACTTCTGGAAGCCAGGAAGTCAGGCAAGGCAGCACTTGTTGTTCTGGGTGATGGCGCATGAGAAGGGACCACCCTAGCGACCAGAACCTCTGACAGAGGTGTACCCCCAGCCCGGCAGGGAGCAGAGACAGGTCTCCAGGAAGGCCACCTGACCCTATCTAGCAGCTGCCCCGTGTGCCTGACCCACACACATGCAGGAGCTGGGCCACCGTGCCAGGGGGAGGGCCTCCCTGACTCTGGGGTCAGGCCCTGGGCACTGAGCCAGGGACAGGGCAGAGGAACCCCAGCTGGTCAGAGTCCCGGCTCTGAGGTGCTAGGGTGGGGATCCCCTGAGGGCAGGCAAGTAAGCAAAGTCCACTCGGTGTGGCACCGTGTCTAACTAGGAGTCCCGTCAGGTGCTGGCTTACACAGAACCTTCGAGCTTAGTGCAGTGGGCACCGGCACGTGTGTCCTAGCAACACCTGACCCCCAACCTGAGTCGCCCAGCACCGAATAAGCAAAACCCACATTGCAGGAACTACTAAGAAGCACGTTCTTTAAAGCTTCCACAATACTCTCATCCTCATTAACCTGTGCACCCATTCCATCAAACTCTTCAAAAAACTCTGAAATTAAAAAAAAAAAATTTCAGGAGGCAAGTCTGACCCATTACATTAAGGAGAGAAATGTGCGTACAATCTCATTGCAAAAGGACTCATTACCACAATGCTATCTGCAGCTATTCTGAGTGGGATTCTCCTATCTAATCTCGGCTACCTGAGAACAGATTAAATGTCTGTAAAAAAAATAAAGCCATTCCAACTGCACTCCACAAAGTTAATGGAAACACTGGCGGCCAGGGGACACACGGCCCCCACTGAGGCCTGTGCCTGCAACGTGGGCAGCGCTGCTCCCTCCTCCCCAGCCCCACCCCCCAGGGGAGGCGGGAGTGGGCCTGGAACTCCACACCTGCCCACACAGCCCGTCTGCCATAGCCAAGGACAGGCCATTCAGACTATTTCTGGTCATGCAATGTAATACTGATGCTTGAAGTATAAAAATGATACATCTGTAAAAGTGCAACAAGCTGCTGAAGTTTACATGTAATTTGAGCCAGGGTGCACTCACTTTGTACCACATTTGATTCATTCTGTGTTGCCCAAGTTTGGCTTCATTCAAGGCCCGGCCTTCCCCTCCTATCTCACCTCTCATCCTGGTTGACTGGAAGGAGAGTTTAAACAGCCAGTGGAGAGAGATGACTTCTGAACCTGACCCACAGCCCGTGGGTTGTATGAGGCTGCCTGGCACTAGGAAGGCCAATGGCTGGCTCACTCCCTGGCTTCTGTCCCTCACGGCTTTCCCAGCACGGACAGGATGCGGCACAAAGCCCTTCACTAGCACAATCTTCCCAAGCTCGCTAAGGACCATGCCCCAGCCCACTTCGCCCTATGCCTTTGCCCAGGCTGTCCCCTCGCCCTAATGCCCTTCCCCTCCTTGTCCTTGGGCTTGACACTCCCTACTCGTGCCTCATGACCAGTTTAAACAGCAATCGCTCTGTGAACCATCTCCCAAGCAAAAATAAATAACTGGGCTCTTCAAAACACAGCCCTGTCCATAGCCCCAGAGAAAACACCTTTAACACACTAAACTCCCATCTCCCCCAAGCTCTTTAGGGAAGGGACTGAGTCGCCATCTTGTCTGTACACTTCGGAGCTGAGCACAAAGCAGACCCAGCGAAAGAGCCCAAACAAGCTCGTATAAAACAATTAAAGGATAGAAAAACATAAATTTTGTATCCCCAGTGGCCCAGATGAGTTTGTACATATGAAAAGCTATATGAAAACACTTTTTACCAACTAAATAGATTTTTTTAAAGCCATGACTATAAAATAATGAAACTGGTTTTCCTGCACCTCTCTTAGGCTGATGCTGATGGCAGTGTACAGAGAGGCTACACACTGTCGGGGCAATGGCCACTGCCTGAAATGAGTCCACAGCCTCCTGGGGCCCTACGGTATACAAGAAGGCAAGGCCTGGGTCAGGAGCCTGATTTGGGGCTTGTCTGTCACTCACCAGCCAGGGGACCCTGGGCAGCCCTTTCTCCACCTGGCTCTCCACATGATGTCTGTGGAGTGAAGGGACAGAAGGCAGTGGTCAGAGCCCATCTCACCCCAGAACACTTCAGAGCATAGAGCACATCCATCGCTAAGGCACTTATTCCCATATTACAAAGAACACAATGCAACAAGACAAACCTCCAGCCGCAACACTGTGATAGTCAGACGTGCTTTCATACAGGAGTCCTGCTTAACAATGCACAACCTGCCAGATGTCACTGCTGCGCAGCAGGCACCATAACCCACCGAGCAGCAGGCTGGTCCTGAGGCTAACGAAGTGGTATCGGACACTATTAATACAAAAAGGGAGGTACTGAGAGCCTGAAATAAAAACCACAAGGGATTTCATAACTCTGAGTACACGGCTTTCCAAGCAAGCCTGGTTAGACTCCTGCACACTTCAGAAGGAAGAGGGTACAGAAACGTGGAAAGACGTCTACACAGGACGGACAGCCTCCAGGAGGGTGCACACATGCTAGGCCTGCAAGCTACATCCAGAAAAGGCAGCTGGGAGACAAGCCAGGAGCCTTCATTCTTCTCTCTACACCCTTTCATAATCTTTGACCCCACAGATAAGTCACATAGCCTCAGTGTGAAATCAGGTAAGGCATGTGTCAGCCTCAAACACCAGGTCTGGAAATGTCCCACTGTGACTAGGTCATATCTCTCCTGATCATGTGTACAAATCTCAAACATGTTTTTATCCCACTCCTTGCTGAAGCGGAAAGTCAAGGTAACTTAAGGCCCAGAACAGCTTTCTGATGTCGTGTGACCTTGGGCAGGGATTTAATGAAAGAGTCACTTCCAGTCTCTAAGAAACACGTGCACTCCATGGCCCTCTGTCTCCAGGGCAGCTGTACTGGACTGGAGGGTGGGCATAAAGCACTTGGCCTGCTGTGTACTTGGACCTGGGATGGACAGATGAAGGATAAAGGAGTGGACAGCCAGCAGGCCAAGAGTGAGGGTGAGCCAGCCTGCAGCTGCAAGGTGTCACCAGCACCCACACTCACCAAGGCTCCAGAGGCAGCACTGCCCGGCCCAGTGGGGGCCACTGCCCACACTGAAGAATCCTGACACGGTTGTCATGGGGTGCTCCCATACATGGGAGGCGGAGACCGACACTGGGCTGTCACTCTATCCTCACCACACCTACAATGCCCGCTCACATCCACTATGCACTCGGTGTGCTAGAAAGGAGCCCCTTGCAGGGAGAGGGCTCAAGAAGCAGCCCCGGCCCTGGCAAAGCTGGGGGTCTCTGGGCAAGTCGCTCACCCTTTGTGGCCCATTCCCGCCTCTAACAGGAGAGCCTCAGACTCCCACTCACCTGCCACTGTGTAGACGCCTTCCGTGAGGGCTCTCAGTCCCAAAGCCCACCGCAGACCATCAGGGAGGCTCGGGGCACAGCAGTCTGCTGTGGCCTCTCCCTCGTGATGTCACCATCCACAAGTCAGGGTGACACAGGAGCAAAGGCTACACAAAGAGGGAAGAAGCTCAAGGGGGACAGATATCTGCACCAGGTCCCTCTGCGAGACTGGTCTGGTTCCTTGGAAAATCGTCACAGTGCTGGTCTCTCCATTTTGGGTCGGCTTCTCCACTGGGCTAGGGGCTCCTAAAGGAGCTTCAGTCCACTCCTGTGCTCCCTACGATCCCAGAGGCGCAGGGCAGAGCCTAGCGTACAGGGCAGCATGAGCCTGTCCTGGAGGAGCCAAGGCCCCAGGTGCTGCCAGCTGTGCATGCTCACACCACTGACCCTTCCCAATTGGATGTGCTTTGAGGGAACCGTAGGGAGGTGCTGGGTTTGAGCCCAGCCACACCCCTTGCAGCCTCCCTACCATCACCAGGACCCCACTGTGGCTCCTGTTCACCACCTCCAAGGCCCCCAGCTCTCTGCCAGCATGGACAGTACTGCTAGACCAGGACGGGCAGAAACAGGCTGAAGGAGAGAAAAAGAAAAGCGCATGGGAAATCAAAAAAGGGGCTTTGCCAGAGTGGACCACAGCCCAGTCAATACGCTCGGTCTCTACACTCCTTGCGGGGCGCAGACAGAGAAACAAACATGGGTGGTCCTCAGACACAGCCTGGCGCTAACGCCAGGCAGCAGACTGCCGGCGCTTTCAGAATCATCCTAGACCATCCTGCTCAGGCCAACCAAGGTCCACGACCCCACCCCAGGATGCTGTCTGTGATTTCAGCTAGATGGGGCTTCTGGGCACCTAGAGGCCTGGGGTTGTAGGGAAGCCACTGACTGTCAGCAACACCTTGGGGAGGGTCAACATTTACGGGATGTTAAAGAAAACAGCTTGAGGAGCCCTGGGCCAGTGAGCACTTCAAATCTGCACAGTCCACCAAGCAAACACATGGAGCTTGGTCCCAGGTCCCTGAAAGCTGAACTTGAAGCTTCTGGCCTCTGAGAAGCAGCAGCATCACAGGCCTTAAGCTCAAGACCACCTTGCCTTCCTTCACAGAGTTTAACTTCTCAGACAGCCCAACAGACATGGTCTACACGTGATGAGACACCACCGAAACCTTAAATGTAAGTTAAATACATATCCCACCTCTCACCACCCCTCTGCCCACTGTCTATTTTAATTCTACATGGCTTAGCAGAACTGCCCAGTTTAAAAAGGGAAAAAAAGCTTTCTAAAACTTAATTTTTTTAACCCCACAGAGTCATCCATTCTTTTCTCCTATGTGGAATGGCTGAAAATACTGAAGTGGTGTTTGTCACAGGACTAAGGTCATCTTCCGCGTTGGCTGCCCACAGTGGAGCCACAGACATGTGCACACGTGTGGACACATACATGCACACACACACACACATATGCAACAGCCGTGGCTGAAACTTTTAATGTAACCTCAAATCAAAAGTTTGCCCAAATCATTCTGGTTTTTGAGACTATGGATTGAGTCGGTTGTGGCAAAAACAAAACCCTTATTGAAATCAATTAAAATGGCCAGTATGGGTTTCTCAGGAAATGTCCCCAGGTCCTCTTCCAGCATGGCCCTGAACCACGCCTGACCAGAGGCAACACCCAGGAAGGAACCACCCAACGTGCCACCACTTCTTCCCCTTCCTGCTCCCCGTGCCTGGCCGTGAAGGGAGGAATGACCCACAGCCCTCCCCACATGCGGCGGGGGACAGCAGGCTGAGGCGGTGCCTCCCAATGGAGTGGGGGGTAGGGCCACACACTCGGGGACACAACTGTGCCTCAGCTCCTGCAGAGCTCAGAACCTGTGACAGGCAGGTCTCACCCCTCCCCTCTGTGCACAGAAACTGAGAGCCACTCAGGGATCCAGACAGTAGCCACCCACGCGTCAGGGTCATGAGGCCTGGAGTCACCTGGGACAGGCGCACCTGTGCTGTGTCTGCCCCCACAGGCCAGCTGTCTCCACCTACATCCCAGCTGGGCTTCTTAAAATCCAGGGAGGTAACAATGCAAAAAGCAGGACTTTGAAACCTCAAGAAATGAAAAAGAGAGGGAAAAGGAAAAAGTAGGAGCAAATTTTTGTAGAAGCCACAAATGCTATGTGGCAGCCAATCTGATATAGAGCAGACGACTAACACCTGAGCCTCAGCTGCACGTCACCCTTTACACGTCTAAGAGAAACACAGTATGACAAACACAGTTGTTGAGGGGGCTTTGGGGTATAAGTCCGAAGTTCTTAACGAAAAATAAGGTCACCTTTGTCATCGAGAAGAAAGCGGGGCTTCCCCACAGCCATTCTCTCACCCCCTCCATCACTGCACCAGACCCTGGGCCACAGGACGCACTGGGGCAGCAGTGCTTGACCTACCTAGGCCAATCACAGGACCCCTGCTGCAAACACAGCCACACCCCATGGAAGGGGATCTGGGAACAACCAGTGAGCACTGGGCCTCCTGTGGGTCCCTCCCTGTGCCAAAGTCACGGCCCAAGATATCTCAGTACAGCCTGCCTGGCCTTATTAAGAAGGTGACATTTGAGCAAAGACCCAAGAAGCTGTGACAGCAAGCAAGCCACATGGGAGTCTGAGGTGCCAGGCGGAGGGCAGCTAGCCCGAGGCCACAGCGGGGACAGCAGGCGGGGTGGGCCAACGATGCTGTGGGCACAGCAGACACTGGGAGGGCTGGCAGACGGGTGAGCTAAGCTGGCTGATCCGGCCAGGGGGCCGCCGGGAGGCAGGGACGCTGCAGGTGTGCACACTGAGGCGGGGGCGCCACAAGGAAAGGAGAAGTGTGTGTGCTCCGGCGATGGAGTCCGCGGGACTTCCTGACAAAGGAACACAGGAAGTGGAGAGTTGTCAAGGACAGTTCCAAGGTGTCACCAAACGCCTGACCCTAGAGAGCTGAGATAAGGCACCATGTTAGGCTGGACATGTTCACTGCCAAGAAAGGGGAAGACGTCGGGGAGGGGCAGGGGAAAGGGCAACGGAACTGGAGAAGTGCTGCCAGAAGGGTCAGTTCATCAGTGTTACATGACAGACCAGAGTGGATGGCGCCACCAAAGAACCGAAGAGAGAGGAGCCCTCTGGCAACACCAGGAGTGACAAGACAGGAGCAAGTGAAGCAGGGTCCTGGGTGCTGAGGGCATGTTCCCAGGATGAGAAAGGGAGGGGATGATGCCAACAGCCACCTGGGACTGACCACTGTGAGGAGGTGGGTACAGTGCATGAGAGACCGGCCTCGGAGGCCAGCAGACGGTACGACACTGGTCGGCATCTAAGCGGACCCCACATCCAGGCTGCTTGTTTTCTCAGCAAATGGGAAAAAGGCCAGTGGCAGTGAGGGGTGGGCTGAGGAGGAGACACGAGGTATGAGGGGTGTGAGGACAAAGTACAAAACAACAGTCTAAAACAGGGTCAGTGAACCACAGCCCGAGGGTCAGAAGCTGCCCATTTTTTTTGTAAAACAAAGTTTCGTTGAAACTCAGCTATGTCCATTTGTTTACTCTGAGTGGCTGTTGTGCTGCAACAGCAGAGCTGAACAGTCCTGTGACAGAGCCAGTGTGGCCCACAAAGCCCAAAACATGAACTATCTGTCCCTTTACAGAAAAAGCTGGCTGACCCCTAATCCAAGACAGTAGGGAAACATGCTCTGAATGCCGCCAGCCCTACCTGTGCTCTGTGGTCATGAATTCTGAGAATCTCGTCAGTGTGGTCGTGTGTTCTTCTCCAGTCATGTGCCACCCCAGGGATGTGGTTCCGCCAGGTGAAACCATGAAGGGAGGGGACCAGGGAGGCTATCTGCCACCAGCCCTTCGCATCATTGATAAAGCAGCCACTCCTGCCATGGAGGCTTTGCAGGACCCAGCAAAGTCCCCTACACATCAACCCACTCCTCGGCCCATATCTTCACCTTGCAGACTTGGGGCCTGAGGCTCAGCACAGTTCTGTGGGGATTCAGAAGAGGCTCAAGCTCTGAACCACCAGGGCCAACACTCTCCAATCTACTGCACCTCAGAGTCACTTCCCGGACAGAGGACAAGTGTCAGTGCTGGTCCCACCCTCGCCCCTATCATGTTACTGGCCTGGAGTGGGGGTGGGGGGGCAGAGGCTGTTTCCAGGGTTTTCAGAAGCCCCCAAGTGACTCACAAGGCAGCAGGCTGGAGGATGCTGTAACACCCCTCTGCTTCCTGCTCCAATCCCCAACAATGCCTTTCCCAGGCTGGCCCCTCCATCCTGCCACAGTCGGCTCAGGCTCTGTCATCTCAGCAATGACCTCAAGAGGCTTCCACTGAGCCTCCTCAGCTGGGAGTTCCTGGTAACGGAGGTAGTGACCTGCGGTCTCCCCTTCCCACAATGTCCAGCCTTGAGCTCTGTGTGGTCTCTGCTGAACTTAGGGTCCCTGGTGAACCCACAAGGGAATGCACACTTCGATCCATCACTGTCCAGAGAGCATGCTGCTTCTCCTTCACACGGTGAAGTCTTGCTGGGTTCAGGATCAAGACCATCCAGAAAGAGGTGCCATGGGTCTGGGGCCAGAAACATGGCCCACTAGCTTTGCACTGCACTATACTGGCTCTGCTTTGGGTTTTATTCCTCTTCCTTCCTTCATTACCCCTCCTGATGGCATCTGTGTATTTTGTTTTCTTCACTGAGACATAAAAAATTAGGTTGTCTAAGGTTCTCACTTCCTTACCGTAAAACCTCAAAATTTTACTATTATTCCACTTACAATTATGTTAAATTAAGTCATGGTGTGATTGCACTGAAAAGTAAATGAAGCACTATTGTTGATAAATAATTTTAAATAATTCTGTAATTTCACAGAGGTGAGGTTGCACGTATGGCCAGTTCAACCAATAGGTTGCCTTCCAAAAGCCTACTGATGTTATTTGGTACCCAGAGAATATTTTTCTCGTAAAATTACCATTAAGTGGTACTTAAGTTTCCAAGCTGAATAGGCAAATACCTATTTAACTTATTTGTTCTTTTACTGATTTAAAATAAGAATATTGTTATTATAATATAAGAAGATCAAGTGTGTGTTTGCATGTGCATCTATTTACACAAAAATCCAATCTGAGTGTGAGTGTTGGGGGTGGGAAGGGGGGGTTCATGCAGGAAGTCTATTCCTTAGGGAAAAGACGCTTTACATGGAGCACATGGAAGTCAGTCGTGGAGGCTGAGATGCAGCTTTCTGCTCACTTCCAAGGGTGGAGGACACTGATGCTGCTGCCCCCCCCATGTGGGGGTGTCATTGACATTGCTGGCAGGTTCTCAGTCTTAACTAATAACACAAAGAGAGGGAGAGAGAGCAGAGGTAAACAGATGGAGACCATGTTAATAGAGTGGCGTCCAGTAACCAACCATAGGAAGAAGTGGGTGCATGGCACAGGCCCCAGGCATCCAAGGGGAAAGGATCAGAGAAAGAGAAGAGGGCCACCTGACCTTGGGAGAACACGCCGAGAAAACTCTCAGCTACAGGCTGTGCAGCTGCCAAAAGAGGGGTTGAGCTGGGTTCCCAATGGCGGCTTGAGACCTCTGCCTGGCTAGGGCCAACGCCAGACAAAGGCCACTGGGCCGGCAAAAGACAAGGGTTAACATTTGGCCCTGCTTTTCCCTGCCTCAGCCTGCTCCATGCAACCCCCACTCTCAGTTTTCCTTCTCGAGAGCTGAGTCTCAGTGTCGAAACGCAAGATGTGCAGTAATTCCACTTCCTCCGTAGCTGGAGGGTTCCCTCATGCAGATCCAGCTTCCTCTGGGCTCTGTGCACCTGTGAGGCCCCAGGACCCTGGAGGCTCTTCCATGTTCTCAACCTGCCCTATTCGGTTTCAGAGCTGGGTCTGTGCTGCCCTGAGGGCTCTGCACCTTGACTCCAGCCTGTGTAAGACTTGAGAACTGTCCATTTCACAGGGCCTAGCAGCCACAAAGGGCTCAGGGCGGAGCCTCAAAACCCCAAGAGCATTTTGGAGAAAAGATGAACAAAAAGAAGCTTGCTCACTTCCTGAAAGCAGCCATCTGCAGGCTGCTGGGCTGCCTTCTTTGCACCCATTCTCCACTGACCTTCTGCAAAGGCTGGGCTCACTCAGTGGAAATATGTGCCATGAGCTAGCTGTCAGCCACCGCCAAGGCAGTAAGGGGACAGTGGCATGCACAGTGAGCCATGATCAGAAGGAAGAGCTCCCTCAGTGCTCCTCTGCCACTGGCACTGGACATAGCAGACCCCAGGGGCCAACATGTAATGTTTGCCAGTCCCTCACTGCCCACGGAGGCCTCCCGGCTCAGATCTGTCCCACTAAATCCCACAGGGAGGCCTGTCAGCACTCTCCAGACACACCTGGTTACTCCCGAGCAGGGGTTACCATCAGTCCTGTCTCCAGGACATGCCCTGGGCCAGCATGGCCACAGTCACTTTCCTGTACCTGAAATCACCTACAGCGAACATGCAGGCAGTTGCTCCCACCCTCTGCCCACCAGGCTTCTGTAGGAGGAATTGCATACCCACCCCACATGTGAGAACCCCCAGGACTACCTGGGAGACGCTGACTATCCACATGACTGTGAAATGTACTAGGTCACTCTCTTCCCTCCTAGATGCACAGCAAGATGGGGGAGTGGCTGGTCTGCAGAGGGCAGGGCCAGGACCAGCCTGACCAGCTCCCAGAACAGCTAGAAGTCAGCCTGATCACAGCTCTGTACTTCCGGTCCTGGATGGGGGACACATCCCTCCAGAATCACCCATGGCACCCGCAGCTCAGCCCCATGGCGGCCAGGCAGACACCCTGGGAGCCACTGTTCTGAAGCCGGGGTCAAAAGTAGCCTTGACCAGCCTCACCCAGGATGCCATCGGTCAGTTCAAACAGTCTGTGTGTGACTAAACAGACATGTTTTATAGAAACACAGCTTACAAACATCATCAAACCATGACTCACCCTCCCCTCCCCAAACAAAATGCTACAGGTCAGACGAAAGCTGGAATAAATGAGGAGGAATTCCCAAAGGCCACGCACTCCAGCCTTCCTTCCAGCCGGGCAACCCTCAACCAGCTCTCCCACCCGCCGCAAAAGAGGTGTAGCCGTTTTCAAAGAGGCGCGCACACGGGCGCATGTGCAGGCCGCCAGGCAGCGCGGGGTGAAGAGCCCAGGACAGCCCGTAGGACGTTCAATTCCTGTACGGGTACCAAGACAAAGAGAGGGACAGGGGTGAGGGAGTGCCCGCAGGACACGAGGCTATGGGGGGCAGGTTTAGTGCGCATGCACACATTTGGTGTGCGAAGAGTACCCTGGAAGAAACCGCGACAAGCACATGGCACTGGTGTCTGGAGTGGAAGTCTGGGTGGCTGGGAATGGGGTGGGAGGTGGACTTTATCATATATCCCACTGTACCTTATAATTTGGGGGCCATGAAAATGTCTTACTGTTGTAAAATATAACATAAAATGCTATCAAATTTGTCCAATCAAGCTAAATAAGGCAGGCCTGAGGACTTCCACCAAATGACATTCATGCAGAGCCACTAATAAGAGGGTGGAGGATTTAAAGGGGCCCTTCTGTGGGGGCCATCTAGCAGATGAGGGAACCAACCATAGGGGAGGGCCGTGTCTGTTGCTGGCAATACCTCCGTCACCTGTCACCACCGCCAGCATCCCCTGCTCTTTGCCTTTCACCTCCTTCTTCACCAGCCTAGCTCCTTCGGCCACGTTGTCCTCCCTGCCTACAACACTATACTACATGGCACCACAGGGTGTAGGCCCCGAATGCTAGATCGTAGATGGAGTGTGCTTTAGGGAACTCACAAGCCCAAGGCTGTCCCTACCATTTCCCGCTACCCATGGCAGGCCTGACAGTTCTACATCTGCACAGAGACCATGAGGTCACAGAGGGGCATGACTGTGCACCAAGGGGCTGACCAGAGCCACCCACTCAGCTGTTCCACTGCAGAGAGGATGCAACATTGACACCCATTTCTAGGAACCTGAAATTCTGGGGACTCTTCACACCCCAACACTTCCTCTTCCTCACAGCCCGTTTTTTACAGGTGGTTTAGAATATTTTTCCCTGGTGCTGGTTTCATTTCTATCACTTCACAGACATGGCCTCCCCATTCCTACTGAGGGCTCTGGGGGCGTCTTGTCTGTTGGTGGCATTCCAGCCACCCTACATCAGAGCTGGCTGGCCCGACCCTCGGCAGGGACGAGGAAGCCAACCTTGGCTACAAACCTGGTTAGAGCACAGGTAACGTGGTGAAGACTGTAACAGTCTAAGAAAAAGTGTCCTCAAACTTCTGTCCAGGACGGCACTGCAGGCAATGAGGTGTTTGTCATTTAAAATAAGAACAATACAAGCAAAACAGAATAAAAAGGCTTTAAAAGTCTGAATCTGTTCTGGTGCAGACTGAATAAAGGGTCTGAGCCACTGGGTAAGGTGCCTGGCCTCTCCAGATGTGTCACCTGTCCTCCCCACACTTCTTTCGACACTCCCACAGCTCAAGCCATCACCCCTCTTGACACAGAGCTTGCCCCAGCACGAAGTCCATGGTGCCCCCACCTGTCCCGGGCACCACATGCAGCCTCTGGCTTCTCTTCGCCTTTACTACCTGTGATGTACACTTAGGCACTCATGTGCATGCAAACAGAACCATGCTTTAGGTTGATTACATTTAGAAAGAAAAATCCAAGGTGACCAAGCCCTAAGGTGTGGTACTTTCTCTCCAGAGGAGCAGAAGCAGACCCCCTGTTCCAGCAGCTGAATGAGAGGGCTTGTGTGCTGAAGACACACATGTCACTGCACAAGCGAAGACACAAAAGGACTACTGACAGGTTTGGTTCACCCTGAGAACTTACCGGGCTAACAGTTATGCCATGGGTGCTGGCCTCACCCCCCTCTCCTATGTTAGCCTGCACCCCAAACTGACCTCTGGGAAATGGCCTACTTCCCAAGAGAGACCACGGGTTTTCTCATACTTCTGACAATGACGCAGTAGCTCTGTCCATTCATCACTCAACAAACATTGACTATACACCTGTTTGGTGCCAGGCACTGGGGGATGCTCTGGAGATCCGAAGAAAACTGAGCTATTGTCCCTGCTCTGAAGGACACTTCAGACTTACGAATGATACCCCAGACCTGTCGTGTTCACTGGGAATGTCCCCAGAGAACAATCTTCACATTTGTGGATGCCATGTGGGACACAACATCCCCATACAACACAGTAAAGCAGAATCTGACATAAGGGACTCCTCCAGACCTTAAGGCATCACTGTCAAGAGCATCACACCAACATGGAGGGTGGGGGCCTCCTGAGGGTGGGGCGCAGGCAGGCCAGCCACTCAGCGCCCCATACAGCAACTCTTCAGAGTGCCCAGAGTCGGCCACTTTACTTTCATGCTGTTTCCTTTTGGCTGCCCAGTAGGCACCCCCAACACTAACAGTGCCCCACGCTCCATTAGTGGACTGTGCCACCCACTTGCTCTCAGCTTGGGAGGAGACCAGGTAGGCAGAGTATCAAGTTCGCCAGCATCGGGGCGAACACCTGACCTAGGTCCACTCAGCTGGTGTACCACCCTCCCCAGGACAGACAGACCCACACCACCACCTCACCTCACAGGGAGTGTCATTCCTGAAGGGCAGAGCTGGGTCTGAGCACCACCTGGTCCTGACCAGGGACCATATTCTATGTTCTATGGATGCTCCAGCCATACTAGTGGCGTCTCTGAGCCTGTGGTGGGCACCACCTTGAACTCAGATGTTTCCCAAGTGCCTAATATGTCCCTGGCAAGGGTTAGTAGGCCAATGGCCACACAGTGTGCTGATGGCATTTCTCTCCCCACCACATCCCACTAACAGGGCCTCCCCTTTAAGAGAAGGAGTTGAAACGTGGACATCAGGGCCACCTCCAGCTGGCCAGGGCCTCGCCTTCTGCACTCATAATGCACACGTAACGTCTCAGTGGTCTTCATCTCCTCTGAAAGACATGTGCAGCACCTGGTTCGCAGGGGCCAGATACCATCCACGGCACCTTGGGAACAGGAAGGCGAGTCCCTACTAACAGCCCAGCAGGCCCACAGGGGCGGGTAGTTCTATGAAGGTCAGTGGTCACCTCCCTTAAGTGAAATATTTCGCTCTCTCACATGAAAAGAAAATCATGTTTTTACTAAGAAAGAACTGGATAGCGGAACAGTCTAGAAGATAGTCACCAGCTCAGGCGGTAATGGCTTGCGGTGGGATATGAGGAAAGATGCTGTGTTCACTCTCTGCCTGCTGTGGCCCCTCCCAGAGCAGAGAGGGTGAGAAAGGGCCAGCTGATAATCCTTGTCTCTTTAAAATGTGAAGGTAACACTTTTTAAAAGCTAAGAAAAACTGTTATCATCAGTTAGCAAATGTTCATCATTGGTTTTGGAAACACAATCAAAACTTTCCTTATTTCAGGAGCATGGGTCAGGGAGTGCTTCTCTGTAAAGATCTGCCCACGTGCGTCCACACCTGTAACTCCCAGGGTGTCCCATCAGCCAGGAAGCACAGCCTGGCTCCTCCAGGAGCTCAGCTTCCTGGGGCCACTGTCCTCTGTGTGTGTGTGTGTGTGTGTGTGTGTGTGCGCGCGCACGCGCGCAAGTGTGCATGTGTGTATGCACACGCACATGTGCAAGGGGCAGGTACAAGTGCACATAGACAGCATGTGCTCACACAGTGCTGTATGCACACAAGAAGCGTGTTCGTGCATGTGTGCTGGGCTGGGGAGAGGAAGGTAACTTGAGCAGGGGCCTGGCCAGCTTCACCCAGGTGTGCAGCACACAAATGCTTATGTCCTGTGGTTGGCAGGCACGAGGAGGGCCCCCAACTTCTCTCATCGGTTCCTGTTCCAGGGTCTGCCATCCTACCACGCAGAGACTTTCTCTTAGGGCCAGGCATTACTAGCACATACATCCTACCTAAAATGCAAATACCTCAAAAAGAACACATTCGACTTTGCTGACACCTGAAATAAACTGGTTATCAGGTCCCGCACTCAGGGGAGGGGCCTGTCTGTAGGGCTTGAGGCAGGGAGAACAAACCAGGCCCGGAGGCCATGGCGGGGAGAAGCCTTCTGCCTTCTCCTGGCCCCTCCACTCCAGGCCCCCATCCTATTCAGGGCATCTCACTCACAGGACCCAGCCTGAAATCCCCACCCAGGCAGCCCTTCCCTCTGGACACACCCAGAAACGCCAGGGGCTCCTGGTGGGAAGCACCTCTGATCTGTGAGCCTTGGCAAGGCCTGAGAGGCAGATTAAAAATCTACCATTTCTATTCTTTAAAAGAGGAAATTAAGGTGGGAAGTGATCAGGTGACCTTTTTATGGCTCAAGTATGAAAGTACAGGTAGAAGTAAGAAAAGTCTCAAGCCCCAAGAGTCTTCCGTTAGCTGCTCACACCTACAGTTTCCCAACAGAAATTTCCCCAATATTCTGCCAACATTTTCCCAATGAGCACAAAAACTCATTTTTCAAAAAAGATAACAACTTGCCAGAAAGACACCGCTAGCTGCCTCCAATGTCCAGTCTTTCCTTCCTCCTTAGTGACAGGCCCAGGATGCTGGCCTTTACCTGGCATGATGGGTCTGTCTGCCATGTGTGGTTGAGTGTGGCCAGGAGTTCGATTCCTGCCAACAAGATATAAGGACCAAGTATGATGAGTTCTTGGGAAGTGTGCCTTCCTCCAGCCTGGAGTCAGGTACACCCATGAGCTGGCTGTACCACTGGCTGCCATCCTGGAGAGGAGGCCTGGGCCTCCCACCTCCAGACTTCAGTGCATGAAAGAGAAATAAATGCCTATCTTGACTACAGGCACTTTTTCCATTATAACAGCCAAATATTGACCCTGACAATTTTACCATTCCCCACTTATATTCAGTAGCAGAGAATGTCACCATCCTGGAATGCTGAGAGCTGGGGACAAGGAAGGATACTATTTTAGGTTTAAGTTCACTTAACAGCCCTATTTTCCTAGAAACAGACCTTTAAATAAAGCATTCTCCAATTTACCCTGGGCTCTAGGCTGGGGTGACTATATTCTCATGAGACCTTATAAATATAATAAGATTCATTGCCATGGAGTTATTTTATAAAAACAGTTCCTCTGTAATAAAATCAACATTTATAACCCTAAAAAAGCTAACCAATCCTATTTCTAGGCCTGCCTGAGTAGCAAGCTCAAAAAGCCTTAACATATCAAATTTCTGTTTACTGGCCCCAAACATTTAATAGCTTGGCTCGCATATTTAATGCAGACAAATCTAGGTTATAGGGTAAAAATAGCTCATTTTTATTCATTACAGTTAGTCCATTAAATTAGGTTTGCAGTCTAAGCCATGGCGGCTGGTTGTTAGGACAAACATGGGTATAATCCATAACAGTTTATGAAACAGCCAACCTGTGTGTGTAACACTGGTCAGGTGCTGTGATGTCCAGCTCCAACAAGTGACACAGGGATTTGCCTTGAAACTGACCATCTGTCCCCTAGTCCTTTTTGAAAAGAGTCCACCCAACGACAGCTCAGAACGCCCTCTGCTGTAGAAGGGGCTGAGGCTGTACAGGTTGCTGTGATGAGGCCAGACCCGCACACCAGACAGGTGGCCCGAAGCCCTGACAACATCATGGCCAGAGCACACACGGGGACATAGCCCAACAGTCAAGTCCCCAGTGCGAAAGGCCCATTTCGCCCAGGTTAGAAATGGATGGAGCTTAACTTTAAAGCCTGGGTGCTTCTCGACCACACTGGTACACGAGTGGCACCAAGGCGACGAGAGCACACTTTCTCCGCCGACCTGCAGAGGCCCCATGCCTCACAGCCCCTCTGCTGGCTTTCCTTCTCTCTTTGACCAACCAGGTCAATACCTGGCTTGGGAAAGCTTTCTGACTAATTAAAGAATGACTAAATAATTAAGTTGACTCAAAATGCAAAGACCTTCCTCCCTCCAGTAAAGTTACTCAAAATACCATGAGGGTTTAAGGTACCTATGACAATGACCACAACTGTGTGTCCTGGCACTGCTGGCCAGACGCAGCTACCGGCAAGATTGCTGCACTGTCAGGGAGACAAGTGCCTGTAACCATGGGCCCCGCTGGGTTTGGGGAGAGAGGCTCAGATGGAGAGTGTGGATGCTCTCAGCAAAGGCCGTGTCCCTGATACACAGCCAGGACCCCTTCCAAAGGGACAGCACTCATGAGAGTTGTATCCATTTGAAGCCCTTTGTTCTTGTGTTTTTCATTCACACACAGCATATGCAACTTTAAGCAACCAAAAGTCCCAAATATACAAGTGAAAAAAATCCAAACTGCTGACACAGGCTTAACTATTATCAGCTACTTTTATGCACAGCTGTAGAAGTTCAGAAAAGCTATCCTATGTGTATGTACAAAAGTTGCTTATACACAGGTCTGTACATAAAGGTCTATACATTTATTTGTTATTTTAATCAGTTTATACTTCTACTGATAACTTTAAACCCACATACTCTTTATGTGAAAGGTCAAGAATGGCTAATAGGAAATAGAATAGAAAGAGACTAAAAGTAGGTCAGAGACAGGTGAGTTGAGAAGTCAGGGAAGGACATCAAGCTGCCAGGAAGAGAAGGCCTGGCCAGATGACAACTGTCATAAGTCATCAGGGGAGAGGACCAAGGAGCCATATGGTATCCATCTGACCATGGAAGATGACAAGGATGTAGGCTTCCACACAAAACCTGTAGTTGTTCAGGGGGACTGTTTGCAAAGGGCCACAGCAGGCAGGACGTGTGGACAGGGCACAGAGGGGAGGAGCCAGGGAAAGGCACCACGTGTTCTGCCTAGACCAGGAAGGCTCTGGTTTCATGATACACAGGCAGCTCCAATCTCTATGGACATATCAGGGTCCCGCAGGGTCCCCGACTCCGAGTTTCTGTGCTGTGGAAAGCCACTGCTGATTCACTGCAGAGAGGAGAGAAAGCGAAAGAGTAAAGAGGCAGCAGTTTGACTCCCAAGACCACAGACTAAATGAGCACTTCTCTAAATAGAACTGTGTGTGTGTCACCCAATGCCAACACCATCAGCAGCACACATGCTTCACCCATGAGCCCTCACTCGGCATGATCATAAGTCCACTGGGTGCTGGGCTGGAAGCCAAGTAGGGAAGAAATGAAGAGAGTCACCTTCACCAGGTGAACGAAGAAGCGGGAGCTGAGATTCAGGAATGACTTCACCAAGTCACCAGAAGTTGGGGGCAAAATCCAAATGTGCCCTTCTCTGCTACCTGAGGTGGGCACTGTCCACCAGCAGGGTGTCTCCCCTGGGCCATTCCAACCACCCATCTCCCTCTCCTCCTCCAAAGCACAGGAAGAGTGATGTTTGGAAGATTCTGGGGTGGCCTGACATTTCTTGGCACATAGCTCCATTTAATTGGGCTCAGTCAATTATTCCATTTTCCTGGCCATTTGATTATCACAAAATTATGTAATATGATCATTTTAACATTTGTATATGCAGAACAGTCAAAGCAATGAAAAAGAAATATGAAAATACTCAACATTCCACCGCACACAATCACAAGTTTTTGTGTGCTTGGAAAAAAAAAAAGTCAGTAAAACACTCAGCTGGGTCGGTGATCACCTGACCCAAAGTTTATGAGCCAGGCCCCCACACTTTCCTCTTCCTCTCTGCCCATATCCTTCTCCTCTGACCTTTGCCGGCGGGCCCCTGCCTCTCAGAATCTCTTTCTGCTACATTCCCCCTAGGAAGTGCCCCGGGCAGGACTCACAGATGGGATATATCCTAGCCTTTTGAGTACATTTTTTAAAAGAGGGGCACTGTGGAAAAAAAGTTGTAGAGACTGTAAAGCCAACAGAGAGGTGCTGACCCTGCACTGGCCCAGAGCCTCGCAGGCACAGGTTGTTCCTGCTTGTATCATTTAACCGCCCAATCCTGAGGGCTGGGCATGTACCATCTCACAGGTACGAAAGTTGTCTCAGGTTCATGACCAGCATTTTTTCCTTCCCCAACTCAAGCTGCCCACGTCAAATAACAGACACAGACACCCAAAAGGTATGACTGCATATGTTTTGTGACACATACCAGACTAACACCTGAATTAAAGAATGTATATCACGCCTGCCCCAAACGCAGCCAAGGTGTGATATATTCTTTAATTCGGGTGTTAGCCTGGTCTGTGTCACAAACATACATGTCCAGTGGGGACCCTCCTCCCTGCAGTCAACACTTGGATTTGACCCATTTTTGTCAAAACCCACAGTAAGATATATTCACAATGCGACAACAGCTAAACATACACCACATGTAAATAGCTTCATGTTTTACCAAAGAATGCTTGCCTTCTTATAAAAACAATACTTGGATATTTTCTATTTTATTTCAAAAACTTTTAAGTGCTGGTTACAGCTGCAAATGGATTTCATAAACCACAGCCAGTAGGCACACACTGCTCTGCTCCCTCCTTCAGCCATGTCATCAGTGTCCAACCACCACTACCCCACCCCCAGCCCAAGTAATTAGCACTAGTGTCACAGCTCAGCGGGAGACCCCTGACCACTGCTCCTGTGCAATAAGATGAACCTCAGAAAGTCAAGAAAATCTAGAAATACCTCAGCTCACTAGTTTCAGAAAAAACCTAGAACAGTGGGCTATTTTGATCTCACAAATTACAGCATGAGAGTGGCTATTTTACTTCACCCAAACATAAAATTGGAGCTATACTTGCGAAAGGGACAATAAAGCAGGTTATTCTGGGCCAAGCCAGACAGAGCTACAAACTGCCATGGGGAGTTGTCCCTCGGGCCAGCTCCTCAAACGTTTCTCAAGCCCCTAACAACATCGCTCTGGATTTTGTTCCAAGGGAGCAGCGAGGAGCAGAGTGTGCGGACTTCACACATCCAAACACACTTGGATCAAACACCAGACAACAAATCAGGGCAAGAGTAGACAGGTTTGGGACCAGCTTCTGGAAGGGAGTCCCAAGGGCCAGACCAAGTCCACAATGGCCATCCTCCTGGGCCAGAGACCAGCAGCAAGACAAGCAGGAGGGTGTGGGCCTCACTCAAGGAGCTGGCAAGGCCACAGGCCAGGGACCTGGGACACAGAGGGGCGATAAACTGGGCACAGGGCAGGCTCACTGAGAGCAAAGCTGCCCACAGGCCCCTGGGACACCTCCCAGGCCCCGCAGCTCACAGGGCGGCTGACATCAGCATTCTCTCCACTTCTCCCAACTCTGAGAAGTGTTCTCTAGACTCAGGGGAAGACAGTCCCACCTCTAGCTAAGAAGTGGCTGTGGTTGCCATCATAGCAGTTCTCACACTCGGCCTTGCATCACAGTCACTGGGGGCTTGTTAAACGATGACCAGAGCTGGGCCCATCTCAGAGTTCCTAACTGGAGGGCAAGGGACTGAGGTCCCCTTTCTATCAAGTCCCAGGGGATGCTGCTGCTGCTGGTGGGACTATACAGGCAGGGTCAACCCTAAGGCCATTGGCACACATCAGCCTCGGAGTCCTGGTTGGAGGGGTCACGTGACCCTCTCTGCTCCACAACCAAAGAGAGGACTGGCAGCTGGGGACCGGCCAGTGTGTCCCTTCCCTGCTCCTGTTCCTGTCCTGAGCAGGGCAGCATGTGGTCCCACTGACCCTGAGAACTACCACGTAATCACGAGGAGGCTGGCCCTGCAGTGAGAGCAGCAGTAATGGCTGGAGAGAGGACAGAAGAGGACCTAGGTCCCTGGTGACACTGAGGAACAGCTGATGCAGTAGGACTCCAGTGCTGTGAGGCGATGAATGTCCTCATTGTTTACTTGGCAGCCCAAAGCACCCCAACTGACACAACTCATAACCCAGGGGGACCTCTTGAACTGCACAGCCCTTCTTCTCACAGGACCCGTTTCCCAGAAGCACCCACCTGCCCGCCTGTGTTTCCTTCACACTTCTGGAATTGGTACACCTGAATCATCCCTCTTGAAACTAATAGATTAGAGAACATACCACACCCCCAGAGTGAGTTCACCTTACTACATGGCCCTGTCACAGCGGCGGGCACCAGGCGGACAGGCAGCAACTCCAAGTCAGAAGAATGACCAGGTAGGTGTCTGAAGGAAAGGGCTCACAGGGGGTTCCAGGGACGGAGCTGGGCACAGGTGAATGCTTTCCTCTTCCCATGGTCCCCTCCCTGCCTCCTAGAGATCAGAGGACACCCCTGTCTTCCTGCCCCTGTTCCAGAAAGTGGACACATCATTTTTATCAATGCAGCAGGCCTCTCCTCCACTGGATGCTTCCTGCTTCTAAGGCCTTTAACAGGTGAACCTCACTAAACAGACCCCATACTGAAAGGCCCACAGTGTCTCACTTGTCCCAAGCTAGGGACCATGGGCAAACACCAGGGGCCAGCTGGGCTGCCTGGCAGGCAGGCACAGGGCAGAGTATAAACAAGGTATGTGCAGAGACCATAAATGCTGCACCCCAGGGCCCTGGCACTCCCCGGCCAGGTAATAGCGAATGGGATGGTTAAGAGATTAAGCTCAGAGAGGAAAGGACGTGAATCCAGACTCCATGCTATCTGCACCTGCTCCATACATAAACTCATAACAGCTA
The DNA here is from genome assembly GCF_902729225.1 of Pteropus medius. Lineage (NCBI taxonomy): Eukaryota > Metazoa > Chordata > Mammalia > Chiroptera > Pteropodidae > Pteropus > Pteropus medius. The sequence continues at coordinate 739,942 of NW_024344433.1, forward strand.
AGGCCCCTGAGTGCTCAGCAGGCACCAGCTGTCACTCCAAGTACTTGATATTAACTCACTGTACCCCCTAAAAGGCCTCTGGGGGTGCTACAACCACCAGCCTAGTTTTGCAGATGAGAAAACCAAGGTGCAGAAAGATTAAGCTACTTGCCTGAAGTCGCACAGCTAGTTGGAGGCTCCCAGGAGCTCAGTTCCAGATCCCACAATAGTTCCAGGAACAAAATAAATGGTTTTGAAAGATGTGTATGAGTTTTAAAAAGTTCCTAATTTATAAGTCAAAATATCAGAAACAGAAAATTGTTGGTATGGTAAGGCCAGATGGTTAACTTTCATTCCTAGGTTGATACACGAAGCACACGACTTAGCTTAAAAGCCCATGGCGGAAGCTATGTGAGCTAATGGAAATGCCACCGAATCCACACTAGGCAGACCTTGGTGTGGATGCCAGTTCAAGCCCTTACCACCACCCTCACATGGGAGCCTTAGCCAGTCCTCACTGCGGCGTCCTCCTTGGATCCCAGCCCCTCGCCGCAGGGGCCCTTGGAGGAGGAGGCACAGGTAGACCATGGGGCCTAGGGAGCTCAGACGATGTTAACTTCCTTCTCCTCCAGGATGAAAACGCGTCACACCTAAAGGGGACTTTTGAAGCCACCAACAACAAAGTCCAAAGTTATAGTAACTTCCACAATCCAGTAAGATAAAAAACCTAGTTAGAAAAAATGGGCAAAGGCTCTGAACAGGTCATTCATGGGAGCTAAAACATAAACTAGCAAAAAAAGTTCTTCAATGTATTTCGTAATCTGGAAAATGTAATTAAAACCACGTCTTTACCTGTTAGATTAGCAAAAAATTATCATGATTTATACTCATCACTGTTGGTGGAATTCAAAGGAGAAAGGCAATCTCACACATCAATGGAAGGAGCACAAACTGATAAAGCTTCTTGGAAGTGTGGGCAATTTGGCAAAACTGTCCATTTAAAATTACTCTTTGGCTCGGAAATTTCCTTCCAGGGGCTCAAGGAGACTGACACATTTGTAGTATTAACACTGATGTGGTTCACAGACTCCACATTAACAGTAGGGCAGAAAACTGAGAACAACCTAGATGTCCATCAATAAAAGATAGTCCTTTTTTTTGGCCTGTATTCCACACTCTGGAATACAGGCCAAAAAAAAGGGCAAACTTTTCATGTCTGCACATACAGATCTCCAGGCACAGCACTGACTTTAAAAAGCATATCACAGAAAACCTTGTATAATGTGTCTACATTTGTGTTTACTCACTGAAAAGGCCCGGCAGCAGCGACACCCCAGCAATAACAAACACACCTTGCACCTGACCTTGGTTCTGAAGCACCACTGTCCACTGAAAGGAACCAAGACTCTCTGAAGAAGTGGCTGATTCCGGGGCTGGAAAGTACAGGCTGAGGCTTGAAGATTTTGTGCCAAAAAGTAAAGAAGTCTCAAAGAATGAACAGGATGCATCAAAAGGACATGCGAGCCAATGTGACGGGGCTCCTGCAGGCCAAATCTGGGACAATTTGAGCAACGAAACGGATGAGAGTAACAGACTAATCTGCTGCGGAAAGCAGGAATTTATAAGTGCAGGCACATAAATCAAAGGGCAAGGGAAAAAGGAAAGTTCTTCTCGGTTATATTCCAACTAGTAAGTGTAGAAAGAAATGTGAAATTGGAAAACCACCACCAGTCAACTATCATCACACTGATTCCGGTAAGAGTCGTCAATGGATTTGAGAGCCAGTGGTGAAAGTGTAAGTGGCAGTCTTGAGTTATCTATAAAGTTATCTATACCTATAAAGTCTTGAGTTATCTCATGCTCACACACACACTGACTATGAAAGGGAAAGGTAACTTTTCTGTCAGAGGACCTGGCAGACACCACCTTAATCAAGGGATCAAAGTTAGCACGGCCAATGAACAAAACTAATCAGCAGCATATGGGACATGCTAAGACAGCTTCTCAAAACAAAAAAACAAAAATTAAAGAGAGCAAGGTATGCATATGTATGAAATACAGGAAAGTCCTGCGGGTTAGGTTCATGATGGCATCTTCCTTCAAAGCATAGAGACAAAACAAGGTGTCGACACTGGTGTCCCCAGAACATGCTCCCTCACAGGGCCCCTGGAAAGTGCTGTTTTGAAGGCTTTCTGAAAACCAGCCCATGAATCAAGTCCCACAAAAGAGGCAACAGCATACCCAAGCTTTCTCTACTGGAGATTTGTGCCATTTTTTTTCCTGGTGACAGCCAAAGCATCCTGACACCATGAGTAGTTGACATTGCTATGGGAACCTGCCTGGAATATGTAATCTATAAAAGAGTTTTTGTAAGATACCAGAATAGTTTTGGTCCAAAGTCTTCCCTTCTACTCTGTCTTATGAAATACTTGAGCTGTTAAGCCATAGGGTGTGGGTCAGGGGTCAATTGGTACCACACTCCTTACCACTCGTTTCATCTGGTGCATTTGCAGATTTGCTGGATGAGAAGAATGTTCCCAAGTAGGCAGGTGGCTAAAGGGACTTTCAGGGTCAACAGTTCTATCATTATATGTCCTGTCTCTCTAGTGCTTTACAGTTTACAAGCTCTCATGTATATTATTTCATTTCATCCTTTCCTTAAAGTTATTTGTTTCTAAAAAAATCCTAATATTCAGTTTAACAGCAGTCTGATAAAACACCCAATTTCCAAAACAATGGGATAAACTACATCTACTCTCAACCTCGACTCGAGTTGGGAGATAGGACTTGCACCTGAGCAGATAAACACTCTGAGATGGCATAAGCCAGATGAAAAATAACTAGGTAAGTAAAGCGGCTACTGGAATTAGTATGACTAATTCCGTCACTGAGCCCAATAGAAACACAGCCCTCCTTTCTCTCTGAATCTGTCCGGCAAACCATCCCGGTAACTCTGGCTTGATGCTACAGAGGTGTGTTTACGAGACATGGCAGGGCACAAGGCCCTGTAAAGCCTGTTCACATGCAATTTCACCCCTGGGACAGCACACGGTCTCCTGACACCAACCCTCCAACAAAAACAGCTACAGTGAACTTCCCACATGGACACCAGCACTCATCTTTCTTCAAAGAAACAAACTGAATCTTCAGGAGGGAACATTTCTGCAAAGAACCCCCAAAACAAAGGTCCTAGCCTAGATCCAAAAGTCCTGTTAAAGAAAGCCTGTTTTCAACCAAAGAAAAATTATGTTTAATTCTCGGCCAACCTACAGCTAGCCTACATGCATTACCCATGCCAACAGCATCTGGATCGCAAAACACTCAGTGAAGTAGGCTCTGTTCTCACCTTTCGGAGATGAGAAAATTCAGAACCAGAGTTAGCAAGTAACAGAACCAGGACTCACACCCAAGTCAGCCTGACTGTCCCCACTGGCTTCCACACAATTTACTGTGAACAGAGATGAATCCGGCAGAATCTCACGGTTAACACCCCACCCCCTTCCCTTGGTTTAGATGCTCTAAGGGCCAGGCGACAAATCAAACTGTCCTATAGGGCAGCCTCCCAACATAAAACACATTCAGAGGCAAAGCGAAAGGTAAAAAGATGGGCTTCACCACCGCCTATAGTTCTCTCTCACCCAGAGGGATACTTTCAGGATCTGTCATCACAGATGAACTCAGGCAGGAGGAACACACCATTATGTAATGTCAGAGGGCAGGCGACAATGGGGAGGGAAAGACGGGCCGCTAAGACATATATTCACCTTTGACATTTTGAGTATTTCAGTCTCCTGATGGCCTACGCATTCATGATTGGCATTTCAAGAGACGGTGACAGCAACCTGCAAAGGTCTCAGGCCTCAATTCATTGACTAGCAAAGCCAGAAAGAAACAAAATACAAAAAAAGCGAAGATGCCAGAAACGCTGTCGGGGTCTAGGGGGCCGGCAGCGAAAGGCAGAGTCGCGAGGATGGACGGCGGATTTCCCACGTTTATTTTTATACGGTATGTTTACACCCGAAACGCGGCGAGGCCTTCAGCGTCTGGAGTCGCAGATCCGCCCTGGAGACGCACCAGGCAGGCGCCGCGGCCCTCATCCTTCCGCCCGGGACGCCGGGTCAGCGGGCACTCGCCCGTGTGCGCAGGGACGGACGGGTCTCTAAAGGCGCGACCGCGACTGAACCGCTAGGCAGCAGATTTCCATGACAACCGCGGCGCCGTCCATAACCCGAGCACCGGGTGCTGGGATGTGCGCCGCGCCCTGCCGGAGACATGCCCGTCCCGGCTCGGCGGCGCCAGGGCGCCCCGGGCCCACCTGCCCCCGGCCCACCTGCCTGCCCGGCCCACCTACCTGGCGCGCCCCCGCCCGCGGCGCCCGCGCCCTGCTGCCCGCCGTCCTCCGTCAACCGGGCCGCGAGCCCGGGCCCCGCAGCTGCAGCTCCACCGCTAGATCCCCAAGTCGGGGGCTCTCGCCCGGCTCCAGGCGCTGGTCCTCCTGCCCCAGCCCGCTGGGCCCGCCCTGGCCGCAAACCCGCCGCCCGCGCCGCAGCCCGAACCCCGCCCCGCCGCTGCTCAGGAGGCCGCGCAGCACCGCCCCGGCCCGCCCCTCGCCGCGCATGCGCCCCGCGGGGCCGCCCCCCCCACCTCCGCCGGGCGGCTGAATCCTACCTCTGGGCTCTGGCGAGACCCCGTGCTCGGCTGTGGCCCGACCGCCTGCAGGGATCTGGGCCATCTGCACAGAATAGAGGCTTCCGAGGCCCTGACATGTCCCCAAGGAAGACGGTTCCAAGGACGAGCCACCGTGTGCCCGCAGGGTGAGCGCTCCGTCGTGTGCCCGCAGGGTGAGCGCGCTGCGGGTGGTGCAGGTGCACGCAGTTCCCGGGAGACGTTCGGAAACACCGCGCTCACCCCAGAAACACGCAAAATCAACAGCCAACTACGAACATGCCGATAAGCAAAAAGGAGAGAAACCACTAATCTCCACTCAGACTTGTGCTGGCATATTGTGTGAATACGCACTTACAGCCTCTCGCTAAACATCTGCTCCCTACGCTCTCCCCCAAAGTATTTTTCCATAGCAAAATTAAATAGAATAGAAAGAAATTTGGGAAGAAATTTTTCACTGTAATATGACTTTAAACCTTAATATTTCTGCTTGAGCGAGGGTAAATGCTGGACTGAATATTAACATTTTTTCTTGAAGTCTTTAAATTTTAGCAGAAAAAAAATTCTTAAAAATTCTGAAAACTATTTTAATAAACCAGAACACTTCTCAGAGTTCACATGCCTCAGGTATAAAAACAAGCATCCATAATTTGCTGTAAAAATACTATTAACATGTTAGAATTAAACAAGAATTATCTCATTTAGAATTAGATCTGAGTCTCTGCATGTCACCAAAAACCAAATACAGACAATAGTTTGGAATAAAAATGAGCAAATGTAAAACTTTATCAAGTTTATTTTCTGACTTTTTATTTTATGTCTCCTCTGAAAAGTAATTTATTAACAAAAATACTTTTTGTCATATTTTGAGATAAATGGAAAGAAATTTTGACAGAACTTTAACCCTGTCAAAATTAAAGCCAAAACATTGAACTTATGCAAAAAAATATTTTTATATTTTATTTCCTAAATTAAGGGTAACAAATACACCTGATTTACTTGGGACAACTCCAGTCGACACCCTTCATCCAACAAAACTATTAATAGGGTCCCCTTTTACTCTCAAAAGCGGTCTTGAAAGAGTTCAGACAATGCATCTTATGGCCATACTAGCTTTAATCAAACCAAGAGAGGTTTTAAATGAACAACTTTTTAAAAATAAATAAATAAATTCACATTTAAAAATAGACAGCAGTTCAATTTCAACAATTCATTTAGCAGGCTTCCCATAACATTTCTCATTTAACCTCCGTGTTTTCAGTGTGGGATGGGGCTCCAAATCCACTGTAGAGTAAACATTATCAAGAGAAAAGGGAGCCAAGTTTGTTAGCAGATATGGTGCTGTGCACTCCCTGCGTATCACAACATAATAGAAGAAAGTACCCCCATCCCTTGGAAGCTTTTAGGATGGGTTCCCTAACCAGCAGCATTAACGTCCTCTCAAAACTTGCTAGGACCATGTGAGACCTGCTGAATCAGAAACTCCGAAAGTAGGGCCAAGCAATCTATATTTAACAAACCCTCCAGGAGATTCCAATAAGCACGAGGACCTAGATAACTTTACGTATAATTAGTAATCTGATTTAGATAATCTATGTATAATAATTATGAGCTGAACTGTGTTATTTTGGGGACTTGAACCAACCTACATGAGAATTTCTTTTTTGGGCTATTAAACATTATATGTTTATGTTTATGTGTGCTTTCACTAGAGAATATATGTAGCCTTGAACACCAACAGCCCTGCTGCCAAAGGCCTATCCCCAGAGACTTGTCACTATTTGACTTGTCTGGCAGCTTACTGGAAAAAACTCCATTTTCAGGGCTTGTCTTTAATTGACCTGACTCGGAGCTTTCTCTGTGCAAATGGCTCTATCTACAGGGCATTTGGTGAAGCAATCAGCGATAATTGTTTAACACCACAGTTGCCTAAGGTGGTGACACCAGGGGGAGCTAAAAAGAGGCTGATCAAATAACTTAAAAGGAAATAATAGGAATTCACACAGAGTGTATCCTTAAAGACAGGAAGACATTTTGGTTCCAGCATTTGAGAGTATCTTTGTATAATCATTAGCAAGTTGTTAAGTTAACCAAGCAGGGACTCCAGTGCCTACAAATGACAAGGAATATAGACTTTACAGAATTGTTCCAAGAAGGTCACTAAACAAATAAAAAGAAACAACATACCCTGGGGTAGAGGGAAATATAATTTCCAGAATCACCACATTTTATTATTTAAAATGTTCAGTTGTAAACAAAAAGTTATGAGACACATAAAGAAACAGAAAAGAATACAGGCTAAAAGGTAGCCAACGGAATGTTCATGAGAAAAATAAAGTGTTGGACTTCCTAGACAAAGACTTAAAATCAGTTATTATAAGTATGTTCAAAGATCTAAAAGAAATCATGTCCCCAAAATTAAAGGAAAGTATGAGAGCAACAAAAAGATTATCAATAAAGAAATGAGTTACAAAAAAAGAACCAAATAGAAATTCTGTCATAAAAGCTACAACTGAACTGAACTGAAAAATCTGTTAGAGAGGTACCAGCAGCAGGACTGAGCCGGCAGAAGGAAGAATCAGCACCTGAAGCTAGGTCAACTGATATTGCCTACCTGAGGAATGTAAAGAAAAAGAATGAACGGGCCTTGGAGATCGGTGGGACACGGGTTAGTACATCAACACACACATAATGGGAGTTCTTGAGAGGAGAGGAGAGGAGAGGAGAGGAGAGGAGAAAGAAAAGCACAGAAAGAATATATGAAGATATAAGGGCTAAAAACATCCCAATTTGATTTTTTAACAATTGATGAAAAACACTAATCTACACATTCAAAAAGTTCAGTAAACTCAAACTAGGATAAACTCAAACTAGGATAAACTCAAAGAGATTCCCACCGAGACATTTGTGATCAAACTATCAAAAGCCAAACCTGGGGAGAGTAGAGAAAGCACCAAGAGAGGAGTAACTTCCTTTAACAAGGAGAGGGGGATGGCAGAATTGTACCATGAAATAAGGTGGTCAGCCCTTGCCTATGTCTCCTACTTCATCTCAAGCCATCCCAACTTCTATGTTCTAGCAATATAGGATGGAGAATGAATGAATGAATGAATGGTGCTGGTAGCCTGAAATTAGGGTGCTTTCGATGGTTATTTCAATAGCCCCAGCATCTCTATCCACGGAGTGGGTGAGGATCCAGAAGGTCAAAAGCTCCAGGGCAATACAGGCAACAGTATCTTTTCACTCTTCAACTGAAGCTTAATTTCATACCACTTCAGTTTCCAGCACTGAGCTAGCCCCTCAGGACTAAGGTACAAACAGGGCCAGAAATGCATAGGAATGTGGGGCCCTGAGTCTCAGTGTGGAATGGCTCTGGGCTCTTATCAAGTGTGGATGAAATAGTAAAGGTGGCAGAGGGTCACAGAAGGATGTCTTCTTCCTCCACAGCTGTTGGGGATATGCTGGTGCGTACTTCTGAGTTCAGGGAACAAACTGAGAAAGTTGTTGACTCAGCCGGGGAACTGAAGACTAATGTAAATTCCCAGATTGCAGTAAAAGTAGGATGACGCATTCTTTTAAGACTGTGTAAACTGCTCCTGGGTACACTGAAAAATGATTCTCTGCACAGATGTAAATGTTTCCTCTGGCTAATGGGGAAGAAAAAGGGAGTCATTCTTTGTAGCTCCCTTATTTGTTAGTGCCCCAAACAAAAATCAATCCTGCAAAAGGAGTTGCTGAAAATGTTGTTTGCAAAGTTGTCTAAAATCGGGTTGTTTGTTTGTTTGTTTCAGAGAATCAATGTTACAAATGGGGACAAAGTGTCCAGAGAGCCTATAGATTTCTATTTAACTGATATTATAACAATGTTTCTATTAGAAAATAAAACCAGAATTCTATCAGGCTAGCAAAAATCTTTCTTTTTGCTTTCCTCCTCCCCATCCCCACCCTGCCCATCACCCATTTGTCAGAAAGATAGGCCCCCGTAGACTGGTAATGGCTGGGGTGCCATTAGAGGTGTGAGTTAGGAGGACACAGAGCAAAGCTTGGCTTGGGCAGGGTCAAGGGGGTAGGGAGTGGGGCCAGACAATCTATGGGGGCTCCCTCCTTTCTTCTCACACTCCCCTGAACCCGTGGATTTTCCTTTTGCCTCCCCCCAAAGTGGACCTTGATCCAAGGGTGAGTAATTTTTCTAAATAATGAGCTTTTAGTTGAAAATGGTTTTACTTTTAAATGTATTTGATCTGAATTATTGAGTGACTTATAGAAAACAAAAGCAAATTACAAGGACAGAATTCTGTATTCTACAATATATGTCTAATTTAAAATACAGTGTAAATAGAACTTTCCGCCAAAAAAGAATTTTTAAAAAGGCAAATTAATTTCTAAAACTAGAATAAATTTCAGCACCTCCTGAGGGGCACTGGGAAGTGAGTAGAAAGGGTGCTGGCTTGTCAAGGTGACTGCGGTGCTAACGGCATTGGAGGAGAGGGGCAGGTCCCAATGTCCCCAGTACGCTGCTTCTAATACAGGGAGGACCTGCCCTACCCCAGACAATGACTGCAAAACCCATGACAGTGATAACAGAGCCAAACTCTTACAGTTCCTTCATTCTCACCAAGTCGATTTTAATTGCCAGGACATTAGTCAAGGGACTAGTGGCCACCAGAGTTGCAAAACACAAGGGTCACAGTCCTCGTCTTTCCTCCCGGTTGGATCAGAGGAGGGCAGAGCTGGAAGAGCCCTGGAAACTGGCTGACCCCATGCCCTTGTTCTTGTCCCAGGGGCAGAGATGCGGGAGCAATGATGTCACTCTGCTGGAAGCAACACTAACTCACACAGTGGCCCCAGAGCCCCGAACCCAGTGCCCTTTGCCAACGAAACATTAAGAAACATTGTGGAGTTGCACCATTGGCTCATTTTAACTTCTGCAAATGCAACTGTCTAAGTTTGGGGCAGAGTGGGAGGGAAGCAATCTGAACCGTGTGGGACACGCTGCCCCTCCTTCCCTGCTGAAGGGAGCCAGGATGTCAAGGGCATCTGAGTGTGGGAGGCTCACCGCACTGACATTCAACATGGGGTGACTCTATTAGAACAAGACCCTCTCCTGCCAGGACCAGGCAAACTTTTTTTTTAGTTCATGGATTTTTTAGCACTCAATATGAATAATTATAACAAACTTAAAGCCATTTTTAAAAAATTGTGCAAAGCAAATTATCAAAGATAAAATAGAAACTTTGAACCATTAGGAACCCAAACTCACTAAGATGTATTGATTTGTTATGAAATTGGTACACACACTTTCATGGAAATGAAATTCTTTGACTGTTTTAATGTTGTGTGTCCCATTATCACTTTCCTATAGAAATGATCACAGCATTTGCCAGTTTGTCTTGTAAATCTCGAGAAGCTTCATTCTCCAGGGGCAGTTGATATTGGCCAACTGGTTTTGTATATAAATATATATGAAAGAACTCAGAAATGAATCATTGCTACAAGCATGCTGCGACACTCTAGTGGGGGTCAAAAACTGGCTTGATTAAAAACCTGTGTCTCCATAGTTACGTGAGAGGGAAAGACACACAGCAGCCCTATCCAGACAAGACTCTCTACCGTCCCCTATGGGAAGACTGTCACACTGGGGTGACTCTATTAGAACAAGACCCTTTCCTGCCATCTGCTGGAGAACAGTCATAATAAATACTAACACTGATGGCGACAAATGCAGTGTGTTTTTGGAAGGACCCTTTGGGGCAGAGCAACCATATGTGACAGCCTTCGACATAGTTACTAACAACAACAACAACAACAACAACAAAGCCAATTCCTTCCACTGGTTCCCAGCCAAAGAATGAGCAGTCTGCTTCACTGGCTACACTACACCCTACAGACCATTCTGGACTGGAATCAGAGGGCAATGCAGAGAGTTCCTGGGGCGATTCTGAATAGTTAATTTTCTCCTTACCCAGCCTTTATGTAAGGGGCGACTCTGTCTCTCTGGCATGGTTAGTCAGCAGACAATAGAACTGGAAAGGACGACTCACACAAAAAATAAAATTCAAATGACTGATAAACAAATGCGGGAAGTAGTAAAATCACCTTTGAACAAATAAATACAAATGAAATGACACTGTCAGTCAAGTCCTCACTTTTCTAGAACTCTCTACAAGGAAGACAGGAAGGAAGGGGGAGGGAAGAAGGGACTTTCCTGTCTGCCTACTGTCTTAACTATATTGTCCAAGCAACAGCAGATCATCCTGGCAGGGGCAGTTAGTCCCAGACTACTTTGGGGGCTTTTGCGGGGGACTCTCAGGACCAAACTCACCATGCAATGCTTCTCTTCAGATTATGTCTGAAGTCCCGTCTTTGCCAAACTCTTCTGAGTTCCTAAATTACCAGTAACAGCCAGCAAGAGCCATTCCTCAGAGGTCTGAGGTCCAGCTCTGAGGGGGTCCTCCAAGCACCCCTACCCTTTGTCCCTCCAGCCCAAGGGGCAATGGCTGCTCCCTACAGTTCCTCTCTCCAGACAACCTCAGTGCCCTCTTTCTGCCCTTCCAGCCCTCCACTGCCTATGTGATTAATTCCCTCTAACATATTATATATTTTCCCTAATTTGTCCTTCTGATATTTAGGCTATTTTCTTCTTTTCTATTAAAAACCATGCTGAAATGAACATTGGTACCTGTCTCTTGGTATACATAGGTGATAGCTGTCCTATAACGTGGAGCCAAAAGGAGGATTGCTAGGTAACAGGTATCATCTTCAAATTTATTAGTCAAAATCCCTTTCTGCAATTCAGAAAAGCATTCTTAGTCTGCCCGACTTCCCAAAGCCCACATTCTAACCCACCACCCAGACTCCTTCGGCATAAGCAGTGGGGAAAGCTGAGGATATGTTTACCCAGGCTTCCCCAGCTTCCTGTCTGTTCATGGCTCCTCAAACTGCCTGACCAAAGGGTGCCAACAAATTTAGCATCTCACCCAGGATGTACTTCATGTACACCTGAATGCTTTGATCCCTTCACTCTGACAAATGTCGCAGCTTTGGTGGCATGCTCTTAAGCCTACTCCTGGCTGTGTATGTCCCCTCACATGGAGTATGTGCTGTCCTCTGCTCACCAGCACCTGTTCCTTTTGCAGAAGCCAGGCCATTGCCCTAAAAACATGCTCGAGGATGGCATCTTCCCTTATGACAAAATATGAAGTGGGAGTCGTTCTGCATTTTTCAATCCAGGTCTTTATTTTTCCTGTACAAGTATGAATGTAGGCATAACTAATAGTTAAGGCTTTTAAAATATATGCATTTTGAGACTACATTGCTAGTTACATTTTGCTGATATGAGCTTGGATCACACTTCCCTTTAACAGACATTTTACATTCATTTTTAAAAAGTTAAAATGGTCAAATGAGCCATAATAAAAACCAGAAGAGGCCCATAAAAATCCAAAATACATACTTGGAAATGCAGCACCTTTTGCATGAACTCCATCCAGGTCCAGTTGGGTAGCATGTTATATTATAACACTAAACCACTAGGCTTTGAAGTGGTCAAAGCAAAATGGGGCATTTTGTCTGAGGAGAAAGAGAAGCAAAAAAAGGAAGAGGAAAGGAAGGAGGGAAAGAAGGAAGGAAGGAAAGAAGAGAGGAAGGGAGAGAGAAAAAGACAGATTTAAGAGAAAAAAAGAGAAGTAAAACCCTCCGATATGGCTTATCTGCAACAGGAGAAGGGTAACTTACGATGCATATTTAAGCAAAGAATGGATCATTGAGGTTATAATATTTTATAAGATATATAAATATATATAAATGGAATTCTATTTACTGAATTTTTTTAAAAGCTAGATTCTGCACTCTACATGCTTATTGTTGGCTAAGAGCTTTGCCTCTGGTGCAATTCTGAGAGGGAGCGAGCCTGCGTCTCCTGGATAAAGAGGCAGTTAGCAAAGTGTCACATCGTCTCAAAGTCCCTGTTGTCAGGTTTGTCTGGCTGAGGACTTCACTCCTACCTCCAGCCTGAAGGGCCCTCCCCTGAACAAGACTGTCCCCCTCCAGCCAGGAGAGGCTGGCCCAGAGCCCCAACTCAAGGACAAGTGGGCTGTCTCTGTGTTCCTTCGGGAGTTAGAAGGGCGGTCTCCTACACCAAGATGCTTTTTCCATGAAACAGAGTCCTATGTCACAGGGGCTGGATGGCAGGGTGACTGGATTTGTGCTGCATACTCAAAGTGACCTCAAATGGGGTGATCTTGCTTCATCCTGTGCTTGTCACAGCACCAACAAAGGCCCAGGTTTCTAGGGTCTCAAAGAGTCTGTGAAGAGAGACCAGGTTCAGAAATCTGCCCCAAACTGCTTGTGTGAGGCTGCTTTGAACTTGTTACCACATTGTACTTTTTCAGCCTCTGTGACATCTCCCTTAGCAGTTGGTGGCGGGAGTGCAAGAATGGGAGGGGGACTGAGTAACCTTCCACTTACAGTGATAAGTTCAGAAGTCGAAAAATTCCTTATGGATAAAAAAATAAGGGTTCTGTGCCTAGGCTTTCATAGCTCGCACCAGGGACACCTTGCACATTACAAAGCCCTGCCCTATGTAGTGTTTCGTGGAAACCTCGTAATAACCTGCCACTCGCCAGAGGCTGACATAGCAAGTCTTCTAGATGAGGAAATCAGGCTCTCTCCCGAGGCCACACAGCTTGCAAAGGGCAAGGGCAGCTGGAATGCCACCCCGCCAAGTCCCTTGCCGTGTAGCCACGGTCACAGCATCACAGTGACAGCTAGCTCTGGGAAGCAGGGGACAGACCTCTGTGTTTTCACTGTTGTTTGGTCTCTGGTTCTGGGGCGTCCCCATCAGGCAGAGGGCTGCTCCCACTGACCTTCACCTGGCTTTCCAGTTGGCTGAGACGCTGCTTCACCTTCATCTGGGTGGCACTGTACTCAGCCAGGAGCCGTGCGAACCTGGTCTGCAGGGCGTCCAGGGAGAACTCCAGGTACTCCACCTTCTCCTCGAGGTCCTTAGGGTCTGGCCCGGCCTTGGCCAGGTCCTCGTCGATCAAGTTGTCCTTCATAAGGATCTGCCTCCCCTTCTCCTCCAGGGCCTTCTTGGCATCAGGGTATTCAGTGAGCGCTTCCATTAGGTCATCCTTGGAAAGGCAGAACAGGTCTGAGTAGCCAAGACTCCGGATGCTGGCTGTCCGGCGGTTCCCCGACTTGCTGCCCTTGATGTTCAGGATGCTGATCTCCCCAAAGTAGCTCCCATCGCTGAGCACCACGAACTGAGTAACCCCGTCATCGGCCACCACGGCCAGCTTGCCCTCCTTAATGATGTACATCTCCCTCCCGATGTCCCCCTTCTTGCAGATGTAGTCCCCAGGGCTGAACACTGCAGGCCGCAGCTTCAGCACGAGCTCCACCAGCAGCCCTGCCTCACAGTCCTGGAAGATGCGGACCTTCTTCAGGGTGTCCAGGTGCACGTTGATGGCAATTTCTGCCTTCAGCTTGTCCGGGAGGCTCTTGAGCACTTCCTTCTCATCCACCGTCTTCTTGTTGGCCCACAGGTAGTCAAACCACCGGATGACCCGTGTCTCCAAATCCTTGGTCACCTTGCGGAATTGCATGTACTGCTTGATGGAGTCAATCTTGGCCTGGAACTCAGCCCGTGAGGCGTTCATGTTCGAGATCATGGAGCCCACATTGCCCACAATGGTGGCAAAAATCAAGACACCCACCAGGAAGTCTACGACCACAAAGAGGTACTCCCCGTCTCTCACAGGAGGAGGCGTCTCGCCAATAGTGGTCAGGGTCAAGGTGGACCAGTAGAGGCTATAAATGTACTTCCTGGAGAGGCGCCCATACTCTGGGTTTGAGATGTTCGGATAGACCCAGGAATCTGTCCCAAAACCGATGAACTTGGAAATGGCGAAGTAGATGCAGGCGTTCCAGTGGATGATGACAAGGATGTACAAGACCAAGTTCCCAATCCTGAACACATTGGGGTAATTAGTCCTTGTCTCCGTGCGGTCAAAGAACTCAAAGAGCCGAGTCAACTTCAGTAGGCGGTTGAACCTCAGTTCTGGGTAGTTTACACCCAGCTTCAAATAAGCCAGGTCTGTGGGGACCAAGGCCAACACATCCAGCTTGAAGTACAAGGTCTTCGTGTAATGCTGCCACAGTCTCTTGCCATCCCTGACCATCAGGCCTTGCTCGAGGAAGCCTAAAGAAGAGGATGGAAGTCACCTGTACATCAAAGGGGCTGCTCATTTTCGACCACAGCAAAATATTCCACAACATGATGACAGAAGACGTAGTTATATACATGTGATAAAAAACCGCTTCCAAAACCATGCTTACCAATTATTACTGAAAATGCACTCTGATATTAGAACATCTATGATGATCTAACCTATTTTATTCAATTAAAAAATATAGAAAAACTGGGTACATTTAAATGTAGATTGGGTATTAGACGATAGCAAAGAATGATTGTTGAATCTTAAAAGATAGGTGGAAGTTAAGCTTTAAAAAATAGGCCCTTTAAAGTTTCAGATACATGCTAAAGGAGTTATTGTCTGAGATTTGCTTTAAAATACTCCAGCCAAGAAAAGGGGGTGGGGATGGAGAATGAATCAAGATTGGTGAATTGTTGGTAACTGTTGCAGCGGATGAGGGCATGGGTGAGGGCATGCGAGGATTCATAACACCATTTGCTCTGAATTTGTATATGTTTGAAAATACTAATAAAAAATTTAAGAGCACAGGCCATGGCCTATCCAATTGATTCATCGGTCACTAATGGGGCACGACCTGCCTAGGAAAGCAGTAATTCTCCTTCCTGGCTACACATTACTGTTGAAAACATAGAACCTCAAGTCATGTAGGTGAGGTCCTGTAGGTTAAGATGCTGGGCACCGATGTGGAAGCAAGCGGGGCGCCAGTCTGGCCTGCTGAGTAGTGACCATGGACTTTGAGCCAGACACCACTCAGCATCTCTGGGCCTGTTTCTAGATCAGCCACATGGAGAGAGTCGTGACTGCACTAGTGTCTCGCGCAGCAGCTCCCCTGAGGAGACAAGACGCACCAAAACGCTATGCACACCACCAAGCCAGCCTCACCAAGGCTTGTTCCTGTGAGCCGGTGTTGTTTGTATTCGTAACAAAGGTGTGTTTTTTAGTTCAAGTGACATGCAGGGCCTCCACTAGTTTATGAGACGCCTTTGTGAAAATTAGAAAAGGGTGCGCCAAGGACACATGGCTCAGAGTCTATGGCGGGGGTGGCGTGGGGGTTAGCCCTCACTTGCAACCAGAGGCTACTGAAGGAAGGCCCTTTCAGGTTTTACTTCTCCGTATTTAAGGTCCTCTAAAACCACTGAGCAGCACATCCTGGTCCTCTGGCTGCCCAAGGATGACTGAGCTGTCTCCCACTTCCTACAGTGTTGAGGGCAGGGCCGGGAGTGCTCTGATTTCACAGGCGACACAAACAAGGCCCAGAGCAACAGCTCAACTTGCACAAGGTCACACGGTTGGCATAGCAGAGACCAGAACCCAGGCATCCCAACCCCAGGAGTCACTGTAGAGGGAGCTCCAAGCGGCATCACCCTCTCACACTAAAGTTCCTCAGACCTGCCTGGCCTCTGGTGGTCAGAGGGAGGTGATGTCCACCTTACATGGCCTGTGGTCCCCTGAAACCCCTGGCCTGGCCCAGAGAGTTCCTGGGCCCGGGGCACACGCACCTGTCCGGGCTCGCACCAGCATATCCAAGCCATAGAGGACATCCGCCGAGTAGTCCAGGACCAGCCACAGCATCAGGTGTTCAGATTGCAGCTCATCAAAACAGGCCCTAAACCAACAACAAGGAGCAAATGTCCGGGGCAGGGTCCCAGGTGGGCACCAGCTCAGGGCTGCAGACACTGGGCTGGGTCATCGGTAGCAGCCCTGCCACGAGTTTGTATCCCAGCATCACCAGACCAGACCCTGGGGTGGACACCAGGCTCTGAGAAGGCTTTCTGTCCCAAGGTCACAGACCTCCTAACAAGAGCTGGCATTGAGCCCAAAGAGCGGGTCCTGTTGCTTCTAAGCAGGAAGCTCTGAGCCCCAGAAGGGGCAGTTTCTCTCAGCTTCACTGCAAGAGTCAATTGAAAGGGTGGAGGACTTGCCCTCTCTGGGTCAAAGGCCAACAAAAAGATTAGAATTTCTGAGAGATTAACAACTGAAGAAGCCAGTAAATTTTTCTACTTTCTAGATCTTTTTATGCTCACTATTTCTCATATGGTCAATACCTCCAAATATCTCTCCTAGCCCCCACAGAGCAGCAGCTCGCCTCCGTGCCCCTGCCCGCAGGTTGTGCCTGTGCCTCTGTCCTGCAGCTTGTTCCTGTGTCCCTGTCCTGAAGCTTGCTCATGTCCTCCATTAGAAGAGCAGCTGGTCTCCCCCGAAGCCCTGGAGCTCCCAGCTCACACTTGAGAGCAGAGTGTCTCTCCGCATCCAGTAGGCGGTGTCATCAGGTAGCTCCAAACCCACCAGGAGCACAGGACTCAACCTGCCTCCTTGCTTCAGTCTGACCCAGGAAAGCCACAGAGCCCCCATTCCCCCATGCCTCCCACCTACTCTCAGCATAGTGGCTGCTCACCCTGCATCCTTGTCCCACAGGCCTGCTAGGAAAGGCCCCTCACCCTTTGCTTACTCACAGAGAGTAGCAGGTCACTTCTTACTCTGTCCTGAAGTTTGCTTAGAAAAGCCCAAAGCCTCCTATGCACTCCAGAAGAGCAACAGCTATGTCCCCAGATGCCTACACAGGAACTTCCCAGAGCCCACTGGTCACTCTCAGAAATGCAGCTTCTCGTCCCTGCATCCTTGCCCTATACTTTGCTCAGAAATGCCTTTCCAGCCGTCACCTGCCCCATTAGAGGACAAACGACAGACCAACATCACTCTCCTGCAGACTTTCTGCTTGCCCACAGAGAGCAGCCGCTCACCTGCATCTGCCCTGCAGCTTGCTCAGGAAGGACACAGCCCCCACTTGTTCCCACCAGTGCTTCAGAGCACCTTGATGGTGCCTTCTAGAACCACCTTGTGGATGGTGAAACTGAGGCACATGAAGCTGGATGGTGGCCGTGAGAGGGCGAGAGGGCCAGAGGCTGGGGCTCTGAGACTCAGAGCTCTGTCACGGGGCCTGGCTGCCCTCATGTGCTCCCTACCCTCTCCTACCTGCAGACCAGCAGACACCAGTTGTAGAAGACAGGCAGGGCGATGACAGTCAGCCAGTGGTAGTACGCGTTGCTGGCAGGGTCTACCATGATGGTGTCCTTCTTTCTGGAAACAGACGCATATGAACACAGTGCAGTGCATCAGAAGACCACAGCTTTGGAGGATCTCAGAGACCTGGCCTAGCTTAGGGGGACCCCAGGGCAATTGTAAGCTGAAGCTCAGCATCCTCTCAGTCTTAGGGGGCACATGAGTGGCCCTGCATGGGAAGATAGTCTGGGAGGCAGGGCAGACTCTAGGGATCCTTCCAGCCCAGCTCAGATCCCCAGGGAGTCAAAGTGGACTATAAAATCATGGTGGTAACATTCCCATGTGTCTGAGGTATCCTCCTTGCCCTCAGGACACTGGGAATGAAAATGCAGCACGGTGATGTCTCCAAGGGCTGCAGAGGGAGTGTCAGAACCATCTGGGGGAGCTTTGTGAAAATGCAGATCCCTAGGCCCACCCAGATCCCCTCCAGGGCTGGGGCCTGGCAATGTGCATTCACACGTTGCCCATTGGTCCTGAGGCAGCTCTCCTCGGAACTGAATCTGGGAGCCTGGGGCAGTCCCTTGGGGACATGCCCTGCTTGCACACATCACTTGCACAGACATTCTAAAGGATCATCTCCAAATAGCTGGATTCTGCCTTTCCATCAGAACCACCAAAACCACGAACTTGGGCGCCGCCTGGACAATGCGGGCCAGCCCTGAGTGGAGAGATGGTTTAGGGTGCTTTCTGTTTTTATTTTCAGGTTTTCTGAGGATTAGAGCTTACAGGTGGTATTGGGGATTCTTTTTCTTTGGGTTCATGTGTCTCTACCCCACCCTGAACACCTCATGTGCTGGACTGCAGAGCTGTCCCTACGCCCCCAAGGAGACCAGGAGGCTTCCCTCTATGGGGTCTGAGCTGGGCAGCACTCTCGCTGCAGAACGGGCCCTCACAGGACCTCAGAAGCCTGGCCCCGCCTGTGACCAAGTCCTTCCCGAGCCCTCAGCAGCCGCCGCTCCAGGGCTACACTGAGGCCCATGGCATCCCTCTCAGACTCAGGTCCCGGCCCAGGAAGTTTGGCCTGTGATCAGCAGACCCTGTGGAGGCGGCTGCTCCCAGTACTCACTCCTCTAGTTTGGGGTGGTTTTCCTTTCCCTCTTCTTCCTTTTTCTCTTTCTCCTCCTTTCTCGCTCGGTCACTGGGTGACATGGGGTGACATTTAGCAGTTTTCATATACTACAGACACTATCACATGGGGAGGGTAGGCTGGAGTGACAAGGAGGAGAGGGCATGGGGTAGGAAGTGAGTATTTATAGCACATTGGGGTGAGATGAGGTTACTGACTTAATTATTTTGTTATTATTATTGTTATTTGTTCCTGAAGTGTGAGGTGAACCACCCAAAGAAGCGTATGTGGTGGACAGTGTTTCAGCCTCACACTGGGCAATTTCTGACCCATTTTTACGAGCCCCTAGCAAAGCACAAACAGCTGAGACTGCAGACATTTTGAGGCAACCGGCAATAAACCCAAACCCACACGTGTAGGGTGGAAAAGTCACTGAGACTCTTGGATGTGGGTGTGGACTGCAGGTTGTTCTCAAAACCTATCGCCACACCACATAAACACTTGGCTGTGATGAGAAAGCGAGGACGGGGAGAGAAGGGGGGAAGGAGAGAAGCAAACTCCATACAGGTGAGAGCAGGTTTGCCATGTTGCGGCTCATCTTTGAGTAGTCTGCAGTCTGGGGGTGGAATAGCTCCCTTTCGGCTTTACTCTGCTGCTGCTGTTTTATTGGGCTGTCATCTCTGTGGGTGTGTGTTCATGGGTGTTTTCCTGTGTTTGGAAAGTTTTTGACAATGCATATACACATAAATTGAGTAAGAATAAAAACTTATTAAACTTGTTACATGAAAAGAGCAAGGACAGTAACCCATCCTCTGACTTGAATCTACTGTAATCTGCCTCCTGGTCTTTTCTGCCACTGACATCTTAACCTCAAAGCACCAGCAGAGGGCGCTGCCCACAAGCATATTGGCACGCTTAGCCTGGCTGGGAGCTCAGTTGCACGGGGCTCAGGTTTTCTTCTGTGGGATCTGTGACCCCTGGTACAGGCCTTGACCTTTCCTCTGGCTACCAACTTGCTAAGAGCCTAGGAAAGAGCCAGCATCATCCAGCTGTATCCCCAAATCCACCCAGCACTGCCTCCAAAAGACCTACACAGAGCTATAAAACAATACTGGTTTCTGACTGGGAAGAACTTGATCAGGGAGATTCAGGATATGAGACTAAGCGGAAATGCCAGAAGTACAGGGGAAGGATGGGAGTGGGTGTCCATAAGAATTATTTCTGTATCCGTGTCCCATCTTGGGAGTCTCCAACTCTGTCTCTTGGTCCCTGGCTGCAGTGTGGACCCATGATACGAGCCTATCTGAAAAGGTTTATGGGAGCCCGATGCAGCCGACACTGTCCACCTCCACCCTCATCCACATCCCATTCCCAGGACAGACGACCCCAGGACCTCTGTCCATGGTTCCCAGGGCCCTGAGCCTTTCCCTGATTGTGGGACTCAATGCGGGATTTCGAGGGTGGTTACTATCAGGCTTGGCTTTCAGTCAAGTACATATTGCAATTGTAAATGTTTTGCAAATGAAATAATTTCATTTTTCTTGACTGCTGGTATAATGATGGTTTTTCCCTAAGCTCTGAGACGCCCTCCCCTACATACTCCCACCGTATTCCTTGAAGAAGGTGGGAGAATGGTGCACATGCGCCATCACACATTTATGATCACACACACGCATGCCCGCACACTCCATCCCTGTTGCTCTTGGGCAACAGTTGCCAGAATCACATATCACACTAATCTGCCAGCTCAGCATCTGGTGACAGAAAGTAATTACAGCAGGCCACTGTTTCCAGAGGCTATGCCCTAGGAATACTGAAATTCTCTCTTTCCACTTCCCCAATTCCACCTTCCAAATTAGCCCAAATCTGCCTTTAAGACAAGGGCACTTCTCTAGCATGCAGGTGTATGAGGTTGTAGAATGGAAAACATGTTCTTATCCCAAAGGAGAATGCCCCTGGCTCTGTTAAGGAGCTTCGATTTATGCTGTCAAACATATGGCAATATAAGGTGACAGAGCTTAAAATGTACCCCATCTAACCCTTTTGTTTTATAGATAAAGAAAAAAAAGTGAGACAATGAGATAAAATGACCTGCTTCTAGAAGTCAGACAGACCAGGTTCCCTCCCCGTTCGTCCATAGGGATGGAACTCCAATGAAAGGAACAGGATTCTAGAAGAGTCTAGCGGTGTTTGGAGAGGATGGGAAGCAGGAGTACTCAAGGGGAAAGGCAGAGCTGGGGTTTCTGCAGGGAGCACAAGTACTCACTCTTTCTCTGAGCTGTTGCAGTTGTTGGCATTGTCCCTGGCCAGAGGCCAGCCACTGCAGGAGGCAGAAACGATGCAGCATGGGAACCTAAACTCAGCTCCCATTCCTGGGGACTACTTGCCCCTCAGGTGGCTATTCTAGTATCCGCATCTCATCTCCCGGGCCTTACCGCAAAGCTTGAAGGACAGACGGTGTTGCTCTTTGTCAGGGGCTGAGGTGTCTTGTGACGGGTTTGCTATGGTCAAAGCTTTGGGGAAAGAGGTGAATGCTTGGCTAAAGGGAGGTTTCTAAATAAACGGGGAGTAACTGTGTACATCTGGCTCAGATTCCACTCAATTTCAGTCAGTTTAGCCATGTGCCAGGTTGCATGAGGGGCATAGACACAGACTCGACGTGACACCTGCCCTTCAGGTGCTCTCAGGTGAAGCAGTCAAGCGCCTTCTGCACCAGAACAGACACATCAGCAGTGGTGACAACTTGCTACCCTTGTGTACACGAGCCTGGCTCTCAAAAGTGCCCACCCTCGAAAATCCAGCCATAGCAGCCGCTTCCAATTTGCAAGCAAACGAAGACCGAGACAGTAGGCAGAACCGTCCAAGGGTTTAATCTCTCTTCCCCCGTCCCCTGCCCTCTCGTTCATCTTAAAACTTCTGGGCCTGCCACCCCGATCTCTGTGAGAACCTGGTAGGGAGCAGAGCTGGTTTTGTACCCAACTGGATGTTTACTTAAATCTGAATTGCTCAGCAGCTCATGGTGAACCAAGTGTCCATCTCCAAGTGGCCAAGTGCCAGGACATGGCTGGTGTAAGGAAGCCAGCTTGGCCTCACAGAGCCCGAGGGTGGCTTGCCTATCCATGGTCACTGCAGACACTCACAGGAGACCTGGAGACCAAAGCCAGGGGCCAGTGATGCTCTAACCCCACCCGCAGGGCACCTCTTCTATGATGCTGACCATCTAGCCAAATGCCATCCCAGTATTTCTGCCCACCCTATCCAAGCCTCCCTCTCCTCACCCAGGGCGCTGCTCTAACTGCTTATTGGGAATTGACTCTGAACATCAGAAAATCCCCCAAGGAAGCAAAACTCCCCTGTGAGACTGCACAGGAGGGAAAGCTTAGCTGCATGGGGCACAGTGGCCTGTGCTCACCACATCTCTGTGCTGGTAACCCCACAGAGCTCAGACCCATCTCTGCACACTCTCTGCTTTGCCAATGAGACTTTACCTCAAAAACACAGTCTCTCTTCCAGGAAGCCTCCCTGATTGACTGGCTACCATCCTGGAGCATCGACATTATCTCCCCACCCTGAACCATCCCAAGAGTGACCAGGCCTCTGTGGTACAGTTGGGCCTGGCCCTGATGGGGTCCTAGCTCAATCCTCTGCTCATCTGGTTACACTGGGAAATGGATAAGGAGCCTTATGTTCATGTGTAAGGCTGTGGAGAAGGTAATTTGATCAGTTAAGCCAAGAAGTCTTTGCTCGCCCAAAAGGAACTGAACCAGTCTGGCCGGTTTGCTAGCAAACCTCTTTTTCCTCCCTCTTTCCTTCTCTGTCTCCTCTCCCCCACCTTCTCTCTCCCCTTGACTACCACCCCTGTCAGCGGCAAATAGCAGGCAGGCCTTGCAGGCAGGGTCTGGATTGCCTGGCCCTGGGGACCTGGGATGTCCTTGTATATGTGCCGCCTGTACTCGAGCCCTCCACGGTCCCCACCCCACAGCCCAGGGAGCCCAGGGGTTTGCATCCACACTCATGGGAAGATGTGAGCCCCAGCATGTACTCCAGGGGCCCCCACATCCAAGTCAGCAATCCTCACAGCTCTCCCCAGCAATAAGACTCAACCAGGTCTCCTACAGTGGTCTAGCAAGAAATCGCCTCAAACTCGCAGATTTTATCTTAAACATGCATGTACATTTTGCAATCTACTGCACATCTGTAGTAAAAATACTCCCCCTACCCACATACACAAATATGGGAGTAAAACAAAAGCTCCAGGAAGATCCAGTTTCATGATCTCCACCTGCCCCTCGGGGCCCAAGGACCTTCTGCTGCTCAGTGACCACTGAGTTAACTGGTGGTGGCCCAGTGGTCTCTCTACTGACCACGGGCTGGGAAGCTGTCTCAAGGACAAGAAGAGAGGGAGGCAAGGCTGCATGGGTGTGGGGTGGGGAAGCAAGTCCAGCACCTGCAGGTCTGTCCACACAGCTGTGCCACACGGCCCCTGCCACTCACTACCAGCTGGGCAGTGGGTCCAGAGAAGAGGCCCAGAGTCCTTGCTCCCAGACCCTTCTCTTATGGAAAAACAAACACCTGCCCCACCCTAGCCCCGCCTCCTGCCCCACCCCTCAGGGTTCCTAAACAGATCCCAGAACCCCTCAAAAATTCTGACCCACTTGCAGACCTTCTTCCCGGAGGAATGCGTGCATACCTATGCACAACACTCTGGGCACCATCTGGGTTCTCCTCAAGGCTTGCGCTGTAAGAACCCCTGTTTTTGTCCAGGTGGGTCACAGTGCAGTCCAGGGCTAGGGCCCTCTGATAGAAAGGAGTGGGTGAGACAAGCACCCCCACGGGTGTTTCTGACAGCACCAATTCCAGGAGACACTGGCTGAGCTCTGGAAAGGATTGGGGCAGGGGTTGCCTGAGGCTGGGGACTCTGGTTAAAGAATTTCTCTCCTGCAGGGCTTCTTGGACTCTGGGGTGGGGGATGGGGGACACTTAGAGCACGCAGTGCTCCCCCAAGACCAACACCTTCAAGGAGAAGAAGCAAGCGCTGCCGCATGTCCGCCCGCCCGCTCGCTCTCCTGCCTGACACCCATGTCTGGTGCAGGCAGCCATTTCTCTTTGGCTTCATACCTCCTCCCTCTGTCTGGTTCCTGGCCGCCCACGCCGCCCTGGGAGTTGCTTCCTCTGTTGGACACCTCCTTGAGCTCGGCTCCTCGGAAACGCTCCAGGAAAGAGTCAGGTCTCTGGTCCTGGGGGTATAAGTGCCTGGTGGCCCACAGGCGAAGCGAGATAATGTGGCGCCATAACCTGGAAGGGGACAGACCTGCAGCAGCGCACAGAGGAGGGAGAGGAGCGCCTGTCCCCTCCGGCCTGGCTCAGGTTGCACCTCACTATGCCAGGGACTTTATTCCTGCATCCTCTGCCCGCTTCACCTGGGACACAGCTTCCTCTGAAAGGGACGTTGTCTTCAGTATGGCTCTGTCTTTCCACAGCCTCAACCCTACAGAAGCATGAGCCTTCAAACAGGCATGGGCAAGCTCACCATCGCTTTTGCCCTGCGTGGAGCTCTGTGTTAGGACTAGTAAGCAGAGGAGCAATAAAAAGCACTTTCTAGATGGTGAAAAATTTAGAGCAAGGCTTAAAGGAACAAGCTCCTAGATACAATTTAGAGTCTTACCCTAACCTTTGTCTGATTGATAGTTCTTATACACTCATTTTCTCCCCAGGCTTGCATGTCAATTCTGTTGTAACTTGCCCTGACCCTTCTCCTGGGGCCAGCCCCCACAGGGGCCTCAAGCCCCAAGACGGGCAGTCCCCATCCCCAGAGCTGGCTTTAGCTCCAGCTTTCTGGGGGAAACCTTCAAGCCTCCTGCCGCCTCATCTCTGCTGGAGGGGACCAGGAGGAGAGGCTCCGCTCTGCATCTCAATGTCTGGTTTTCCTGATTTGTCATCTACAGTGCATGCCACTGTAACCCCCAAAAATCAGTTCTGAGCAATCTGGAATGAAGTCATGAATTGTCACATACTTGACTTTAATTGCACGCTTGTGACCTTAGCCCACGGGAATGGATTGAAGCAAGAAAGCATCCCAGGAACAGATGCTTACAGCTGCTGCTGCAGAGTCCTTCGAAGTGCCCACCAGCCCCACCTGTCTGCTCCAGACACTCCCCCTTCCTCGTCCTCCCTCTGCTGAGAAGGCTGAATTGGGGCCATATCTCGCCCTCCAGCCTCAGCCGTGGCTGACTCACAGCGAGTTACTCAAGCCTCTGAACTTAAGACCCACTTCAAGATGGGGTTGGGTGTTTCAACTTGATATCACACAGCAAAGGTCATATTCAGCCCATGCCTGCTGATGTGTGAGCAGAGAGAGAGAGAAACAAAACAGACATGCAGAAAAAAGCACCAAGACCTGAAACTCCATAAGAAAATGAGAGAAAGAAGGCACTGTTTCCCCTGTTTCACCCATAAGCCCTGGCTTGTTTCCTGAGGTGGCCTGAATCTCACCTGCCACCAGCACCCTGCCCCAGCCCTGCCCCATGCGGTTTAATTAGAGCTGGTTTGGAGGTGTTCTTTTCCTTGTATTCAATGAGCATTAAGACAGTACTTTATTAATAAGACAAAGACACTGTACATCACTTAAATATCCAGCTGCGGGGCCTGAGTGATGTGAATAATGGCAGCAGCATCCTCCACAATGAAAATAACGAAGAATAAATAAAATTTTTGCAATCAACCTAAGCAAAACTGTAGAACACAGGACCGTAAAATAACTATGGCATTGTTTAAAAAAAAAAAAAAGCATTAGTGGAAGAAGATGACGAGTCCAGATTTTTGGACCTCTGTTTTGAGCCCGCTACTATGGGGCTGGAGTGGTTAGATGCATTTCTATGTGAGACCTGAAAGGGCATGACTCCCTTCAGGTGGCATGGCTAGCCGGAGTGCAGCTGTCATCAGAAGGGAGACAGAGCCTGGTTAATCTCTGAAATGCTTTCACAAGGACAGCTATGAAGCCCAGACACGCACTGGTGAGGACTGCCAGAGGCTAGTTCGGAAGCACCACTATTGTCTGCATGCCATGGTGGCCCACTCGATGGTCTCCCATGGCTAGCTGGGATTTTTTCTAAATGTTTTTCTGAAACTTCCCTGGTTGGCTTTTTTCTTGAATTCTTTCATAATTGGGCAAGTCCTTCAATATCACTTTTTATTAAAGCAATTTCAGATAGGGGCAGTTTTTCTTAGACTTTTCTGAGTTCGGAACACCTGGCCCAAGAGGAAATTACCCACCGATGGATTTCTGACTGCTCTGTTCCTGTCTCTTCTCCAAAGTGTCAACCCGCCCCCACCCACCGCTTCTTTCTGCCTCAGTTTCTCCCTTCCCAGGTGAGGGCTGAGACCAATCAGTTACCTTGCAGGCCTGAGGCCGGTGAAGGAGCCTCGTCCGGATCCAGCCCGTCCACTGGTCTCCATGGCGATCCCTTGCTGCAGTTCTGACGTCTCTTCACATGGCAAGTGGGTCCTAGGAAATCCAATATGCAGCAGGCTAAATTGATTTCAAGCTCATTCACCTCCTGGACACACTCAGGAATGAGATGGCCAGATGCCCTGCTTAATGAGGACAGCTGCCGTCACAGGTCCTCAACCCAGGGGCTCCCCACTTCAGGTCACTCCACTGCAGATCTTGGCTCTTAGGATAAATGCGGCCTCTCCTTTATAGCAAGCCAGACCAAGGACAGAAACTCAAGTCCAGCTGCTGCCATGGGCTTGTTGAGAGGGAGTGAGCCAGCTGCAAAGGGGCACCATCAGAGCACTGGGAAGGGGAGGTTCTAGTGCCACCATCTTGAGCCATAACAGCTGCTTCCACACTATGCCCCCAGAACAAGGATTTTAGTTCAAACTCACCTCTGCCTACTGAAATCCCATCCTCTAAGGCTAGACCAAGTGCCACCTCCTTCAGGAAGCCTTCCTTAGCCTCCTCTCCCACATCTGCGGTGCTTTCAAATGAAAATCCACACCCATCGTACCCTTTTCACCAGACCCTACCCTCCGTCCCCTGTAATGCGGGGGTAACTGGGGCAGTGAGCTCACTGGGCAATTCAGGGGGAAGCATGCACATTCCCAGGCCAGGTGCCCACAATGCAGTAGGAACACCAGTCACGTCGGCAGAGCCTGGTGTTCGTGGAGTTGCCCAGAACAAGACCCACGTGTCTGAGAAGATTTTCCTTTCTTTCAAAACCTCCTAGTGCTGAAGTCTGATCAGCTTGATTAAAAGCCATCCAGGCATGGGCCTCTCGGGATCTGAACTTCATTCTCCAAGTCTTGAAGAGCCGGGCAAGACAAATTAATTCTATCACGTGACCTGTTCCAACCTAATCAGCCTTCTTAACAAGGTGGTAGCACAGCTGAAGAGGAGGCCGAAATTCCTGTCAGGGGCAAGCCTCTATTTCTGTCCAGTGAGTGATGGGAGGTCAGTCCTGCATCCCAGCCACCAGTTTGCTGTCTCCTTACAACATCTCTGCCATCTCCAGCAGCAGGGAGCTCAGGCCATCTTTGCACAGCCCCGACTGCTAGCAGTTCTCTTCCTCCCTCAGCTTCCCCATATCAGGCTGCTGGAACCACACAGAGTCAGGCAACTCCATCTCCCCCATGGCTGCCTTCCGAGATGGGTCCGTTCTCACACCTTGCTGTTTTTCCAGGCTAAACCCCACAGCCCACTCAGCCATTCCTCATCAGTTCGAGTCCCCAGGCTCTCCTGGGAGCAGGTTCCTGTGGTCTCACCTGCCTGGGCAAGGAAATTGAGACCATCTTGTTGTTCCTGGAGCCCAAGCCAGAGCTCTTTGTAGGTTTGTGGGTTCACATGCATGTATATGGTGCCCCCATCACCAACTACCACCAGCCAAACCCTACAACACGGGCTGCTGCTACACCAGAAAGCCCTGTCTTGTGCATATACAATTTATTAGTTGGAGGTAAGTATTAGACCTTCCCAATTATCTGAGTCACTTGATGTTTTAAGGGATCCTTGGTATGCAGTGGCATCATACTAGCCTTTCCTCCTAACTCCATCTCATTCGCAAATGCAATACAAAAATCACATGCCATTTATGGACTGCTTACTGTATATGGGCCACATACATTTTATCATTTAATCTATATAACAACTCAGTAAGAAGTGAAATTAAGGTTCAGAGACATTAAGTAACTTCCCCAAGGGCTACACAGCCAAGTGGCAAAGCTGAGATTTGAATGTCATTCCATCCCACTTCAAAGCCTGCTCCCATGCACTCCATGAAGCTGCCCTCTGTATTTTCACATATAGTACTGATTAAAGCAAAGTTGAAAAGGATGTGGCTGAGTACTGAGCCCTGTGGTATGCCACTAGAGATATGACTCTGGTCCACCTGACTGTACTGTGTGGGTGTAGCTCTTTATTTCCTGTCAGGCCCTGCTACAGTTAGAAAGCTTCCATTCCCTTGCCCTCCTAATATTTGCTGTACTACAAAGGTGGAATCCACATTCCAAGGCGCCTAAGTCAGTTATAGAAGGAACAGGCAGGGGTCAAGCGAGTCTGTCTCTCCAGCACCTGGATCCTAGCAGCTGGCATGTGGTGGAGGGAGGTCGGGGGTTGGTGGGGAGAGCGAGTGGCAGCAATTGACAGCTGGGCTGGAGCTCTGACATGGCACGTGTGGCCAGAAGACCTGGAGGCAATCCCAAGGACAGAGGGGTTTTTTCCCCACCAGTAGCTCCTCAGGGAGCTCTAGGCACCAAGCAGTCAGTCCGGCATTTCTGCCTGGTCTGGTTTCCATTAATTACATGGGGGCATGTTCTGAGACCAGATTCGGTTGCATTTATAGCAAAGGAGTCAATGCCTATGACATTAGAGCTTGTGGGCTGATGAAGGGGGCAGAATCCTCCCAGATTTCAAAGCAGGCCTGCTTCTGGCAGCAGTGGGATTGGATCTGTGGGAGTGGCAGCAGTGGAAATGGACCTGTGACACCCACTTGAGGGAAGGCAGCAAAGTAAGGGGCCTGGGTCAAAGCCCTAACCTCCAGCACCCATTCTAGGTGTTCTGTAGGCTGGTCACTCGCCCTCCCTGAGTTTGTTTCCTGGTCTTCAAAAAGAAAAGGAAAGAAAAATTGGTGATTCTATATTGACTTAAGTATTGTTCATACGCCCAAGACCATAAGGGCACATTCGGCCGTGAAGAAGTGGGGTGCCTTGTATGACGTAAGTGCAGGGGACCTGAGAGGTCCTTTCTTCCCCAAGCATCTTTCCACTTGGTTCCTGATGCTTGAATTTCTACCACGATATCCTCTTCTAGTCTAGAGTCTCCACCTTGTTAAATGCCAGGGTATTAACCAGTAAACCCACCTAGTTACTCCTCAGAGGAACTGATCCTACCACCAGATGGGAAGGGGGTGGGATGAGAGGGGAGGAGCCGAGTGTCTGAGGTGACAGTTTTGAGTCCCCAAGGACACACAGGTACTAAGGAAAGGGAGAAATGTTTGGTGACCAATGCAAGAGTGAGACCTAGAGCTTCCCAGGGAAATACGGTGGCAGGAAAGGCTGGGGGCTGAGCGTGTCCTGCCTGAAGCTGATGGAGGGGCCTGGGGCGAGGGCTCATGGGAACCTCAGTCTCTGCCAAGCAAGCAGATCATGTCAGGACAGAGTCTTGTCAGAGTGGGAACTGGTAATTAACTTTGCCCTCTGTAGGGCACCTGGTGCCTTTTCTGGTGACTTTGGGGACATGAGAGCAAACAGAAATGGCCTTCTAGAACCAAGGTGGAGAACATAGTGGGTCATGTCTTTCCTCCACTCCCCAAGCCCTGAGGAACTTGAATGACTGGCATACGCTGCCACCGGCATATGCTGCCATCAGCATATGACCAGGGTACTGAAGTCAGTGAATTCTTGCCTTCCATCTTGGGAAACAGCTGGAAATGGCTTTCTTCAGTGATAACTTCTTTGGGCTCTGCCCAGGACGCAGCATGGAGAATGCTTGTTTTCCGCAGGGGAAAAAACCCCGATGCCCAAAAGCTCACCTAACATAGCTATAGCAGGAGATGGGGCTGGGACTTGAGGTGCCCTTGTGCCTAGCTGCACTTTTCTGTAGTACCTTCTGGAGTCTTTCTCTATTGCATTATCTTCCAAAATTTTCCAAATGGCTCTTAAATAATTGAGTCAACAAAACAGATTTACGCAGAAAAAAAAGTTCAAGACTTTTTATTTCTGGTATTTTCAGGGTGTAAATTTAATTTTTTTGGTTCAAATGAAATGTTTTCATTTTTCCTTATGACTCTTCACCAAGAAAATGACCTTAATGGTTTAAAAAGAGAAACAGAAATCTGGGTGTCCACTTTGGTGAAAGACCTGGGGACAGTCTTAGCGGGTGGGAACATAATGCCTCCTCCCTCTTGGGGGCACTCAGCAGAGGACCACCCTGACATACAGGTTTCCAGCATAGTTTCTTGATGTCATTGAGGATAAAGAGTAATGAATATTTAAGGACATACACTCACAACTATTTCTCCCAAAAGCTTTCTAAAAGGATTTGAATTTCAAGGCAAAGCTCTCTGGTTTGTTCAAATACTATTTCCTCCCCTAAAACAGAGATTTAAAACTTTAAAATGTTTTTCTGTATGTGTCAGAGTCCTTTGTTCAAATAAATCAGGGGAAACTAGATGCTGGGCTGCGCTGGAAAGTGGGGGAGGGGCCTGGATGCTGCTGTTCCAGCCCCAGCCTGAACACGGTTCTCAATCCTTGGTGATGCCAGGGAACCCATTCTGGAAACTTCCATCTGTTAACACACTCCTGCCTCCTTGAAATAAAGCATCTCTCTCTCATGAAAGAAGCATCCTTTTGCTCTCCCCTTTTGAAATCTATGCAGAGTTTCCATGGGATGCTGCATTAATCTGTCAACAACTTTTTCCCATGAGAGCTGTTGGGCCAGGCCCCGAGTGGAGCTCAGCGAGACTTGGCTAGTGATCAGGCTGAGAAAGCAAGACTCGGACACAGGCAGGAAAGGGCCAGCTCCAGGTGCTGGAATGGCTGGGCTCTCAGGTCTGAGGTGGAGAAGGCTTCCAGCGGGGACACCAGAGGCTGCACGTGGGAGTGGAGGGCTCTTTTCCAAGGCTGACAGTGACTGCGGAAGCACTCACTGCAGGCACGGATGGAACCCAGAGCTGCGACCTTTCTGAACCCCACAGCCTCTCACTGTGTGGGGCTTGCGCAGTTGAGCACTTTTTCAGAGCTGGCCCATTACGGAGCCATCATTCAGGTAAGCAGTCTGATCCTGAGCCTGTGCTGTTAGCCACCACGCTGGGCAGGGGGTGGGGACACGGGGGAGTTGGGAGGGCACTTCCTCACCCATAAAAATGGCAAATACCATTGATTCAGAGCCCCAACCATCCCCTGAGCGCATGAATGATCCCAGCTGAGCCGAAGTGTCCCTTAGATGCCAGAGCCCCATCACTGGGTATGAGTGTAGCCTGATGAGCTGGCCATTTGTTTTGCAAAGGCTTGTCTTCCAGGAGACCTTGCGAGCCCTCTTGGACAGCCCCAGGTTAGGCTTGTAGGCCACTGGCTGAGGAAGAGCCAGGACAAGTCAGGCAGAGTCGGACTACTATGGCATCTGGTCCATCAGGAGTTCTGAGCAGCAGCCCCATCACCAATGGAGCCTACCCTCTCTTAAGAATCTCACTGGAAGGAGGCAGACTGAATCCCCGCTGTTGCTGTCTCAGCCCCAGGGAGTCTGCAAGCTCTGTGAGATGCTCTGCTTGTGCCCCATTGAAGTAAAAGGGAGCAATGGGGTATGAGTTCCATTTCGCTTCAAACCCCCCTCATCCCCACAGTTTCTATCCTTATCCCACTGGGCCCACGATCCCAGGAGCCTGATGCTGCCCAGGGACCCTGACTTTTTTTTCTTTTAAATAAGGAGCAATGCCTTAATCCAAAGAATAAGTCCCCAGTGGTGGGACACAGGTGTTGACAGTAGGCCAGCTGGGATGCAGCAACTTGAGGATGGTGGGGATTTCTGATGCCCCGGGGTCACATCGAATTTCCTGAGCTCCAGCACCACATTAAAACGGTTGGACAGAATAAATCTCTGTTGGGATGTTTTGAAGTTTTTCTCCCTTTATCTAAACCCCAGAAAGTGGGATGTAAGGGCTACATAAGTTTTCAATAATAGAGACTCAATCTCTTTGCAAATTGTTGTCTATCACTTATTAACAGAGGTTGCTAAGGAACTGGAATCAAGAATCCAGATAGAGAAGAAACAACAGTGTTTCTGAGAGAGGAAGTGATTTATGTTCATAAGTGGGTGAGGACAAGTGATGGATGGGGGCCAAGTGCCAGGGAATGAAGGACTGTCAGTGCATTATTTGGCCACCAGGTAATAGGCAGTCGTCATGAGAGTGAGACATTTTCAGTGTTATGTATTTAGGACAAAAATAACATAAGCGTTGGAAATTAAGTTTCTCATGGTTCCACTCAGTCAACACGTTGGGAACTTAAGAAACAAAAATGTCAGTCTTCTTGCCTCATGTGGGTAGTCTCCTATTTCCTCACCAGGTGCTTGAAAAAGAATGCTGCTCCATTTTGCAGTTGAAGAAACTGAGGCATGAAGAGGCTAAGTGAATTTCCCCAAGTCTACTAGTGTGAATCCTGACCTGCCCTGGACATGAGAGCAGGGCCTCTGATTTGTGCAGCACCCCCAACAGAGTCCCACATGTCTGAGGTACACATGAGGAAGTGTGCCAGCTTGGAGAAGTTTCTACAGTAGAACTTTAAAATCTAGAAGTTATGTAACTTTTCGAGCCTCGTTTTCCCACATCTAAAATGAGATTAAAAACTATGAAAGTGTGGGCTGCGAGGATTTGGTGAGATGAAAAAGGTAAAAGGATCTCAGCAAACATCCCTTGCCCTCCAACCTGTGGTTGGCCACAGGCGAAGGCGTTCTTTCCCCCGCAGTCTAGATCAGCTATGGGAATAACTGTTTTCATGCATAAAATTAAAAGCCCATCTTACCTGCTGAGGCCATTTTCAATGTGACCTAGCTCTCTGCCCGTGGTCCTCACCGCAGGGTGGGTCAGCTTGGGGTGGGAATACTGGGTGACAACCTTGGCCATTTTGTGTCACATTCGGCTCCAAGATGGCTGCTGAAACATGAACACAGAGCAGACAGCATCAGGACTGGGGAGTTAACTGCAGGGCCAGCTCCTCATGCAGGCAAGCCCTCCTCCATTTTCCCTCACAGTTCCCGCCTCACTGTGTTTCAGTTGGGCAGCTCTGGGCTCTGCTGACCCACCTGAAGCATAAACACAGTCTTTCACCCCTCTGCACATGCTGCCACACCGCAGAGCTGCTCAAAGTGCCCTTCCAGCAAATGAACAAATGAATGGCCAAGTTGGTGTCTGGTATAAGAAAGCTGAAACCCTCACGATTCTCTGGGGTGATGCTATGTACCACTTAACTCCGGTTTTCCCATTTACTTCTTATACTTTTGCTCATGTTTTAGTAGCTCCCACAAATCCTGTTTTAAAATAAAGCATTAAAAAACGAACGATACCTGACATCCGTAAAACCTTTATGATGTGATGTTGAACACGTTTTATCTCATTTAATCCTCACAATAACCTGCTTGTATATTTATGATTTTTTATCCCCATGTAAAGATGACTAAAATGAGACTCAAGGGTGTTTAAGCAGCTTGCCCAAGCAAAGAAATAGATAGAACCTATTAACAGCATGATCTCAGTGCTAGAAATCAGATCATGAATACCCTTCCATCAGCAAACACCAGCAGGTGGCTCTACAGCTGGTGTGGGTGCAGGGCTGGTGCAGGGCTGGTGTGAAGAACACAAAGACTGGCCAGTTCCATGATTTCTGATCAGAACCTTCCAGGTGGAAGGAGTTTCTGAGGACAGTTACTTTGGAACAGACAAGGCACTGGCTCTCTTGAGCAGCCACACGGCTAAGTGTGTCAGATGGCAGTCGAGACCACTAGAAATAGCCCCGTGACTCACTTCAGGACAAAATTAATTCCATACCCAAAGGAAGGCAGTGCAAGGAGCCAGAGCACCGTGCCAAAGTGGCCGACGTGAGCACCGCCTCACGTCACCAAGGTCAATTTCCTATGAGTTCCTTGAGGGCAGCTGCTGGTCAGACAGTCCTGGTGCAGCTCTAATATTTGACAGTTAAATCTGTGATGTTGAATTTTATAATTTTCTCAATGTTTTGATTTTTAAGAATTATATTCATTTATATAACAGTGAGTTTCTGGCTGACCACAGGAGATGCAAAGGAAGACAAAACGAAGACTGTTCTCCAGGATCTTCTAGTCAAGTGGAGCAGACATTGGACCCCAGAGGGGCCTACAGGTTGTGTCAAGGAGCTTGGGCCTTCCCCCTGAGCTCAGCAGGGATTGGTCACATATGTAGAGGTCACTCTGGCTGCACTGGGGAGACCACACTCAGGGAACAAGAGTGGATGCGAGATTGCTGCAGTTCTCAGGGGAGAGAGAACAGTTGCCTAAACTAAGTTTGTGGTAGTGAATCTGATAAATTAAAAAACTACGAAGTGGATAGAACTTCTGGAACATGGTAACTGACCAGGTACAAGGGGTAAGGAGGCTCCTCAGGAGAGGGGCAGCCATGATATTCACTTAACATTATTCACCATTTACCATGCCTTAGCCATTGTGTCAGGAGCCTTTCAGGATTTCATTGTGACTTTTGTGCTCTAGTGCAATCTTTCATTTTCTCCATCATTCTTGGCCAGGAATCTAACACCGCTCACCAGCATTCCAGTTATTCTTGTACTTTTCTCATTCTTTTATTAACTCCAAAAGCCTCAAAGGCAAGAACTATTCCCTTTTACTTACAAAAATATTTTTTTCTCCAAAATATCTGACATATATATATATATGATGGGTAATATAAAGTGAGTGGTATAAATGGAGCAAGAACAGGTAAGTAATTGTAATGTGACACTGATGATAATGACAGTATAGTTACATTTTCTCTTTGCCTGATACTGTTTTAATAACTTTAAATGTGTATTAACTCATTTAATCCTCACAACACTGCTGTGAATGAGTAACAATGAACACTTCTATCCCACTGAAAAACAGTTAGGGATTGATGGGGGAGAGAGCAGGTAAGCAACAAAGATGCTCAAAACATATAAAGCCCTTTCTTCTAAACCAGATTGAAAAAGAAGAAGTAAAACTATTTCTATTTGTACATGATGTGATCTGCTATATAGAGATCCTAAGGAATCCCTTAAAGAACTATTAGAACTAATGAATGAGTTTAGTAGTGTGGCAACATACAAGATCAACATACAAAAATCAATTGTATTTCTATACACTAGCAATGAATAAGAAAGCAAAAGTTAAAAAAACTATTTTTAATAGTGGCAAAAGAATAAAATACCTAGAAATAAAACCAAGGAAATGAAAGATTTGTACACTGAATATAACAATGATGATGATCTTTGTGAGGGCTCACACTACATCAGGCACTGTTCTACCTATATCAACTCATTTTATCCCCACAGAAACCTCATGAGGTAAGCACTGTTGCTACTCTTATTTTATAGATGGGCAAACCAAGATACGCAGCTCAGCCAGGACTACGGCAGACAATCTAACTGTGGAGCCTGCAAGCTTAACCCCCTCCCCTCCATAAACAAGGCCAATTCCTGGAAAGAGTAAATATCGAAGCTTCCTCCACGTGCCCAAGAAAGGTCCAAAGAAAGGCAGCTCAGGTCTTAGACCAGGAGGGTGTGTCCAGTTGTGCTCAGGGCTAACCTTCTAGGTGATGGAGAATGAAAGGCAAAGTCCCCATTTTCCCTTTCCTGTGAATTGGAGTAGAGGTGACCCCGGGAAACATCCCCACACCAAGACAGAGAGAAGGAGTCTGAGTTAGGAGCCCTGAGTCTTGTTTCTCAAGGAAACCTCTGAATGGCTGTGAGCTGCAGTTCTCCCTCCTGAACTCTACACGTTTTTATTACACAAGCAAAAAGAAGATTGCAGATGTCAGCTGCGGGTTTTCAAGTCCTGCCTGGGAGGAAAAATTAACATCAGTCCAAGAACAGGAAGAGATCTGGGGTGAAAGAGAATGCACTGAAACTGTAACAAGGTAATCAATCGTGTTATTCGACCATCAGATAGAGGCCTGTTTCAGGCCTGGAAAGTGTCTTGGTCTCTGCAGAGATGACTCAGGACAAGTGGGATTTTGGCTTCCTTGGCTCTAAGTGTGCTCAGCTTCAAAATGACTGCTTTGCAGTAAGAGTCAGCTGCTCAGGTTGAGATTCCAAGATGAAACTGCTTTCCAGATGTTGCTGGAGCTGGAGAACCCAGATATCAATAGCCAGCTCTACAGATGCTTTCCCTAGAAGTCTGTCTGCTCCCCGCACCAACACACAAGACCTCCCTTTCTTCCCCAAGGACCTCTTTCACCAAGCCTAGCTGCAGGCCCAGGACGTAAAGCAGTTTTTGTTTATTCATTTATTTAATTAACTTTGAGGATGTAATTATAAAAGGAATGTACTATCATTATAATAAATAAGAGGGTCATATTTAACTTTGAACACTTGGTATGTCAGGCACTGAGCAAAAGAACTCACTCCAAATACTTCATTTACATCTCCCAACAACCCAATGAGGTAGGTGTTATAACTATCACTTCCAATTTACACATGGAGGCACAGACTCACAATGGTTAAATAACTTGTTCAAAGTCCCCCAGTAGCAGAACTGGGAACAACACTGCATTATTGTAATACAAGGTGGACCATGAAAGTCCTACAAAAGGAGGAGAAAAGAGGCCTCCTTGGGTTCTGCTCCCACTTTTGTCCAGACCCGCGTCCCCCTCCCTGGGATTGTTCACCAAACAATTCCCCCTCCCTGACACCAGGGTCTTTCTGAAAGGTAGTTTCAGTCATATCACTCAAAAACTTTCAGAGGTTGCCTATTTTCTCCAGAATATGGTCTTAACCTGACACTGAAGACTTTTTGTAATCAGGACCATATTGGCCTAAACAGGCTGCTCCATTTAAACCACATTACTCATGCTTTCTTTAAGTGTGTCATGAATGTTCGCATTCCACCTATTGGCACGAACTGCTCACCAAAGTGCATCCTGTACTTCCTGCATTTGTTTTTTCCTTCCAGATCAGGCGACGGCTGAGTGACAAGCTCTGGCCAGCGGATTCCTCCCATGATTCAGAGTTCCCCAATGCCTCACATAATTTAATGCCAATGGGAATCCCCACCTTGGGGTGAGGTGAAGGAAGAGACATTTTTCACTGCAAACAGATCAACTGTGACACAACATGGCTGTGGAACAACATGGCCACGAGGCAGCCCTGCTTGGCTCTCCTCTGGTCCAGTCAGGTCCAATCCACTCAGCTACAGGAAGACAAAAAGGCTCCACACCCACAAGATGTCTTCCTACATACTTTCAGCTCCAGGGTCCCTACAGTAACACCCACTGGAAAGGAAAACTATGCTCCAAAGCCATAAGGGAGCTGACTTATGTAGAGAGTAGTTCCCAACCCTGGTCCTTGATTGGTCCATCTTCATGCAAATGAAGACACCAAATCTTCATAGTTTGATTGGTCCAAAAAGCACTGTTCTGATTGGTTGGAATGGAGCTGCTCTGATTGGTTAGTGAAAATGCTAAATATAGACACAGCTGCACAGCTCCAATTGGATGGGAAAGTTTCAGTCTTACTGATTGAAATAGGATTCCAGGAACTCCTTTATGAGGGTTGGCTCAAATGGCAGAAGCACAGTGCAGGAGGCACAGTACAGTAGTTTAGTGCAGGCTTCTCTCTAAAGTACAGTTTAAAGAAGAGGCCTATGTTTAGAAATGGCTGCTAGATGTTTTGTTGTTGATGATGTTGTTTGTTTGTATTAATTCTGAGCCCACTAAGCCACCAGGAGCTTGTTTTCATAGGTATTTTCTTTCTTGGGGTCTGCACTCATAATATTGCACAAGCAATGGGCCGAGCCACTAAGACATTCCTAGTCTATCTGCTCCTGACTAATCCATGTCTTTGCTCCTGCTAGTCTCTCTGGCTAGAGAGATATTTCCACTCTTGCTCACCAGTTGAAATTCCTTTCATCCTTCAAGTTTTGACTTCAATATGACCTCTCCTGGAGGCCTTCCCTGACCAGGAGGCAGTCTCTTCCCATGTCTCTCCACTGCCAGGGCACTGTAATTACCTCTATTTCAGCCCAGAGTAGAGGTGGTCTATTCTAGCCTATGGTGAAAGAGCTTGTCTCCCACACTATGCCACACTATGCCACACTATGCAGAGGGCAGGGACTATGTCTGTTTAATCGTTTCTCCCACCAGATTTAACCTCGTAATTTGTACTCAGGTGTAGTCAGTGTGCAGCTGACATGAATTAGGTCAGAAGGAAGACAATTTATCCCCGGACTCAGTTTATGCAATTCGGGAATAAAGAAAAAAGCTTGATCCATTTCAAGCCCCTCGGGGTGGTTAGTAGGGGTTAGAGGGTGTTTCAGGTGAGTAGGCTGCTAGTGGGTAGGGGTGGCATGGGAGTGGGTTTGAAGAGCCTTGTCCTGGCCATTCCTCCTCCAGTCTTGCAGGCTCCATCTGGGGGAGCTAGCGAAGAGCCTCCGCAGCTTCCAATTGTTTACTTCCTGTGCACCATGGCGATGAGAGACTGGTCACTATGGCAACCTCATTGTTAACAGAAGCAGGACTGCTGGCAGATAGTAAATGAGAACAGAGAAGACACAAAAAGCAGCACATCAAAGGCAAAGGGCTATGCAGCTGGCCGAGGTCCCAGTTAAACTGATTGAGCTCTTCCTCCCACCAGTCACCCAGAGCCGCCTTCACCTTCTCCAGCATCAGGCTCCCAACAGGGACCCCATTTCTGGCCAAACAGAGGCTGAAGAGCGAAAACGTGTGTATGGGCATTCGTGTGAGGGGGTGTGTATGTCTTCCCTGCCCCATTCCTGCCCAAAGGGCTCCTACTGGCTCAATGAAACCCCAGCTGGGTTCCCGGACTTGGCAGAATTCTCAAGAACTCGGGACTTTGGTTTAGAGACCTGGTTTGGAGAGTGGCGGCGATAGCAGTCACCTCCCTTCTTTCGGCTCAACTCTCCACGGTCCCTTCCAATGATTTCTCACTTAGGAAGTATGTGACCCCAGGTCCAGACAGCAATATTGTTGCTCATTCTTTATGAATGAATGGAGTGGGAGGGGCTGGCAGATGGTTCAGAGACAATTAAGGATCTGGGCTGCCCACTCCGGGGTGGAACCTAAACCCAGATGGGATGGGGCATTGTCTATAGGTTTGGGGTGCAAAGGACCTTTCTGACACCCAGCTTCACACTGTGGAAAATCTGGGAGGGTTGTCCACCATCTGGCTGTCTACTTTCTGGGCCAGAGTTTGTGCTCACAAAGTTGCCAGCAGGGAGGGTTCTGAGCAAGTGGACTGAGGGTCCAAGGGCCCTAGGTCACCTCCACAGAGGCCAGGCTGCAGGCTCCGGGTCCCTTCTGCTCTCTCCCCTTCCATCCTCAGCCACTAGCTGTGTGTAGCTGGAGATACCAGCTTCAGAGTGACAAAGTTTAAAGTCTCAACAGCAGCATAAGGTATCACAGCTGTGAATTAGGGAATTAAAATGGGATGGAATGAAACTACACCTCTACCCAACCCCACCCCCAGTCACCCAGCCCCAGCCGGGGTGGCTGAGTGTGCTTTGCAGGTCCCTCTCCGGGGGTGCAGGGAGTGGGGTTAAGGGCTGAGCTGCAAGAAAAGCCAGAGGACAGGGAGCCGGTGGGATCATCTGGTTAGGGGATTGCAGAGGATCAGAGGGCCCGCAGCCCCATCTCCTGGCTCACAAGCACCAAAGCCAAGACTGCGGATTATAATTTTATTATTAAAAAAGAAATGACTGCTGAATCCCCCAAATTATTTTAAATCTTCGCCTCCTCCTCAGCCCACCTATCTGTTTAGATTCCTAAGGCTGAGTAGGGACTGGCAGAGGCAGTCCTCGGTCCCGTTCGCTGGTCCCCTACACTCCCGCTACCTCTGAGCCATGGACAAATCGCCCCACGCTGGACGGGGACTTGGAGAGACTCTGCTCGAGTCCCGGACCTGGAGACGGGGAGCCAGGCAACTGGGGCGCTCCTTCCAGGACGTGAGAACTTGGAAGCGCAGCGCGCGGCCTCCGGGTGCAGAGTGTCTTGGGACAGTGTCCCCGGACTGGTGGCTGGACACCTTTTCTGTCCCCAGCGGGAGCCAGCCCAGCTCCTTCTGCCTCCTGCCCCGACGTTTCAGACCCGCTTGGCCCAGCGCGGCGGCGGGACGTGAGTAAAAGGCGGTGCGAACGACTTGGAGAACACAGGAGACGGTTTCTTGTCCTGTGACCCCGGCTGGAGGGGTTTGTGTGCGCCGGGAGTGGAAACAGCGACCGAGCTGGCCTTTGCTTTCTGCCCCTTTCTCCTCCTCCGAGACGCATTCCGTTTCAGCACCGAGGACTGCGGACAGTGCTGCGCCCGCCTGTGCTCTGCTCCCCGCTTTCTCGCGCGGACTTGAACCCTCCTCCTGGCAGAGTCTGCGTCCCAGACACATTTGCCAGCACCCAGCACTCCCAGCTCAAGAGCCCTGAAAATCCTTACCCTACCAAAGTTTGAGCTCCCGCGGCGCGCCTCAGTCCGGCGGAGCGTGTCCTCCTCGCTCCCTCTGGGTCTGGGCAGCGCTCTGGCCCCAGGACGCTTCTTTGCGGACCGACTGCGGAAGCAGCTGTTGCCGCCCTCTCTCTGGGAATGTCAGGTGAGGCTCTGGAGCCTCAAAGGCGGTCCCGGAAGAGGTCATGTCACCATCCCCTCCCAGAGAAGAGGGGGCAAACCAAGAACAAGAAAGCAGGAAAGTCCGTCTGTCAACTCTGGACTCTCTCCTAACCGTGAGCGGCCACTTGGGACTCTGTCCTGGGATCCTGGGGTGTTTAACCAGTAGTGTCATTCATCCACACTGGGTGCAGACCCAGTGCAGATCTGGGAGTTTGGAGTTTAAAGGTGGGAATATATATCCCCTTAAACTTGTTTAGTCTTAGAGGGGAATTAGACACTTACCTCTTATAGGGAGATAGTGTGTTCTCCTTGCAGAGCTTTTGTTAGTTTCTATCACACCAGACAACACCAGATTCCCTGAACTAAAAATCAAAACCCATTGATTCAGGTAGTATTCGTTGTTCTCAATAGAAACCAAAGGAACTTAAAATCTTTTTGGAGAAAATAACTTTATTGGACAAAGCCTCCCCATTTCTCCAAACTCACTTTTACCATAGAAGATATATGTCCAAGGATACTCGTCTCCATCCAGGATGAAGACGGAATCTCACCTCCCCCTCCCACTGGTTCTGGCAGGAGCAGGTCCTAGGAAGAATCCAGCCTTCTTGTCTAGGACAAGGTCTGGAAGCCTGTTGGATTCCAGGTTCCCATGACTGACAGATGCCCTTATGGGATGAAACTCTGCAGGAGCAGATCTCACAGCAGCCTGAATACCAGAGGTTTCTCTGAGGACTTGGGGCACATGACATTTCCTGGACGTACTTATCAAATTGTCCTTTCATGGAGCAGATTGCCTTGAGAAGGCTTTTCAAGTTTATGCAACACTTGAAGGGAGAGATAAGTATACTGTTCACTGGAGAAATAAAAAATTGGGATGGTGCGTGCATACACACACACACACACACACACACACATCTTAAAGAAGGGAAGAAAAACCTAGAAAAAAATTTCCCCAAAGTCAAGGTAGGCTTAATTGTTCAGTAAAGGTAGTAGGAAAACAGAAGTGGTGAATCAACAAAACAAAGTTGAAGGCACAGAAATCGGAGGAGAGTAGAGTTCTTGCTTTCTCTTTTGGGTTTCTGGAAGAAACCTGGAGTGAGTTTAACACAAGAGGCAACATACTCATGAGACCGTGTGTCATTGAGGCCCTTAATATCCTTAATCCAGAGAACCTCCAACATACATCAGTTGCCCTGAGCATTGTTTTTTACAGCCATCATTGTCAGGAAATGCTTTATTTCCTCTAATCCCTGTAATTTCTGACATGAATTAAAGCTCTTTCTCATTGGCTTGTCCTTGGAGAAGACTGGGAACAGATGGTTATTTTCTGTTGTCCAGAAACATTTCAGAGCTGATTTTGGAGAAAGTAGTAGTTGCTATGAGATCATTTTAAGGCATAATCCTAAAAATGAAAAATCCCTTTTGATGTTGTTTTTGAAGTACAGACCATTTCTAAGATCTGAGCGGGGAAAACAAGACCTTACAAAACTAACCGTGAAATGGAGATGAGCACTGAGTCTGATGGATTGATGCAGAAGTAACCAGGGCAGGGTTAGGCACATCACTGGCCCTTGGGAAAAGATGTGTGTGCCAGTAATCGTCACAGGAGAACTTTTGGGATCTGAAAGGTGGAAACAGATGAACGGAGACTGCAAATGAGTGGCAAGAGCCCGGAGGGGATATCTCTGAATTTGCCTGCAAAAGGCATCCAGCAGCAAGATCTTGGGCTGCCAAGAGAGAGAGTCCAGATTTCGCCAAAGACTCACTGAGTGGGGTAGCTTTGTGGACGTGTCCCATTGCTCAAGTTTCATCTGAGGTACAACCAGCGGTATATGGCACAGAGCGGAAGGGACAGAAATACTTTGTCAAGATGCAGGACACCTTTGTCAAGGTCCCCAGATGAGTTAGTGGGGTGTCCTAACAGGTGCATGGCACAAAGAGCCCTAGGACAGTGATCCCCAGAAACCCAAAGCCCGTGCCAGAACTGGGGGACTACAGTGAGAAGGGAGCTACGGTACAGGCACCACTTCCTTGTGCAGATGGGGCAAGTGAGACTAGGGGCGGGGGGCTATGTGAAATTCCAGGTCCTTCAGCCTTAGGACTTGCTTAGGAAACACAGGGTATGTGGGGAAAAGGGTGGTGAGCAGCCATCAGGAGCAGAGGGAAGCTGGAGCCAGGGAACCTGCTGAGTCCAGTTCTACCTGCCTGTGATTTCAGTGCCAGAGAGATAAAAGGATAAATAATAGCCGTGCTCAGAGGAGTTGAGTGTAAGCATGAGTGTGCACACGTGTGACTTATGTCATTTTGTTTTTAAAATTGAAAATTTAGAAAATGTGATTATGGTCTATATAGTTTTCTTGGATTTGCTTTTATTTTCAATCGATGTTAAGAATTCAGTGGTTGTTGATCATAGCTATAGTTCTTTCAGTTTCATGTATAAATATATGATTTGTTATTCTTGGTTCAGATTATACCTTTTAATTTAAAAAATTGCGAAGAACTAAATTTTTGCTATTCTAATTAAATAAAATTTTCCTAGTCCAAAAAATTTCAGATATACTGGGATCTGACTTTTATAGGTTCAGGTTAAAAGGCACATACATTGTGCCACAGGTGGGCAACAAAACAGCCACTCTACTGGGGACCATATGCTATGCAGTGTGTTAAAGAACACATAATCTGATAAGGCGATAAGCCAGGCTAGCAGATGATAAGCAGAAATGTAAAGAGATAAGCCCAGTTATTAGTAAGGAGATGGAGCATGAGTCTGCTCCTGCAGGTGGTCTAGGTCCTTGGCAAACGATAAGGCAATCTGTAGGGATGTCTTTTGGGAAATAAAATATTTTGCAGAGGTAGGCAAGGTTCACATGAGCAGTAATGATGCATCAATTTCCCCAGTAGGAATTCTCCATCAGTGCAAAGTTGTCTGGGGGTAAAGGGCCCAAAGATG
Organism: Pteropus medius; assembly: GCF_902729225.1. Classification (NCBI taxonomy): domain Eukaryota; kingdom Metazoa; phylum Chordata; class Mammalia; order Chiroptera; family Pteropodidae; genus Pteropus; species Pteropus medius. The sequence continues at coordinate 783,700 of NW_024344433.1, forward strand.
GAAAAAGCAGTTGTTTTCAGTTATCAAGACCCACTTTGTCTGCTTCCTTCTCACACAGCAAACATGATGGTATCTTTCCCTCACCTATCTGGCAGTTGAAAGAATAGAAGAGAATAACATTAGATTAATGAGATGTGAAGCGTTGTAAATTCTATCCAAATATCATTAAGAGCCTGAGAAGGACTGTGGTCCCATGGGATCTAATCTGCCTTGTCCCTAGGAAGTCTCACCTTCAGGCCAGCCTTGCAGACTGTGGACAGGTAGGGGCTGTCTATCAAGCCCAATGCAAGCCTCCCCACCTCACCCAGATCTCTTCCATCTGACTGTCAATGCCTGCAAGTCCACCCTCCCTCCATTTCCAACCTTCGATTTCTTTTACAATGCAGATAACTCCAGGACATAAAGTGTAAAGAACCCCAAACAAGTCTGGTAAGAAGACTGAGAAGAGCATTTGATGACCCTGGAGCCCATTGAGGGTGGTATGGTATGGATGCTGTGGCAGGGGCACAGGTGGTATCAGAGGGGAAAAAGGCCCAAGTGATGGCACTGAACACTGAGGGCACACTTGCTCTCCCTGTCACAGCTGAGCCTGGTCTTGCTCTAGGAAAACCACCTGAGTTTTCCTCTAAGCCTGAAGCCTTCACTTTTCACCCACAAAAGGACAATCACCTTTGCTGATTGTTGAATCTGGCCAGTGTGTACTGGATTCAAGACTATTTTAGTGGATTGCAAGGTAAATGTCATCAAAGGCACTCCTTAATCAATATGACATGTCCTGGGGCTCAGGACTGCTCAGGTCGACATTTTCATCAAGGCCATGGAAAAGCATAAGGAGTCTCCTGTATATTTTAAAGTAGACAGAATGTACAATTAACATGCACTCCGGAAATATGGCAAATAAAGGGTGTAAATCATGATCCAAAAAAAGTCTTGAGAGCTGATGGGCTGAATATTTAGACCAAGATAAAAATGTAACAGGAACAAAGGTAAGATTCTGCACTAGGGTCCCCCAAATTCAGCTACCCACACACAGGAAGAGGAGACGTGGCCCAGCAGGCCTCATTCAAAATGATGTGACACCTCAGGATGACATGTCTCCACAAAAATTGGTGAAAAGCTAAGGAGAAATGATGCTGACTCCATAGACATATATCTAGAAAAGAGGCCTCAGTTCTTCTCTCATCAACACACTTGTATTATTTTCATTTTAGTAGCCACATTTTTTAAAATTTATTTTAATTAGTTTCAAGTATATAGTACATTGGTTAGACATCTATGTAGTTCATAAAACGATCCCAATTGCTCCCTCCCTCCCCTGGCCCTCCACCTAGCCATCATATTAATGCTAACTGCATTCCCTATGCCATTCTCCCCATCCCCATGACTATCCATCAGCTACTAATTTATATTTCTTTAACTCTTCACCCTATTCTCCCATCTTCCCAACCCCCCTTCCCTCTGTTGGTCACCAAATTGTCCACTATATTTGTGAGTCTGTTTTTGATTAGTATATTGGATTAGTTTATTTGATTAGTTTATTCCTTAGATTCTGCATATAAGTGAAATCATGTAGTGTTTATCTTTCTCTGTCTGACTTAAATACCTTCTAGGTCCATCAAACCAATATATTTTTCCATCCCCTTTTAGTCTGTGTGTGTTTTTTAATCTGAAGTGAATCTCTTATAGGCAACATGTATGGGTCTTGTTTTCCTTTCCATTCATCCACTCTATCTTTTTGTTGGAGCACTTAATTCTTTTCCAGTTGAGGTACTTATTGATAAGAATATAGTTGTTACCATTCTTTATTCCTGTTTTTGATACATGTTTTTTCTTCTTAAAGAAGTCCTTCCAACATTTCCTGTAATACTGGCTTGGTGGTGATAAATTCCTTTAGCTTATTTTTGTCTGGGAAGCTCTTTATTTGTCCTTCAACTCTAAATGATAGCTTTGCTGGATAAAGTATCCTTGGTTTAGATCCTGGGTCTTCATCACATCAAATATTTTGTGCCAAACCCTTCTGTCCTGCATAGTTTCTTTTGAGAAATCAGCTACCAGTCTTATGGATGTTCCCTTGTAGTTATCTAACTGCTTTTCTCTTGCTGCTTTAATATTTTCTTTGTATTTAACCTTTGGCATTTTCATTATATGTGTTTTGGTGTAGGCCTCTTTGGATCCTTGTTTTTTGAGATTCTCTGAGCTTCCTGGGATTTTATGTCCATTTCTTTCACCAGGTTAAGGAAGTTTTCCATCATTATTTCTTCAAACAGCTGTTCAACATTTTGTTTTCCTTCAGGTACGCTGATCAGATATTTGGACCCTTATTAGTGTCCCATATGCTCCTTAAATTATTTTTATAGTCTTGGTATCTAATCTCTTGACATTCTGATTGAGTGTCCTTGGCTTTCCCATCCTCTAGATAGAGCATTTAATCATTTTCTTTATTCACTTTGTTTATTCCTTTGTTTATTCCATTTAATATACTTCTCATCTCAGAGAATGTGTTCTTCATTTCAGACTGGTTCCCTTTTATAATTTCCATTTCGATTTTTATGTTTTGTTTTTTTATCTTTGTTGAAGTTCTCACTGAATGAATTTATCTACATTTCCCAAAAGTTTATTGGGCATCTTTATAACCAGTGTTTCGAACTCTGTATCTGTTAGATTACTTGACTTCATTATCTCTGGATCTCTGTTCTGTCCTCTCATATGGTTTCTGCTTGTCTACCTATTTTGGCTGCCTTTCTGTATTTATTTCTATGTACAAAGCAAAGCTCCTAAGTCTCCCGGTCTTATTAGTGTGGATTTGTGGAGTAAGTGTCCAGTGGCACAGTCCTGAGAGGGGTTTAGCTGATGGCTAAATTTAGCCCAAGCCGCTACCCCTCCAGGGCCACCTGTTAAGATTCAACAAGCAATCCACAGATGCTGTGCTTATAGTTACCTCAAAAGGCCACACCAGAAACCAAGGCCAGCTGCCTGTAGGCACTGCTCCCCAAGGAGCACCTGACTCACTGAGGATATACCTGGGTGTGGCTTGGGTGGGGCCTTGAGTTGGAGAAGGAGTGGTTTCAGGGAGTCCTCTGGGCGGAGCGATCCTTTGTTATTCAGTTTGATAACATCTCCGTTATGGCGGTGCTATGTCTGCACATTGGGACAGGGGAGGGCTCAACAAGGAACAATGGATACCTCTGGCACTTCTGTGCATAGCAAGTCTCTCCTCGGCCCTCACTCTGACAATGTCTCCCTGTAGGTCCCTGGTGCCCCCTGCGCGCAGTCGAATCGGCACTGATGCTCAGAGCAAGCAGATCCGTCACTGAGAAAATCTGCTCCCAGGCATGGCCCCTTTAAGAGGAGGCTGCTACAGCCTCTGTCTCACTCAGCTGCTGGAGACCAGGGAGCCCCATGTCCTCACCCCATCCTACCTTCTGCCATTGCAGGGTGATTTCTTGGATTTCTCTCTAGTTGTATGGATTGTTCATCTAGATCCCAGGTGATTTTTTTCCTTGCTGCTGCTCCTTGTTTCTGTCACAACTTTGATTTGGTCAGCAGAGGGATGAACAGAGCCTCTATCATATGTGCTGTTTTTTCCCCTCCCTGTAGCCACATTAAAAAAAAAAGTGTTGCATAAACAATATTCTATTAATAGTAAACTTTAAAAATCAATTTAATAAATCAATTCTTCATTTTATATTATTTTCTGGTTTTTCTTCTCATACTCATATCATTCTCTTTCACATGTAAATATACTTTTTTTTTTATTCTGCTTTTCATTAGGTGTAATGTCTTGAGAAGTAACCTATCTTGATGCATTAGTTTCCAAGGATTTTTGGCTATGGCCAAGTCATTTATCACTGGCTATGATCATAGTCAAATGAATTACATAATTAATAGAATAACTTACACTATTATGGACCCTTATGGACATAATTTAAATTATTTCCCATTTTTCAATACTTTAAATGACTGCCATAAACACATGCATAGAACATTTTCCTACTTTTTTAATAATTATTTCCTTAGGTTATATTCTCAGAAGTAGGATTATTCCAGGGATGTGAACATCTGAATTCAAGAGAAGTTTTAGCAATTTCTATTGCCATCAATCATTTATCAGTCCCACCATCTTTTTTTTTACCAGCTATTTTATTTTTTTAAATTTCATGCATAAACTCTACACCATTACAGTTTTAATTTGCATCTTAGTAAGAGATAGTAAAATTGAACATTTTATATCTGTTTGCTACTTGTGTTTCCTCTTTGCAGATCATCTACTCATGCCTTTTACCCATTTACATCAAAGTTGATATTTTTCTTTTTGTTCTCATGAGCTTTTTGTGCAGTATTGAAAGAGACTTTTCCCTGGGATATTTGATAAAAATATTTCCCTCAGTATGCTTGCCTTTTTATTTCAGTTATGATAATATTTATTATAGAGACATGCAAGCATTTCCCACTGAGATTCATTCAATTCACTGAAAGCCTAGGATGCATAATTCCAGTGCATATATGTCTACTCTTTTTTTGATTGTTTTTATTGTTTTTATTCTTACTAGTAACTCTTCAATACAATTGGGCTTATTTAACATAAGGTCTAGACTGTTTTACTTAAAAATCTCTGTCACTTTGAGCAATTAATTTAATGTGGGGCTCTCAGGTTCCTCACCTACTAAAAAAAAGGTACCTATTTCTCACTTTTATTCCAGGATCCCCTACTAGATATTGGATGGATGAAATCCTGGACACCCCATTCTCCAATCACGCTATGTCAGCTATCAACTCATTGCCTCTCAGCTCCAAATTTCAATACCCGCACTGTAGAATTACTCTAAGCATTTCTTCCTTACAGTGAGCAAGATATTAAGATTTCCAAGTAGAGGATACTGGAAAATCATGGAAGCAGGGACTCACCTGCTATTTCTAGTGGTTGTACCACTGGTCAGCAATGAGAGTGTGAGAATGTCCAGTGGTGCATTGCCCCACTCACATGTCTAGAACACACGGTCCCTTGACAACATCCCAGCCCCAGCTGGACCAGGTGATCACCTTCAAGCAGCTCCCTCTTGTCTGTACCGGTGCTCCAACTCCCTCTTCTTCCCTATGCCCCTGTCCCCAGGTTTGTCTCCTGTGATGACCTGGTGGCACAATCCTTCTGACACAAGCTCCACAGCTCCTGGTCTCCTACTCACACTAGTGAATTTAATAAGATTGCAGGACATGAAGTAAATATACAAAACTCAATTCTACTTTTATATGTTCTAGCAACAAACAATAGAAAATAAAATTTTAAAAAATCATATACATAATTACTTAAGCATAAATCTAATGCTATGTACAAGACTTATATAGCATTGCTAAGAAAAGCTGATGAACACCTAAATAAATATCTAGATATACCATGTAGTGGTATACATTTATGAAATCTCAATGATTTTACAATTATAGATGAATTTTAAAATTCATCTATAGACTCCATGCGATCCCAATCGAAATCCCACCAGGCTTTTTCGGTTAAGGAATTGGACTCTAAAATTTTATAGAAATGTAAAAGATCTAGATTAGAAAAAATAAATCTTGGAAAAGGACAAGGTTGGAGGATTTCTACTACCTGACCTCAAGACTTATGATCAAGCTACATAATCCAAACAGTGTGGTATTTGCAAAGTAAAAGGCTAGTGAAACAAAATGGAAATTCCAGAAAAAAAACCCCATGTGTCTGTGGCCAATTGGTTTTTGATAAAGATGCCAAGGACGATCAGTGGGAAATTTATTTTTAAGAAATGGTGGACAGACAATGGGGATATGTATGAATAAAAACAAATCTCAACTCCCATCTCACTCCACACAGGAGATTTACTTTGAGATGGATCATAGACAGACCTAAATATAAAAGCTACAATCATAATACATAGAAATAAACAAACAAAAAACCAATATTTTTATAATTTAGGGTAGGCAAAATTTTCTTAGACGGGACCAAAGGCACTAGCTATAAAAACCCCAATAACTTGTACTTCATCAAAATGAGAATTTCTCCTCATCAAAAGATACCATTAGGAAAATAAAGAAGATAGTCTGCAAAACAAACGGTTATGTGCTCTTCAAAACTGTCAAGATCATGAAAGACAATAAACACATAATATATAGACAGACAGACAGAAGAACTGTTCCAGAGTAAGGAAGATGAAAGATAAATGACAACTAAATGCAATGTGACTTTGGTTTGCATCTTTGACTCTAGAGATTATTTTTTCTTTTGCTGAAAAGGACATGTGAGACAACTGATGAATTTTAAACAAGATTCGTAGATTAGGTAATAGTTGTGTGTCAGTGTTCATTTACTGATTTCGATAATCGTTCTGTGGTTAAGAGGATGACCTTGTTTTTAGAAAATAGTCATAGACGAATTAGAGATAAAAGACCATCATCTCTGTCATGATCTCAAATGTGTGTGTATGTATGTGTGGTGGTGGGTGGGGGAGAGGGGGAGAGAGGCTGATAAAGTCAACACAGTAAATAATAAAATGTTAACATTTTTAGGTTCTGGGTGAAGGATATATGTTGAAAATTCTTTGGACTATTTTTTACAACTTTTCTATAAGTCTTAAATCTCTTTAAAAAGAAATGTATAATGAATCTCAGAGAGAAAATAGTCACAATATGTATATCTGACAAAGGACTCATTTCCAAAAGATATAAATAATATATATAAGACAATAATAAAGAGACAACCCAATTAACAATATCTGTTTAAACAGACATTTCACCCAAGAAGATAGATGGATGGCAAATATATACATGGAAGTATTCAATGCCTTTAATAATCAAATTACAAATAAACATGCAAATTAAAACCACAATGAAATACTACCACATATCCACCAGAATGACTAATGTTAAAAAGACTGACAGCCCTAAATTTGGAGAGGATGTGGAGCAACACCTCCAAAGATTGTGGGAGTGTAAAATAATACAATTGTTTTGGAAAACAATTTGACACTTTCTCATGAAGTTAAATGTATACTTACTCTATGACTTTGCATTTCCACTGTTAATATTTTCTCAAGAGAAATGGAAACAGATGTCAAAATGATTTGTACACAAATGTTCATAGTAGTTTTATCTATAATAGCTCCCTACTGGAACTAACCTAAATATTCACCAAAAGATGAAGGATAAACAGATCGTGGTTTATTCAGGCATGGAATGCTCCACAGCAATGAGAAGGAAGGACTTACTGATACATGCGACAATACGGACGCTTCTCAAAAACATGATGTTGAGAAAAATGGTTCAGACACAGAGTACACAAAGTATGATTCTGTTTACAAGAAGCCCTAGAATGGGCTAGACTGGTTTATGGTCAAGAAAAATGAGAACACTGGTCCTGGGGGACAGGGTGGGGTTGACTACAACTGAGCATGAAGATACTTTCTATATCTGGTTTGGGGTGATGTTGCCCTGGGTGTTTACAGTTGTCAAAACTCACTGAACTGAGCACTTAAGATCTATGCATTTTATTATATGTAAATTATACTTCATTTAACAAATTGTATTAAATATTTTTTTTAAAAAATCAATGACCACTAAAACAGGAATAGAATGAGATGAGAAGATGATGTGTATGGCGCCTACGGGCGAAGGGTAGGAATGTGTCCCCCAGAGTCTGGTTCCTGCCTTCCCCTCTTCCATGACTCACTTCTCGGCAGTATTAATATTCAAAAAGACTCAGGGCCTCCTTCTCCAGTCTGAGTTGTATTCCTAAAGACCTTCTCGCTAAGGTAACGTCAACCTTCAAGTAGCTCAGGCCCAACACTTTAGAGTCATCCTTGCCTCCTCTATTTTATAGCTCACATCCACTCCCATAGCAAATCTCACCTGTTCTGCCTTCAAAATAAATCTGACCTGATGACTTCTCACCACCTCCGGTGTTACCATTTCTGTCATGTCTGGCCTGGAGTACTGCAATCACTCCCTAACTGGTCCCTCTGCTTCCACACTTGCCCCTTCCCTAGCTTCCTTATTCCTCCTCAAACAGCCTGGCCCCCTTCTGCCTCAAGGCCTTTGCACCTGCTCGTCCTTCTGTCTGGTACAGTCATCCATGTGGCTGCCTCCTTCACTTCCTTCATGTCTGTTTATAATGTCACTTCCTCAACAAGGAATTACCTGAATATCCCATTCAAAAGTTCAAGACCCACTCACATCCCCTGACACACTCGACCTTTCCTTCTTGCTTTCTTTTTCTCCATAGCACTTATTTCCATCTGGCATACTATATATTTTATTTGTTTTCTATCATGCCCATAGTCTGTAAGCACCACAAGGACAGGGACTTTTGTCTCCTTTGTTTATTGCTATACCTCCTAGTGCCCAGAATAAGACTGGCACCTAGTAGCAATTCAGAGAGTATCTGCTAAATGTGTGACTCCTGGCTTTGGGTGCCAATCTCCAGGAATGCAACTGAGGGGAGGAGTTCTTCCCTGAAACATAGATAATGGGGGATAATATATGTTAAAATGCCCTGAAAAGGTAAGGTGACACTCATACTTCCAGTGAAGGCTTTGTGAAGGCCATCATTTCCCCTGCCCATCCATAGCTGCTTATTTGTTTCTCATCCTGCTGGTGCCAATTATCCTGCCTCTTTCAATGCTGTACATTAAAATCCCCTGGGGCACAGGAGGCAAGTCTAACTTATTTGTATGGTGATGAGGTGGTTCTATGCACCAGAGTGTTTGAGAGCTGCTGATGAAGGAGACATGGTTCATTTTGACCCCTATGTCATTGGTAATGAAACAGCACAAGAAGTCTTAGCTGAGGAAGACTTTGCAGGGGAAGTGATTCAGACCCTCTGGGATGGCTCCACCCAGTTCATTATTCACAAGATCTGAGTGACATTTAAATCATGCACATGTACCCTGTTTATCTGTGAGTGGGCACAGCACACACATCTGCAGTGACACAGGGCAATGAATAACATATTTTAGAGAAGATAGGGTATTTTACATTCTTTGTGCAGCATGTGTGGCTTTTGAATTTTTCTTCTCTATTGAATTCTGATATCTTTCTAGGTAGATATAGACAGGAATTTATCTTTTTTCTTCTGCCTCTCCCTCCGCCTTACTTCTTCCATTCCTCCCATTTTTTCTTTCAGTATTCCTTCTTTCTCTCCCTCCTTTTCTCTCTCTTCTCTGTTCTACCCCCTCTGCACCCCAGTTGCCCTTTGGGATTAGGGTGTCATCACCATTTTCTCCTGCCTTGTGCGAGCTCACTTCCTCTGTATGCTCTGTGGTCCATGATTACTCTGATGCTTGTTCTGGCTGTGGAAGAAGAATGGGGAGTGGAACCAGAGGAGGCAGACCAGGAGGGTCTTGGGGTTACAGAACAATGTGGATCCCCTCGCCCCTTGCAGGGGCCTGGCCACATTCCTCAAACCTGCCCACTGCACAGATGAGAAAAACTGCGATCTAGAATGGGGAGTGACCAGCTCGAGCTTAAATGCCCAGCTGATTTTGCTATTCACCAATGACCACCTTTTGTGATCAGGCCCTGACTTTTTAGCCAGGTGTCTTGCCCCAGATGTCCTCAAGTTCCCACAATGTCATGACGAGGGATGTGCTCAATAGGTTCTGGTGATGCCTCCAGCCTATTAAAAAGAAAGCACAACATTTTTCAGAACTATCAAACAGACCAATAGCTTCGTGACCTTGGAGAGCTAAGTCTTGCTCTTTTCTTAGGAGAGACTGTCACAATCCTACAGGGATGAGACCTGCTTGTTATTTAGAGAGAGATGCTGAGAAAACCTGAGCCCTGGTGATAATAACAGTCACAGTACTTATACTGTGTCACACACTGTGCAAAGCACTTGCCAACCAATTTATTTAATTTTCACGAAAAACAGAGTAGGAAACTGAGGCATGGGACAGGGGCCCACTACCATAAAGCTAGATAGGCACCAGAGATAGGTCCTTCAGCATGCATTTAAACTGTGTCTCTGTGGTCGCTGTTGCGTCAGGAAGCTGGCCCCAGCCCATTCTAGGACTCAGAATCTTCCCAGGAGACACCCAGCAGAGGGTGTGAACTCTCAGGCCATAAAAGTGGTTGTTGATGTGTCTGTGAAGCTCTCAGTCCATGCAAACCCAACCGCTAAGTCATGAGGAAGGTGAACCAGCTAGGAGAAGTAAAGTGTGGTCTCTTTGACCTCCTAAATGGCCAGCTTCCAAGGTGCTCATCTATCAAATGAGCATTTGATAGATGCTCATTTCCCCATGACCAGTGATGTCATGGGTCCCCGCCTGCTTTCATTGTTTGCCCCAAAGCACAATCAGCCATGAACTGTAGACATCTTCCTTTTTGGTCCATGTTATCACGCCCAACGGTAGGCACATTGGTAAACACAGTTCCCTGGCCAGACTCTCCGAGAAAGAGGTCTTCCATTTTATTCCTGATTGTACCATCTGGCCCGTCCACGATTGTTCTATTCACTGGAGGATACAGGGCATATGATGAAAAATACCATCAAGTAGGGACCAAACAGCTGGTGACCACAGGTCCTATAAGGAGACAGGTACAGCCAGGCTATACTACATGTGCCTCTTTACAGACGCTGACTCAGAAAGGACAGGGTCGGGCTTTCCAGCATGTGCTCTCAGTCATGCAGAGATCCTCCCCACTCCACATGTCCCAGAGCAGCTGCCTGGGGAGCACCAGCCAGCCCACGCCAGGCCCAGAGTGAGTGATTTCTCTTAAGTGCATATATTGTGTCAGGGGCAAGGGTGGCTAAACTAAATTGAGCACATACTGTGTGCTTGGCTCACCTCATCAAACTGAAAAAGATTTGTACTCAGTGTGAATGGAGTTGGCAGATCATACAAGACACAGCCATGCACTCCCTGGAACAAAGATTGACGAGCTTCTGAAGGATTGCTTTGGGAACACCAAGAGGGGTGCTAAGGCTCAACAGGGTCACTGGTGTCTTGGCCAAGGGTTTGGGGCACTGGGGAGATTCATAGCACTTTGACTCCAAAGGGCACTTGGTAAGGGCTTCCACCAGCCATTCGATGGGGGAGGAGGGAGCTGGATCAGAGTGAGATCATGCACGTCTGAGATGACAGTGGAAGGGGGATTTGGGAGTTCCAGTGGCACACAGGAAGGACACGATAGTGGAGAGGGCAGTGGGTTACCAACTCCTCCATGGAGGATGGCTTGCTGCTGGGTGGGGGCCAGGGGCTGCTGCTGCAGAAGGCGAGAGCCCTGGGAAAGTCTCCCAGTATGAGGAGGACAATGACAGAAGTTGGGGGCCAATTCTGAATTCATGGTTATCTTTGTCTTGCGGCTCCTGGCTACTCTGAGTGAAGGCATGAGGGTGGGGCTTTCTTATTTAATTTCACTGGGGTTCAAGAACATATTCTGTATGATTGCAATTCTTTTAAATTTGTTGAGACTTATTTTATGACCAAGCATGTGGGCTATCTTGGTGAAAGTACCGAGCAGGCTGGAAAAGACTGCCTTCCAGGATTTAGAGTACAAAGTGGTTGAGATAATACATGTCCTTTTAGTTTGTTTGTTTGCTTTTGTTTGTCTACTTAAGTGCTAAGAGAAAAAAGTTAAAATTCACAACTATGTAAATGCTGAAAACTTGCGACCATATAGATCGATCCATTTACCACTTTACCTGTTTCTTGCCTTTTACGCCAGAGTTGCCATATGTATCGTATGCACATGTATATCAAGAAAATTAAGAAGAAAACAGTTTAAAAACTATTTCCTAGGTACTTACCACTTTGGATACTGTTCATTCCATCCTTAAGATCTGGTTTTCTGTGTAGTATCTTTTTTATTCAGCCTGAGAATTTCTTTTAGCATTTCTTAGAGTACAATCTTCTGATGATAACTTCTTTTGGTTTATCTGAAAATGTATTTTGCTTTCATTTTCTGAAGGATATTTCACTTGATATAGAATTTTGTGTTGAGAGATTTTGTTTTCTTTCAACAATTTAATAATGTTGTTCCACTGCTTTCGAGTTTCTATAGATTCTGATGAGAGGTCAGTGATTTCTAATTATTGTTCCTCTTTATGTGATGTGTCATTTTATTCTAGAAGCTTTCAAGATTTCCAATTTATGTTTGGTTTTTAACATTATAACTATGGTGGGATGATTTTCTTATTTATCCTGTTTGGAATTCACTGAACTACTTGATTCTATAAATTGGTCTTTCAATAAATTTGGGATTTTTTTTCAGCCATTGTTTCTCCAGATTCTGCACCCCCCACCCCATCTTCTCTCATTTTAAAACTCTACTTACAAACTATACTAGATTTTTTGATATCATCTCACAGTTCCCTGAAGTCTTCTTCACATTTAAAAAAAATTTTTTATCTCTTTTTCAGACTGGATAATTTCTATTAATCAATCTCAGATCCATAGAATCTTTCCTCTATTCTGTTTGTATCCCATTCAGTGTTTAACTTAAGATATTGTGACTTTTAGTTCTAGAATTTCCATTTTTTTATAGTTTCTCTGCTGGATTTCCTGTATTTTCATTTATTATGAGCATATTTTCCTTTAGCTTAATGGATATAGTTATATTTGCTTTAAAGTCCTCGTCTGATAATCCAACATAGGGTCATATCATGGTTGGTTTGTTTATTGTCATTTATCTGTCATTTATCTTGAAACTGGGTCACATTTTCATGTCAAATAACTTAACGTTGCATCCCAGATCTTTGTGCATATTAAGTTGCAGAGACTCAGAATTCTGTAACATCCCTCCGAAGCCTGGATATTTTTGCTTTAGTAGACATTAACTTTGTTGAACTTGAACAGAAATCTCCGCCTCTTGGGTGACAGCTCAAATTTCTGTGTAATTATTTTAGCCTTGGACAATGATCTTGTAACCTACCTGTGCATCTATGGTTAAGGTATTAGTCAGGGATTTGGGCAGAGTTTATATACACAAAATTTTTGGCTCCCTGTCTCAGGCTCTCTCCATGTTGTGATTCTATATGCACTTTCCAGAAGTTATAGTTTCTCCAAACTCAGTTTTTTGGTTTTTCAAGCCAGCAAGACTACATGTTTTCAGAGATTAAACCTCTATATGTGGCACTAACCATGTCCTGCCTCAGGCTGCCCTCAAACTAAAATATGTAATAACAGAAAACTTGCCACATCAGGACCTGCCTTTGGTGACTCTCAAAAATCTCTGGGTAGTTATTTCTATTTCATCCAGAGTTTATAGTTATCTATCAGAGGGTTCTGTGTTAAGAGTATAAACACTAAAACATACTGGAAGTGGAATTCTTCTCATCTTCATTTTAGAATGCTAGTTCTACTGAATATGCAATTCTTTTTACAGGTTTTTGTTATTTTTCCCTTTCTGCATTTTGCCATTTCAATGTCTTCTGGTCTCCATATTTTGGCTGATAACTCATCAGTACCATGTCAGGTTTCCTGGAATGTAACATATTGTTCTTCTCTGCCTCGTCATCATCATCTTTTAGCAGTTTGACTATGATGTACTTTGGAGTGGTTTTCTTTGTCTTTATAATGCTTAGGGTTAGACTTCTTGGATCTATTGTTTTCCACCAAATTTTGGAAGTTTTCATTGTCTCAGATTTTTTTTTCTCTTTCTCTGTCTCCTCTTCTAGGACTCCAATTTTACATATTTTGAAATGCTTGAAATTATCCTACAGGTCTCTGAGGTTTTTTTTTTATTTTTCTTCAATCCTTTTTTATTTTTTTAATTGGGTAATTTTTATTAATTTATCTTTAAGTTCAGCAATTCTTCTGCTCTCTCTTCCTGCTGTTCAGTCCAGTTAGTATATGTTTTGTTGTTCTTTTTAGTTGTAGAGTTTTTCTTTTGCATTTTTAACACCTTCATTTTTCTATTGAGGTTCCCTATTCATTTCTTCGTTGATACTATATTTTCTTTTAAATATATGTATGTGTATATATATATATATATATTTATTTATAATAGTTGTTTTGAAGTCTGTTGAATACAACGTCTAGACTCAAAGTTTCTATTGACTGTCTTTTATCCATTAAAATAGAACACACATTTTTCTGTATCTTTGCATGTCTACTAAGTTTTTTGATTCAAAACACTTTAGGCAATGTGTTCTAGTGAAATATTCTATTGCGTCCTTCAATGTTTTCTTGTTTGTTTTTGGCTGCTTGATTTTTTTTCTATTCTAGTAGGAAATTAATTTTCCTGTATTCAAACTGCAAACGTTTTTCTCCTATAGTATGAAGCAGTTCACATCTCTATTCCATTCTTATGGCTTCTCACTGCTGCTTTTTTATCCTGGCACCTTGAGTATTTCCCCTACATAATTATGCCTACATAATTTGTGTAAGATTTGAGAATATTTTGGAGTTCACTCTTTCAGTGATTTCCTTGCTTAAATTTTCAACTGCTTTTCCTGCCTCCTGACACAGTAATCCTATAGGACTAGATTACTGCTGCCCAAGCTGTACATGATTTGGAAATGCATTTCAGGTCACAAGCAGCAAATACACAGACATAGCTCCATGCAGCTCCTTCTCCTAAGAGATTCCTCTCTGTTTTCTGCCTAATTTTTTTTTAAATAAGACTCTCTTGGGGTCTCCCCTGTACATGAATAATTTAGAATCAGCCAGGAACTAAAACAGAGTTTATACTTAGATTTTATGACTTGTTCTTACTGTGGTTTCTTGCTGCCAGGACTTCTTCTTTAAGATTTCATTGCTTTTCCAGTCTTGAACTCTTATCTCTGGCACCTGTCGGGCTGCATTTTTTGGTTTCCTTGGCCATGAAAGTTGGAAAGTGTCCTTAGGCCAGAGTGTCACAATCTCGCAATTCTTACTTCTTCCAGTTACAGTTTTTGGAGAATAAACTCTCCACATTTTGTATGTTTTTAAACATTTTGTCATGCCTTTAAATACTTGCTAATTTAAAAAATATTTTACCCAGGTTGTTATTTGTAAAAGGATTTGTATTATCCATTCACATTGCAACATTACTGGAAATTCTCTAAGTGTATTTTTAACTTGTTTATCTTATTATGAGTGAAGTTAAACATCTTTTCATATTTTAAGTCTGTTCTTATATCTTTGTGGATATCTCATGTCTTTTGCCTATTTTTCTGCCACGTTTTTAGTTATTTTTCCCCTGAATTTTTAAGAGTTCTCTATATTTTAGGGACATCAGCCATTTACGTCACCTTTATACTTAATTTCCGTGTATATTTGAGTCTGTTTCTGGACTCTATTCTATTCCATTGGTCTACTTGTCTTCCCTTGCGCTGGCACCACACTATTTTGAGTATAAAGATATTACAGTGTTTTACATGTTAGCTTACTTTATAAGTCCTCCCTAATGGCTTTCCTTTTTCAGAATTTTCTAGTTACTCTCACATGTTTATTTTTTCATATGAACTTTACTCAAGCCTCATAAAATATTTGCTGGTATTCTGGGATTGTGTTACATTAATAAACTCAGGGAGAATTAACACCATGATGTTGAGCCATCCTATCTAAAAATAAGAAATGTTTAAGTCTACTTTTGTGCCTTTCAGGAATGTTTTGATGTTTTTCTCATATTGTTTTTACACATTTCCATTAAGTTTATTCTAGGAAGAGTTGCTCCTCATTTTTCATGGATTGCATGTTTGTGAATTCACCTCACTAAAATTTATTTATAACTCCAAAATCAATACGCAAGGCATTTTGCAGTTAGATATGTTTGGAGTGCTGAAACTTTGACTCCCCTTTCTGTCTTTTTCTTTCAGCTGTTTTCTTTGTCTTTTTCTTTCAGCTCTTGTAAAAAAAATTCTTTTTTGTGGCATATTTAGTGTCACGTTTTTCATATTTTTTGTGCTTAATGTTGATTTCACTGTTTAAATGGCACCCAACTGTTGTGAAGTGCCATCCAGTGTTCCTAAGTGCAAGGAGGCTATGATGTGTCCTACAAAGAAAACGTGTTAGACAAGCGTCATTGAGGAGTAATAGTGCTGTTGGCCATGAGTTGTTAACAAATCACCAATAGATATTAAAATGAGGTGTCTTTAACAGAAACACACATAAAAGGAGGTTACATATTGATTGGTTGGTGAAAACAATGTGACTGGAGGCTTGTAGGAACCTAACTCTGTATTTCCCTAGGAGCATTGATTCAGAACTTGCTATCTTCAGTGTTAGAGGTGACTTTATAGAACAAGACTGCCACGAATAATGAGAATTGACTATATTTTATCCTCTTTGTTGCTATTGTAAATAAGGTTTTCTCTATCAAAATACCTTATAATTGATCTTTATTTGTGTACATGAAAACTATTGATTTTTGTATATTTCTATCCTGACACCTCACCGTGTTATTTTTATTGTTGAATTAGTGCTGTGATGGATTCTCTCAGATTTTTCAGGTATACCCTTTTACCATGCACAAATATAATTTTACTTCTTTTTCAAGTCTATTTCCCTAATTAATTTTTCTTGTCTAATTGCGTTGGCTACACACCCCCGCCCCCCACCCCCGCCATACCTTTTATAAGGATAGTTTTTCATACATGTGGAATTGCTCTGAGTTGGTAATGGACTACATCATTGATCCCTGGACTCCAGAGTTGAAAGGAACTTAGAAGCAATGTTGGTGACTCTGTCACTTGAGGCATGGGTCTTTTTTATGTCACTCAAGAGGTCATTCAGTCTGTTCTTGAATATCCATTCCCTTTCTTCTGGTAAGAGCTTATCTCCATACCCATTCCTCACAGTTCTGTGCAGCTGTCAATCACTCCATCCTGATGTCCTTCCCCTCCCCCTGGCTTATGATCCAGGCCAATTACACAGGGTGGCCATAAAATCTGGATATATAGCTGTTTATTACTATTGTTGTTATTGTTATTTTTAACAGATCGAACCCCTTTTATTATTTCTGGCATATGGTAAATGTGCAGATTTATTAAGTAACAAACTGAATTGTCACACAAATTATCTAAGGTAATTACCTAAGGTGATACACGGATGCATGTGCTGCAGTGTGGAAGCTATCTCACCTTGCTTGTTTCTCAGAGATCATTGCTTATGCCTAATGTTTTGGAAACCGTTGTTACATATATTATGTCAGGCGGTTTAGTTGTTTCAGGTGGGGGAGGGGGATACAGTTCTGTTATTCCATACTGGCTTTAAGTGCAAATACACTGTCGTTATTGCAGTTTTCTCCAGTACATGGAACTGGGCATTATCACTGATACACTGAACATATCACTCAATATCACCAAGCATATCATGCATTGTAACACAGTATCAATAAACTGTTATTATGTGTCTTTTGTCCTACAGTCCTTCATCCCTGAACCCCTGTGTAGATGATGAGGGGTAGAATAGAGAGAAAAGGTAACTATCTTTCAAAAGTCTGACAGTCTCTCTGGAGCCTGGCACACCGTCAGCAGTCAATCACCTGTCGTACAACTGAAAACACGCATATATGAGTGAATGAATGAATGACCCCACTGGATGAATGGCTTCTTTCCTGCCCCTGCAGGGCTCCACTGTGCAGACCAAACCCAGGAGGCTGCTTCCGAGCCTTCCTGTCTTTGAGAAACTCTGGGCCTTGGGTGGTTGCCTGCCGCCCGCACTGCCTCCGCCTTGTTCTAGGTGATTTCCTCACTCCTTGGTCCGTTCTCACTACCCGACTGCCTCAGTCTGATGCTGAACTCATGCCCCTGCTTCTTCTACATTTTGAGAAGTACTTTCCTCCTTTTAACCCTAGCTTTCAGGAGTGTGAGCATCGCTTTTAATTAGGTTATAAATTTTCACAGTATTGGAACACTGCCCTAACTTTCCTGTTTGCGAAAAACAACCAATAGTTTTCTTATTAATAATCTGTACCCTATTATTATCTAGCTCCAAAGCTAGTATTGACTAAAAGAGGAGAATTTGGGAGAGCTATTTCATTTTTGAAATTAATAAAGCTAATTAAATAAATTAATGAACAGAAGTGAATACTTTTATATGCTATTGCAAAAATGTGTTCAAAGAAAATAGAAACAAACAACCCAATAATTTTGAAATGTTTCCAATGTAAGAGTTTTTATTCTGGCTCTGTGCTCAATTAGAGGTACCTACAACAGACTACAGACAAAAATAATTAGGAAGGGCTCAATAAAAATTTCCTGATTAACAGTAAAATAGGGTATATTTAGTCTTGTAGTTCTCCTACAAGTTCATAGGGCTCAATTTCAGTCCTAACACTAAGTGACAAAATCCCTAATTCATATGAGATAATCGACTTAAAACGAGACTTCAGGCTTGTGATTATAACTGACTTCCAAAAAATTTGAAAATCTTATGACAGTAACCTGTCAGATGGAACTTCTGGATGTGGAGAATCTACCAGAAGATTGAGCACAGTTCTGTGAGGATGGGAAAGAACAGGATAAAGAAGGGTCGGGGAAAGACAAAACCAAGAGCTCAAACAGGCAGGAGATCCAGGTGGGGGTGGCAGGGCAGTCTACCTTTGTTAGACAGGGTGGGCAGGGGCAGAACGAAGGTGGGCAGCCTTACCTCAGCAGAGGGGCAGGGTCCACAGTGTCGGAGGGCTGAGGTCTGGGCAGCCCTGGGGGAACGCTGGCTCTCTTACACAGAGCTGCCACTAGACTTCTTTAAGGTTTCCTGGCAACGATCCTCAGCCCTTTGCTGCTGTGGGTGGCTCTATGAGTGCAAGGTGGGGCTGCTCAGGTGGAGGTGTGGCAGCAGTGGTGTGGCTAGCTGCCTCCCAGACCTCCAGCAGGGGACCTTCTCTGGGGAAGTGGATGTCAGCATTATTTAAGGGTGTTAAGAGTTTTTGCTATATTGGGACTTAAGGTGGCCCAGAAACTGGGGAGTGCTCTCATGGGCAATACTCTTGAGAGAGATTTCAAGGTGTTCCGGAGATCAATGATATTGTCCCCCTCCCACCCTGGGCTTGGGGTGTCTCTTGGGGTAGGAGTCTTGGGACCTGTTGTCATGGGAAGGATCTTCTGAGTCCGAGGACACCACCTCCTGCAGAGGCAGCCTCTTGGCAGATTTCTTTTTCTTCCTTCTAGGGTTCTCTTGCCTCAGCTCCTGTAAATCTGCAGTGTCAGCTCCTTTGATGGGCCATGTTAGGAGAGCTGAGTTCTTGTCTACGTCCACCCTAGAGGGAGAAATTAGGGTCACCCTGGGCCAGACAGTGGCTATATCTACAGAGATATCCAAGCCAAGAGATAATAAGCACTGTCAAGGATGTAGTGATAGGGGAGCCCTCATGCACTTCTGGTGGGCACGTAAATTGGTACAGGCGCTATAGAAGACAATATGGAGGGTCCTCAAAAAATTTAAAACAGAAGTACCATAATTCTAGATATTTATCCACAAGAAATGAAATCACTATATTAAAGAGATATCTGCACCCCTGTGTTCATTGCAGCATTATTCACAATAGCCAAGATATGGAAACAATCTCAGTGTCCATCGATGGATGGATAGAAGAAGAAAATGTGATGAATATAATTTAGCAGTAAAGAATAAGGAAATCTTGCCATTTGGGATAATACTGGATGGACCTTGAGGGTATTATGCTAAGTAAAATATGTCAGATAGAAAGACAAATACTATATGATTTCACTCATATGTGAAACCTAAAATAAGTCAAACTCATAGACACAGAGGAGAATGGTGGTTGCCAGGGGCTGGGAGCTGGGGATGGAAAATGGAGAGATGTTGGTAAAAGGGTATCCCCCCCCAAAAAAAGAAAACAAAACTATACTGGACAATTTATTTATCCAGAAATGTTGTCCTCCAAAGGTGTCCTGGGAACACCTTGACTTCATTCCAGCATGCCATCACAGCACACCATCTAGGAACTTGCCTTTTTCAGAGCTTTCAGGGTAAGTTAAGGACACCAAGCTACCTGGTGTTAAACTGTATTTTGTCCCCATAATCAGTATCTGCCACCTTGATCACCCAGCCTTCAATCTGAATAACTTGACCATGGCTGCTTCAGATCTTTTGGAAATTGTCAAGAAAAAATTAAGAGAATGGGAAAATATTTTTTAGCTATTTCTAAATAGAATATTTAGAAATATTCTATTTCTAATATATCGAGATTTACCACATATGATACTTTTCAAAGACTGGCTCAGAGAGTCAGGTGGTAATTTCCAAGAAAGATTAAAAAATTGGCCTGACCATTTCACACTCATTAATATAACTAATAAAAAAAAAAGGAGAAAAAAATAACAAAAAAATAACAAATGTTGGCAAGGATGTAGAGAAATTGGAACTTTGAGCACTGTTGATGGGAATGTAAAAAGGTGCAGCTGCTGTGGAAAACAGTATGGTACTTCCTCAAAATATTATAAATAGAATCACCACATGATCCAGTAATTCCACTTGTGGGCATGTACGCACAAGAATGAAAGCAGGGACTCAAATGGTTCTCTGTAGACCCACGTTCATAGCGGCATTATTTACAACTGCCAAAAGATGAAAGCAGCCCAAGTGTTCATTGACGGTAAGTGAATAAACAAAATATGGTACACATATACAATGGAATATTGTCAGCTTTTTAAAAAGGAAGGCAGTCTGGCATTTGCTATAACACAGTTAAACTGTGAGGACATTATGCTGAGTGAAATAAGCCAGTCACAAAAAGACAAATACTGTGTGATTCCACTTATATGAGGTACTTAGAACATCAAATGCATAGAGATTGAAAGTAGAATAGTGGTTGACAGGGACTGGGGGAGGGGGAGTTAGTGTTCAGTGGGGACAATTTCAGAGCGGAATGGTGAAAATGTTCTAGAGATGAATAATGATTTTGGCTGCACAATAATATGAATGTACTGAACTGTATGCTTAAAAACAGTTAAAACGATAAACTTTCTGTTATGTATCTTTTACCATAATAAAAAAAAATAGCCTGATCAATAGCAGTATCATTGGAAAAAGGCTTCCTAGGAAGCCACAAAATTATCTTTAAATCTAAGGCCAGGGCCTGTGTAGATGTGTAAGTTCTGTGAGGCCAGGTTCTCAGAGACCTGTCTTGAACTCACATTATAAAGCTGTACTCACTAAGCCTGTCCTCTGAAACCTAGTCTTACGTACCACGCTACTGCCAAGCCCCTCAGATAGCCCCCCTCCAGAGTAGACTAAGTTGACACACAGCATTTCCTCATTGAAGGTTTTCTGTTTCCCATGTATTAGGACTGATCGCAGTCCAGTTTCTAACCTATAACCTCTCAGAAAGAAGAGCAACAAAGAAGGAAGAATGGGAAGTAGAGTTTTTCAGGTTTACTAAAAGCACCCAAAAAGTGAGGCAGAGAGTCCAGCCAGGGCCAGAGCTCCACTCTTGACCCCCAAGGGGAGAGGCATACAGGTGATTGTTCTCAACTGCAACTAATTGTTTCATAGTTGGACTTCATTAGAAGACCTTGAATCATAACAAATAAAAAGGGAATAATTTCTTCAGATTCATGACAGGGGTGAATGCTTCTCTGAAAGGTCAGTAAACTAATGCTGGATTTGAGATTAGAACCAGATACCAATGGTCCCCAACCTTTTGGGCATAAGGGACTAGTGTTCCTATGAGAATCTAATGCCTGAGGATCTGAGGTGGAGCTGAGGCAGTGATGCTAGCGCTGGGAGTGGTTGCAAATACAGATGAAGCTTCACTCGTTAGCCCCACTGCTCACTTCCTGCTGTGAGGCCTGGTTCCTAACAGGCCACGTACTGGTACCAGTCCGAGGCCTGGGGATTGGGGGCCCCTAAGATAGACAAATAACCGGTAGGTAAAAGGTGTGACACTGAAGGAAGAATAATCACAGAACTACATTTTAAGTAGGAATGGATCTCAACTCAGAAACTGATTCTAGGTGCAAAAATATAAATATAATTCGGGAAATGAGAAGGGGGAGCCACTTACACTTTTGGATCCTCCTGGACTGGGGGTGACTTTATATGAGAGCAAGAGAGAGCATACTTGTTCTGGCTGATCTTAATAAGTGCACTCCGAGGGCAAAATTCCTGTAATAATACCAAAGCGTTCACTCAATTTAAATCAGATGTATCCACAATTCAGATGTAATTTTATTCTAGCTCAACCATTCATAATAGCTACTAAGCATTATCCCACTCAGGGTGATACTTCAGAGTGCAATTTAAATGTACAGCCTGCTTGATAATTACATGTTGAATAAAAGTCATTGTTGAGTCCTCTCTGTCACTTCTCCACATCCTGGATCATTTGCCAAGTCCATCCACATAAGAAGCAGGGAGTATGCGTACAGGTACGCACACACACACACACATACACACACGCACATTCTTTTATATAACCACGTTCCTGTCTTTACTTCAGCTTGGCAATCTCTTTACTGGACTTATAAGCTAGCACCACCGCCTCTTGCTGAACGCCCCACCTTCAGCCCTACGAGTCTCCCAGCATCTCCATCAGAACTGTCTTCAGCATCCACCCCCTGCACCATGCCACTCTGGTCTCCAGGGCCCCACAGTCCTGTGGGTGGATTCCAAGGTCCTTCCTGGGCTCTTGCTCTGGGATCCTAGGTCAACTGCTTCATCTCTCCCCACCCTGAGGACATGCCCAGGGATGTCTCTTTAATCATCTCTTGATTTGCTTTCCCCTCTCTTGCAGGTAGTTATCTCCAGAGCAGCACCACAGGGCCTCCCCTTCTGCTGCCCCTCCAGACCATCTCTACTGCCACCCAAACAGCTCCAGGAAAGTCCATTTCCTCTCAGGGCTTTTCCTTTCTCCTGCTTGCTCTTTCAGAATGGAACCAGTATTCCTGGCCCCACTGGAGCTGGTGGCCTTCAGTCTTTGTCTTTAATCCTCAAATCCATTAACTGTGACCCCCTCCCTGATGGATACCTCATGCTACAGTTGAGAAACGACTGGCTATGTCTCTTCGGTATATGAGGCAGTCCGACACAGGGGGTCAGGGTACAGGCGATGCAGCCAGACCACCTGGGTTCGCAGGCCTGCTCCATGGCTCACCCTGTGTGACTTAACTTCTCTGCCTTGGTCTCCTTGTCTGACAATGAGAATGATAACAGCTCCCACCCCAGTGTTCTAAGCACTCAATTGTTTGTGATGCGGATAGCATCAGTCCCTGTGGCCCACAGTAAGTGCTTAATAAAGTTAGCTAATATAATTTTATTTGCTGCTTTTTCTTGCCAGTCTATTTTCTAGGCATATTAAGTGGTCCATCAAGGCAATGTCCTTTCCATTAGAAATGTCATGCATTCAAGTAATTTAAAAAGCAATTGTGAGACCTTTGTCTTCATCAGGGGCTGTGAGGGGACAAAGATGAATGGCGCACCATCCCCACGGTTAAGGAGTTGGGAGGTTGGGGAGGAAGCCAGTGTGGGAAGTGGGCAGTCCAGTGTGTAGGGGACCATGAGGGCCTCAGTGGGAAGTCACAATTGGGCAGTGTCTTTTGGGTGACAAGTGTTCATGGAGAGAAGATGGGGAGGGTGGTCCAGGAAGAATTAAAGCCCAGGGACTTGGAAAAGCCTACTGCATTCAGGAAGCAGCTCCCATGGGGCTGGAAGCCATGCTCATGGGGCAGGCCTGTGCTGTGCTGGGCTTTTCCTAGAAGTTAATGAAAAAAGTGTGTGTGTGTGTGTGTGTGTGTGTGAAGGGGGGTGGGATGGATATCAGGTAGGCAAGTAAACTGATAAAGACTTTCTAAAACTTTTAGGAAAAATACCTAAGGAAGACTGGCAGGGGAGCATAAAGCAAGAGGGGTCTGAGCAGCAGCAAGGACACATGAGAGAGTGGTACTGGAAGGACAGGGAGGGCACTGAAGAAGCAAGTGGG
The DNA here is from genome assembly GCF_902729225.1 of Pteropus medius. NCBI lineage: Eukaryota > Metazoa > Chordata > Mammalia > Chiroptera > Pteropodidae > Pteropus > Pteropus medius. The sequence goes on from NW_024344433.1 coordinate 807,529, forward strand.
CCCCCAGCCATCAGCGAGGATTGGGAGCCAAAATGGCCACTAAATGGTGTTAGGAGGCCATGGCTGTCTCAATGAGGGCAGACTGTGTGCCAGGGTGGGCAGGCTGTGAACCAGAGCAGACACATGCACTTGGGCGGAGGTAGGTACAGTCAGGGAACTCATTCCTTCAGGTCATCTGGCAGTGCCAGGAAAGGGCTTGGCGTAGCCTGCAAGGAAGGCGGGCGTGAAAGGAGCCACGTCCTGCCTTGCGAGAAACTCCTTTCTGAATGAAAGTCTACTTACTCTCCGGTTGTTACACTTCAAAACTGTGTAGAACTTATCTTCGGCCACATCATGATTTGGAAGTGCTATGACAATGGCAGGGACATAGAAATCAAATCCATTGGGTGTCACTATTTTGGCAAACACATAGTCTCCCACCTGTAGATGAGAACATATTTTGTAGTAAACATTTTGCTTCCAGATCCCAGATCTTATAAACAATATTAATATAAGCTCATTTTAAAACACCCCAAGATGAAGTATTGTTGTTAAAATTCAAATGCATATTTTTTTCAGAGTCAGTAGCTCCAAAATTCTTTGTGCTCATTGAATCACATCTGGAATTTTGTGATCGGTTTGGGCCAGCCCCATTCTAGCAGGTGACTTTCTCACCTGACTAGGGTCCTGGGGACAGCCAGCAAAATGGAGAGGGGGGGTCCTCCTAAGACTGGTGGAAAGAACTTGAAGAGTTTCACATGAAGCCAAGGGTCGCTATGAACAGTGTCCTCATATATCAGAAGGGCTGTCACCCTGACACTGGGAAGGAGCAGGTCTGTTTCACATGACTCTAAGAACACAGCTGGACTCCATGGGTAAAAGTTACAGAGGTACAGCGTCTGGCAGGAAGGGAATTTGGGAAGGGTCATGCAGAGGCTTCTGGGCATTCATCAGATGGAAAGGACTAACCATCAGGGGAAAGTGCACTGACATGTGCCCTGGGTCTGGCTGGGGAAGGCGGGATAAACAGGAGACACCTTATGAGTGCATGCAGTGCTCTTCCTACTGGCTCACTCTACCCAAGAAACCACAGCAGTGGAACCCCGGGAGGCTTCCTCTGTCTTCTCTGGCCTTGGTGTCAAGGAAAGCGCTACCTCGGCCCTTGTTTTAAATCTAGTTTAATATACTCTTTTGTGGTTAAAGTTTCAAGAGCACTAGCGGCTACAGTAATTCCCTTCCCTGACCATCTATTGTCTGTAAATTGACAAGCGAAGTGTGAGCTACTTAACAGGGTGTGAGCAGACACCCAGCAAGGGGTAAGAGGACGGGGGGGGGCCACTTCTCACCCAAATGCAAGCCCTCTGCAGGAGCACAACCAGATGCCCAGCGAAGGGCCCAACGGTGGCCATGCCACTCTCAGAGCACTGGGAATGATGAAAGGGGCCTGGGACAGGTGGGCAGAGCAGGTACCTGGAGCAGCGGACAGGGCATGGCGCCCCCCACAGGCGTGATGAAGGAGATGGGCACGACCTTGGTGTCTCCGTACCTGAAGCCCACTAGTGCATGGGTGGGGCTCACACACTTCTTCACAACCCCTGGAAGGAATCAGATTTAAAATACAGTATAAAGACAAGCAATGTCTGTTTCCTTAGGTTGGCCCCATCCTGTTGGCAGCGCTAAGCTGTCACGCTTTGCCTATTTAGATCAGTGTGCCCTTTGATTTCTCCACCAGAAAACAATGCATCTGGGGCCCACCAAGCAAAGGGATGAAGTGCAGCACGCCAGTCCAGGACACTGCTGAGCCCAGGGAACACAAAGAAGCTTGCTTGTCCTGCGCCACCAGCAACCATTCTGACTGGGAACGTCATTCTTAGAAAAGTAGCCGCTTCCTGAACACTTCCTATCATCTGTTTATCTATTTATTTTAGCCATATTTCTTTCTATAAAACTTAGATATAGAAAATTGATGTTGTTAAATTGTGAAAGTCAAAAGGAAATGTGAGCTCCCATCACCAGTTTTTCATTCATATTCAATAGATGAGAAGTTAACTAGGCTGAGCGCATCCCCTCGCTTCCCGGAAAGGTACAACCAAAAGAGGAGAAAAGGAAAAAGAAGCCAGGCATTTCCTCATCTTTTAGTTCTCCTCAAGGATATTATTACAGCAGGAAAAGAAAATACTGTTTTAAGGTTCACATAGTTTGTCATTTAGCCCAGCTGAAATGTACTTTTCCATTAAAACGAGATAACAAATAATGAGGGGGAGTTTTGACATGGACACTTCCCCAGGCAGTGACAGCTGCACATGGACCCCCGCTCTGAGAAATGTGCCTGTCTCCACTGGGCTCCCACAGTGTGAATGCCTGGCACCCGCCCCAGCTCACACGCCAGCCTTGGCAAGGTCCCATGTTCTTTTATGCTGCTAAGAAACAGCTGCAGGTTTTCACCTCAAGTCTATGTCTTTTGTTTTAGAGAACCAAAAAAGTGAAAACTTTTTTAAAAAACATACACGTGAAAAACAGCTTTCCAGTGTGTGTGCTTTCTTATCAAACTGAAATGTTCAATTTGGTTTTCGAAATATTCTTTACACATTAGTCACACATTTCATACCGTACAGTGACTTTACTCGTTTAATTACAAAAACCAACAGTATTTTTTAGAAAGAATTCCTATTACGGAAACAATGAAGAACCACCCCTGATGGAGGTGGCTCCTTGCATCCCGCACCCCACAGGTCAGGTTCGGGGTGTGGGCTGCCAGCCAGCCCTACGGCCTGAGTGACCGCGCTCATACCCTACCTTTGGGGCTGAGCAGAATCCAGCCTTAAACCTGCAACACGGTTTCCCAGCCATTTGCCCAAGCTGCACAGCTGTGACAGAGCCTGCATGACCCCAGAGTCGAAGCATATCTTCTCTGCCTTTTACAGAAAATGTCTGCTGAACCTGCTCTAGGCGATTAGACCTAGAGTTGTTACTACAACTTCTTTTTAGTTCTCCTTTCTTCTTCATACAATCTCTGTGGATGTGGGCCTCTGGCCACCCCCAGAAATCAGTGCGCTTTCTCCCGGCATGACCTAGAATCAGCCTTACGGTGCTGACACTGGGCTGACACAGTGCTGACACGTGGCTGGCCATGCTCTGGGAACTAGAGGACCCAGGACATGAGCAGCCTGTCCAGTTAGGGCTCAGCCTGTCCCGCTCCTTCTGCATCTAATGAAGGAGCTGCTACCATCTCTATATCCCCACTCAGGGTCAGCTTCCAATCTGGGCTTCCCCGACACTGCAGCTTTTCTCTGTCCTCACCCCAAGAGCTGAGATCCTGTCACCTGGCTCTGAAATGTCGCTGGGAACTATTCCAGGGACCTGCCTGGTCTTTCTCCTAATGGAGGCTTGGTGATCCCGGGCATCTTCTTGGCTACAAGTCTGCTTGCCACCTTGGCCAGAGGGATCTCCTGTCCCCAGGCTGGGGGAAGGGGGAATGTGCCCCTGTGGAGACTCTAGCAAAACTGGCCCAAGCTCAGAGGTCAGGGGACCAGAGAAATAGACTAAGTAGATAGTGTGGGTCAGTTCACTTGGCGAAAGATACATCGCTTTCAATCTTTGTTCCAAACAGGCATTTCTCAGACTGCAGACTGGAGTTTTTACCCCTGGCTGTTAAGACTCTTCTGATATTCACAGCCAGCTTAAATTCTATCTCCTGAAAAGGCATAAGCAGCAGCTCCTCCACCTGCCCCACTCAGCTGAGGGTCAGCCTACACGTGTTCATCATATTCTCATTCTCCTTCAGTCTCAGAGGTTTCCTCTGTAGCCCGCCATGCTGGGTTTTGCCTCTTCGAACTGCTGTCAAAGCTGTAAACTGCAAGCAGCTCCCTCTACTCCGGGAAGAGGACTGGTTATATCTCCTAAGAGGGGCTCTCATGAGGGATGACAGAAAACTCTTTACAAGTAATTAACACTTTACGGTATGCTGTACATTATCATATTTAATCTACACGGCAATTTGATGGGGGTTTTAAATGTGTCAAGTCCCATTTGGAAAGATAAGGAAACGGGCTCAGAGAACTTCATGTGGCCAGCAGAGGAAAGAGGCAGAATTCAAGTAAATTAGAAAACTCTTTACAAGTAGGTTTCCTGACCCTAAATCATTACATCTGAGAAAGTATTCAGTCCCTACCCCCCACCTTTTCTTCCAGTGTCACTTGTTCCTATGGCGCAACGCAGAAATCTTACAAACCTGACTTTTCGCCATGATGAGTTTCCTAAAGTAAAATGCCGCTTCTCACTGAACAATAGGGAGAATGACTGTGTTCCCACACATAATAACTTAGGGTTTTGAAATGCATCTTCTTCCTTGCCTTTGGCACCAACAAGCCAGGAGAAAATAGTAATACACAGTGACAAGTGATCTAAATACCACTAATGAGGACCGGTGTCTCTGATGGGACATCTGTCCTGAGAGGGATGTGACATCATGACATCACTTAGGTAGCATTCTGTCCAGGAATGCATAATCTGAATCTAATCTAATCCAAACTGAGGAATATTCTATAAAAGAATTGACCTTACTCTCAAATAATGTCAATATCATGAAATAGGAAAGGCTGGGGAATAATTTTAGATTAAAGAGACATGTTAACTAAATGCACTATATCATTCTGGATAGAACCCTGTACTGGAGAAAAAATGCTATCAAGGCCATTATTGGAACAATTAACAAAATGGAAATATACAGGTGAAAAATAGCATAATAATGATAAATTTCCTGAATTTTATAACTTTATTGTGGTTATAGTAAGAGAATACCCTTGTTTTGAGAAATAGGCTGATGTATTACGAGGTAAAGGGGCATGATGATGTTACCTAATCTCAAATAATTCAGAAAAAATAACGTGTGTGTATGTGTGGAGGTGGAGAAAGAGAGAGAGAGAGAAAGAGAGAACAATAAATGTGGTAAAAATAAATGTGGCAAATGTTAAAAATTAGTAACTCTAAGAGTATGCAGGAATTCTCTGCATTATTCTTGTAACTCTTCTTAAGTTTGAAATTACTTTTTATAAAAAAATAATTCTATGACAGTACAGCTAAAAGTCTCAATGAAAGAAAAGATGTACTGACTTTAGGGGAGGGGGACAAAGGCTAAGGCCACCCAAGAGCCCACGCATGATCCCGGCTAGCCAGGTTCTATGCAGCTCTCAGGAGTATCTGCGCTCTGCCTCTAATTGTGTATTACCAGAGCGGTAATCACTGCTGAACTGGTCTCAAGTACTGCATGTGTCATGGCGTAACCCATTCCCTCTCCAGATTGGCAACAGTAGGGCCTCAGCATTTTATTAAAAGGGGGGTCGGGGGGTGGGTGCTGAAGGCTCAGCCATTTCGCTCTCCTCTGGGACCCTGGCCAATAAACTGACCCCAAGCCTCATCCAGACCTTTGGAATCCAGTCTTTTTCAGCATTTTTATTCAACTGTCAAATTCACCTCAAACCCCTCTCCAGGGCTCAAATTCAGAAAACCAGGCAGGGGTGGCTCCTATAATCACTTGTCAGCAAGTCTGAGCCCCAGGGAAATGAGCCCTGGGTTTTGAGGCCCTACTCTTGCAAAGGAGAGTTTCACGCCCTAGCCTAGGATCTCATATCTCACAGGCTTGGATTCATATTTACTCTTATCCAGTCAACTCCAAAGCATGTTTATCAAATTCAAAGGAAATGTCCTGGTCGTCAGTCCTACGTATATGCCTGCTGGAAACCTAAACTCTTGCTGAAGCATTTTTTCTCATTTAAAAAGATTTAATAAAGTGTACCTGGTATTTGATAGATAATGCCTATGTAAGAGCAGCTATATTTCTGCGGTATAATCTCTTTCTCCAGCAGATCTTCCTCTGGACTGTATCCTAACCCTCTTTCCCCACAGGCCTGCCTGTGATTTCAGTGACTACATCTTCACTGATGACTACTCTGGGTCTGGAGATGGAGATTCTGAGACATGAACATAAGGCATCATGTCCCAGATTCATTATGTCCAGACACACTTCATTATCTTCCTGTCCACACCACCTCTGGTAGGTACCACAATCTACCTCATGGCCCAGCCAGGGACCTGAATGACATCTTAACCCACTCCACAGCTACTCTTCACGCAGTGATGTGAGAGATATTTTTAAGCTCTATGTGTGATGGCGTTCCTCCCTGTTTTAAATGTGGCTCCCTGAAAAAGTCCAAACTTCTTAACGTGACCCATTAGGGATGGCCCCATACTTACCTCTCTGAGGAGCCTTATTCTTTTCTCCCCTTCCTTTTAATTCTAGGTTCCAGCCATAATCTATTTTACGTTTCTGACATAAAGTGTTTTTCTTCAGCTCTAGATCTTCACTGTTCACGAAGCTCTTGCTTGAACCTCGCCTGGCGGGTTCCTTCAGGATTTCATGCCCCAGAAACACCCACACAAACCTCTCCGGCCCAGCCACATTGGCCTCTTGCTCTGGGGAGTCACGTGCGCTGTGGCCTCATCACTTTGACCTGCTGTCCCCTCTGCTTAGAACACTCTGCTTCCCCCGGATGACCTTATGGCTTGCCTCTCTTCCTGTAAGCCCTTACTCATGGTTCCCCTTCCCCAGAAACTCTTCATGGACCACTATATTTAAAACTGCAACATTCCCCCTCACTCTCTCAACCTCCTTATTTGGTCGCTTGTCTGTCTCCCTCACTAGGATATAAGTTCCATGAAGACAAGAATTTTCATGTTTGCTTACCACATCAGACCAGCACTTTAGGGGTATTACACACACGGAACACAGAAGATGTGTAGTAAAATTTGTATACTAAGGAAGAGATTAAAATAAATATCTTTTCTGGCTATTTTCCCCCCACAAATATGGGGAGAAACCCCATCACCACTGCATTCTAGAAGTGGAGTACCTTAATATAGCTATGAAAAGTCAGTGTTCCAGGGAAAGGACAGTTTGAGAACCTCCAGTTCCCGATATCGTCTTCTTTAACAAAGGATCTCACAAAATGAAATATCTACCTGGAAAATAAAAGCCATTTTCATCACATCTTGCAATAACCTTCTGGCCTTTAAGGTAATCCAATTTTTTTGATCTGGTTTTCTTTGTTGGATTTCCTTGAAACTTCTGTTGCTAAAAAAGATAAAACAGAGAACTGATAGAAAAAGTCAATGCAGATAATGAAAATTACAGGTACAACCTTTTCCGGACAATTTAAACAGGATCTAGAGTCTTACAACATAAAACTCAATATATTCATTATATAACCAAAATGCAGCATACAAAAAAGCAAGCAAATATGACCAATTCTCATGGTAAAAAGCAATCGACAGATCACAATACTCAGATGACAGATGACCCAGGTGTTGTAATAATTAGATAAAGACTTTAAATCAGCAATTATAACCATAGTCCATGAGATGAAAGTAAATACTCCTAAAATGTATGGCAAAAGGTTTTCAGCAGAATAATAGAAACTATAAAAAAAAAAAAAATGCAAGAGACTGGAAGACAAATCAACAGAATTATCCAATCTGCAAAGCATAGAGAGAAAATATTTTTTAAAATGAGCAACATCCTTCCTGGTCCAAATAACCCCTTCAAAGCCCAGCTCAGTTATAATCTCTCTGAGAAGACTTTACCCCCAGGCAATTTCAGGGGGAAAAAAAGGTATCTTCATGCAATGGAATATTATTCAGCCATTTATATATGAAACTCACAGAAAAGGCAAATTCATATACAGATATTGATCAGTGGTTACCTGAGGTGACAGAGATTGGCTGCAAATGGGCATGACGGATCTTTTCAGGGTGATAGAAATGTGCTGAAACTAGACTGTGGTGTGGCTGACAGCTCTGTCAGTTTCACTAAAAATCAGTGAATTGAAACATGAATTTTATGGTAAAAAGTTATATTTCTATAAATTTTTTTTAAAGGTAAAAATAGGCAGCATTGACTTCTGGTTCGCTCTGTGTAATCACTCAGTATATTTTGCATATGGTGGGCTGAATGAGCAAATGAACATGGAAGCTTCTGGATATACTCTTAAATTAAAAGGTAAACCAAACAGGCCTTTTTCTTCAAATCACTACATTGCAGAAAGTGGGGATTTTCCCTCCTAGATTTTTTTCATTTTTTCTCTTTCTTGACCATTAATTTATTAATTCTTGGATTTTTCCAAGAAATTAGTCCTCCTTCCATTTGGAGTGTCCAGCAATATCATTCTCCAGCTTCTCTTCACAGACTATCAAAAGCCACTTTTCACCTGATACAAAGCCGGTATAAGGTGTTTTCACATGCATTTTGATGTCACCTTTGTGCAGTGCTATAGCTAGATCATAAATAAAGTATTAAATGCATATTTTATGAGTTCATCTACAGGACTCCACTTAGGCGTCTCTATGAGGCAAGTGACTGTCAAACCTGAAATAACTCCAGGTGGTCTGAACACCATTTGCTCTTGGGTCATTACTCTTCTTTGGAAATAAGGGGGTCACTATAAGGCGTCCTGATACAATTGGGTTCTGTTGCAGCATCTATTTTTTGAATCTGTTCAGAGATGCTTTTTGGGTTCATGAAAAGAAGCAGGAGTACAGTTTATTCCCTGGAAGGTAAAAACTTAGAGCCAAGTCCTTAGAAGTGAAAAAATAATAAACTAAGGGGTTAGGATCTCTTGAAAGAATTGTGGGATATTATCAGATCTTCAGCCTATGCAACCATGGACAAAACCATCAAATCAATACTACTCTTTAATTTATGATGTTCCCATTTGCCAGACTTTGCTCAGGCACCTGCATTCTCATGGAATTTCTGTTTTCACTAATGCAATCAGTATGTTAGAGAGGACGGCCAAGGTCACTGGTAGGTGGGGAATGTCACTGCTTGTCCTAGGCTTTCACTTAGAGGGACCTAACCACGCCATCCCATGGGTGATCCAGAATGACTGGCTGCAGTCTGAACGGCCTCAAAGGGAAGAACCTGTACCAGGAGACAGGAGAAACAGAACTTGTGCTGTCCAGCTGGCTCTGTGACCTTTTAACTTTCTTGGGTTTCAGTTTCTGTGTCTACAAAAAGAGGGGGTGGCCAAAAGGATCTCTAATATCTGCTAAATCCATATTTTGGTCCCGGAGAACCTAGGCCCTTCTAGGCCCTTCTGTGCTGCTGGAGGAACTGTCAGGTCAAGTGTTTACAAGAACAGGGCACAAGCATGATGACCTTGTTTAGTTTTTACAATTTGAGGGAGATGCACTGGCAGAACTGTGACTACGAGTAGCACAGTTTTCCGTCATCATACTTTAAAGAGATGCCCACACCGCCATTTCCTACAGTCAGGTAGGATTCATATAAAGGTTTCCAACAGATCCAGGTAAGGTTTCTAATCACTGGTAGAATTCAGACCCTTGAGAATCTGCAACATCACAAATTAAATAGTTATTTAAAAGCCTTTACATAAAGGTAACCTTCCATAAAGGCTACCTGTGCATAAAGTTAACTTCCAAAGCCACCTGCTTCATGCCACCAGCGTTCATGTCAAAGACCAAGTGTCTAGAGGTGCTGCTGGTCACCAAGGCACTAGGTGGCCTCTCCACCTCCAGATGATGACCACCTGTTTTTCCAGAGAGATGTCCACATCGACTCCAGAAAGGCATTTTTCCCCTTTAGATTTCATCAATGTAACGGAGAAGCCATTTATTTGAACCTATGCCTAGATACATTTAAAGTTGCTTATCAAAATTCTGAATGAGTATAATCACATAATTTATTTATCTAGCCTCCTTTTCTCTCTAGATTCCAAATATTGATTTGATTCTCTCCATATCCAAGCCCAAAGCTAACCAATGAGGTTGCTTACTACATTGTCACAGGTACAATTCTGTGAAGTCAGTTCCCTGAAATCATCAGAGTTCTTTTTTCTACAGTTGTCACTCACTTCCCAATTCATCTGATATAGGAATACCACCCATCCTGCAAAGACCTCCCCTGCGTGGGCAACAAGAATGAATGGTAGCAATATAGAGAGCTCTGTGTTCATTTTTAACACACTGAAAATGCCACCTAAGAAAACACTTTCAAAATGGCTGCAAAGCATCATCCCCTGGCCCTGAAATCATTCATATACCTATGAGTTCACCTGAAAAGACCACTGCAGATACTAAGGGCTTTGCACAGGTGACTCACATTTACTCTGCTTTTGTTTGCAACTGTTATTACTATTGGCAACAATCCATTTCCGGTTGTCTCCACAACATGTAGCCTTGTGGAAGGACCATTTGCTGTACACTCGGTGATTCAGCCTGGCTACTATCAATTCGGCCACACCACACTAAGGCAGAAGGGCCATGGCAAAACGAACCTGCAGGGCTGGCTTTAACACAACAGTTCATTCCACAGAAACAGAGCGTTGGCTTCCCAAATGGAAGGACATTGATCAGGGAAGCTGGACACGCCATCCCTCCAGCCACAATGCTGACACCTTTCCAAAAAGATGATATCCCATACTTTCCAAATCTTGCCAAAGACTTTAAAGCCAGTCCCTAGCCCCATTCCTTTTCTGACACGCCTTACCTATACACACGCAAAACACACGAGTGTCATCGAGTTTTAAAAAGAAATCCACAGAGGATGAGAGTCAGAGGGGATGGAGAGTGAGAATAAGAAATGCCAGCTGTAAATCGGTAAGTCCACAGATCTGCAGGCTTGGGGCATAAGAGCAGCTGCAAGCCACTTTCACGGAGGAAGCCAATGGGCGCTGATGCCAGCAGTCGGGATGCTGTCTGCTGGGTAATTTGATATTGCCTTGTCTCCAAAATCCAGAGAATCTAATTCACTTCTTTGCCAGATTCAATTACCAGGTGATGTAGAGCAGTATCCAAAATGGTGCCACCCTCCTTTCATTTCATTTCTTAGTTTCAAGGTCATGCTTTCTAGTTTGCACCAGTGAGGATAGTGAACTTACTAAATGTCTGATGCTTTAAAATTTGTTTCCATTTAACAAACAACATACTTCTACATCAGGTACAGAATGTATTTCTAGGATTTAACTAGAACTAGTCTTTGGCTCAAAATCTTGTTATAAAACCACTACTAAATATTTTTTCCCTGCCCCAAATCACTGAACTGCTGCCACACAGCAGCTCTAATGTGCTTCTCTGTCCACGTTTGGTCCTCAAAGCCAATAGAGCTCAAAGATGATACATGTTGTGTCAGGCATGGTTTGTCTTCTCTTCTCTCTAGGACTCCTAATTATGAGACCAGAACATTTCACACTGTCTGTGAATAATGCAACTCCCTTTAAAACCCTGGAGAGGAGGACAGGGCCAGCCCAGAGGTTTCCTGACCTTCACTCTCTCTCCTCTCATTCAGCTTTAGAGGTGTTTCCTCCACTCCCAGAATATCTATGGCCTGCAGCCTTTTTCTTTCTCTCTTTCTTTATTTCTCTTCCTTTCTCTCTTTCTTTCTCTCTTTCTTTCTCTCTCCCTCTCTCTCTCTCTCTCTCTCTCTCTCTCTCTCTCTCTCTTTCTTTCTTTCTTTCTTTGTTATGGGAGAGGTAGAGAGAGAATGAAAAAAAGACCTCACAGGACAATGTATATCAGGAGTGGCAGTCTCCTGCCCGGCCCCTCTACTCCCTGCAGTGATGACCCAGGGGAAAATAGTGGAAGGCTTTGGTAACAGGAGGCAAGCCACTACGCCAAAGGAGTAAAGTTCTAAGTAGAATTTTCTGTGTCAGCCCTGCCCTTTTGAAGAGGGAGCTGTCTCCTTGTAAGACCTTTCACAAGCACAGCGAGTCAACACTCGGGTCACAAGGACCCTGAGGATATCGCACGTGAGGCCAAGGCTTAAGGGGGCGGCTGCTGCCAGGAGGATGTACAGAGAGAATTACCATCTGTTTTAAGTAGTCTTGGGCACTTAGCCTTGCTTTAAGATCCAGAGGGGTGAAGGGGAGTGCGTCTGTGGAGTTGTTTTTCCCTTCCACCTCAGAGAATAGAATAACTTTAGAAAACACAGCATGAGAAACACATCCCAAAAATTCTGTGCAGTTTCCATTTCCCTCTGGGGGGGGGGTGCTTCCTGAGCAGATCACCAACTGGGTAAGCTGTTCTCTCTTGCCCCTGGTCCCTGCTTCTGTGCTGTGTGAGTGGCTCCTTAGGAAGCACAGGACACCATGACAGGAAGACAGGATGAAGCCTTGACCTAGAAAACAGCCCTCTCATCCCCTCCACCATGTAGTACAGGGCTGTGAGGAGAGCTGGCCACTCTGAGAGTAAAATCGTCAACTCGAAGGGCTTCAGTGAGAAGATACGTGTGTGTGTGTGTGTGTGTGTGTGTGTGTGTGTGTGTGTGTGTGTGTGTGTGTGTTAGCAACAAAAGCCCTAATAAACACACATCAGATGCTGAATAAATTCTCTACCTTGAAGAGCAAACTTGTAATACTTCGGGGAATAGTCCTTCCTTGCTCTTTTAGGGAAAAATCAAAGTGAGAAAAATTTGAAATGTTTTAAATATTTAGACCTGAAAATTACCACAGCTTTGAGATCTGTAGTTAGGATGTTACTGAAATGGTTATCCATATGCCACTACTCTAGAGAGGAACAAAAGCCACACCCGGACCCACTTTTGGGTCATTGCCTGGAGTGTGGACCTCACCAGTTGTGCACCATAGCTGGATACGAATATCTCACACAGGCTATGTCTTAAAAATAAATGCTGAGCCTTAAGAAATCTTTTCAAGAGATCTCTGAGTTGTTTACTCTGGTCCACCCACCTGCTTCTAAATCCATTCTCTACCCTGCCCTGCCCTGCCCTGCCTTGCCCTATTTTCCAAGAGATTGACTCCAAGGATGACACCACCCTATTTCCCTTGCAGGCCTGCATCCAGATAGGGTGAGTCGATGGGAGGCATGGGGTCAGAGGGCGGCAGGAGGGAAGATGGGGTACTTGTCTCCCCACGCTTTGTGTCCCTAGGACCCCTGGTTACTTATCATTCAGATGCCCTCTAGTGATTTCCACACAGCACAGCTCCCCAGGGCTCAGGGCTGGCTGTTGAGGGTGAAATTTGCAACCATGGCAACAAGAAGGGTGCTAGTGAAGGAGTTTTCAAGGGGAATTTAGAATTTCAGACTTTCTTTTCATTGCATGGTCTCACTCCAACAAACTTTGATCACCTTTTGCTAAACTCTAGGGGGTTTTCATAATGGAAGGCTGGTCCTCTTCAATTTATAATCATTGATCGAAATCCTTAGCCTTTGCTAAAAGGATTTAAAATGGGACTATATTTATATACAAATCAGTAAAAATGACTTGCATCTATGATGAATTTTCACTCTGGGACCTCACAAGGCCTTGCAACCTTGAGCTTTGGTCCCAACTGGTGTTTTTCACACTGGTCAAGACCTGTTAGTAGGTCATAAAATCAATTAGTGGGGCGTGATAAAAATGGAATAAAATTATTTCAGAATACATCACCCATGGTAAGGACAAATGTAATTAAAAAAAAAACTGTATATAAAATCTTCCATTGCTGAGGGGCATTAAAAGACTGGAAAGAGCTCTGAAGATAAGCAGCCAAGTATGAGCCCCTCCCCCGATTCATTACCCATAGACAATTGTCCTGGGCACATGGACACTTCCTCAAACACACAGTGGGAGCTTTGGACACCTGTGTAGGGACAAGGCACCCTGACCAAGAAGCGGGGCAGCAGTGGGCTCATCAATGTCATTATACTAACTAAACGTCTCCTCTCACTCTGGTTCAAGTTCTCAACATCTCGCTTTCTCCTTTCCTTCCCTATGAAGAATTTGAAACAAAAATCTTCACTTTACTTTCTTGACTTCTTCCCACCCCTCCACACACTATAAACTGGCTTCTGCTCCTTTGCTCCCACACTGCCACTGAAATTATTCTGGCTAAGAACGCCAGTGATCTCCCCCTTGCCAAATCAGATGGCTTTCAGACATCATTCTGTATGATTTTTCAAGATTCCTCAGCAATTACTTTAATAATGGGAAGAGCAATAATGGATAATATATGTAGAGTGCATTTACCACTAAGCATTCAGTGCTGGCACTCTGTACTATGCACATTATGTGCATTGTCTTGCAACCAGTTTTTTGGTTGGTACTTGGATTTTTCTATTTTAAAGGTGATAAAACTAGACTTAGAGGGCCTGGCTAAGGTCACACAGCTAGAAAGTGGCAGTGCTGAGACCTGCATTCAGGTCTTTCTGCCTCCAGACCCCGGGCTCTCACTTCGCACCTCCCTACTTTGGGCCACCTGCTCCTCTCGCTTCCCTGCCTCCATTCCTCCACTGTCTGCTCCTCTTCTTTCAGCCCCTCAGTGACCTTCAGACCTATCTCCTGAGCCCCAAACATGTGCTGTCTTGTCTGAAGGCCCCAGGAACATCTAAGTATCAAGAGGACCTAACTTATCTTTCCCTGAAAATATACTCTTCCTCTGGTCTATGTTTTCATTTGTTAATTCAAATAGTTATGAATGCCTACAAGATGCCAAGCAATCTTCTAGGCACTGGGCCAAGTCCCACCTAGAACACAATGGACCAAGTCCTAGAACACAATGGACCAAGTCCCACCCCGATTCCAGCAGTGGGGACAGATCACTAACAAACACATGCGTACTGTCAGGGCATGCAATATGCCACGAAGAAAATGAACTGTGGTAAGAGGTTAGAGGATGCCAGGGGTTTAGATGGGCTGTGCAGGGAAGGCCTGTGTCCCTAAGAAACAGAGGCCATCTGGAAGTGGTTGACAGTGCCTCAGTCTCCCCAGCTGTCCAATATAGGAAGTCTATGGGTATCCTCCACTTTACCCTCTGGCTCATCCCACACGGTCACTTTCCACCAACTCATGTCTCTGTTCCCTGTTCCCTGCTCATGGTTCTGGCTTGGCTCAAGGAGTCCATACCCCTCAGTGGAGTGCTGTACCTGGTTTTGGTCTTTCCCTTCCACATGAGCCTCATTTTGCTGCCAAAATAATTTTTCCAAGACCCAAACTTGTTAACATCTTCTACTCCTTGTCTCTCCATTTCCTACAGGCAAGAGTTCCTGTCCTAGGAGAGACTGTGAGTTCCTCGTGTTCTGGCACCATCTTTCCTTCCCGTCTTGTCTCCGGCCATGCCCTGGGAGAACATGCCATGTCCTTCCCACCTCCCTGCCTTTGCAGAGGCTGTTTCTTTTACTGAGAACATTTCTCACACCCCAATTCCCTTATTCCTACACCTCATTCCACACCAAATTTAATTATCCCCTCTGTGAAGCTCTCCCCAACTCCCGGCCATAACCACTCACTTTTTCCCATTTTCCAGTTGTTCTATGGATATACCCCCACTGTCATATTTATGATATTCTCCTATGAGGATCTGGGCTTCGTTTATTCAATAAATATTTGTCCAGTGCCCACTGTGTGCCAGGCATCATTCTCAGTGTTATAGATACAGCTACAAATAAGGCCAGACAACCTCACTTCTCATGGAGGTTACATTCTATTCCAATACGTCTCCTCCACTAGGATGGGCCTATGTCTTCAGTGCAGTTAACAAGCCCTGTTTCATGTCCAATGCATAGTGTCACCCTGGGGGGCCCCAAGGAGAGAGAGAACGAGGTGGTCTATTCACTGCCTGAGCCCACCTGTGCCAAGCACAGAAGCTGATCCATGGTAGGGAGTGAATGAATACTTTTGAATGAAGAAATTATGGAAATTACATTTATTCCTACTCTGTGGATAAAGGAAATAAAGATATAGAACAATTGATTCAGGGCCCATAATCAATGAGCTTTTGATTACCACAATTCTAGATAAATTTGGTGAAACATACTATCACAGGTGGCTTCTTTTCACTCCATTACCATCACTTCCCATTTTAAAATTTAATATAAAGTCTAGATAAGGAATAATGCTAGAAATTCTGCTGCTGGGCAGTGGTGTCTCAATAGTTTAACATGGGAAAGTCCATCATTTGGGACTTGCAGTGGTCTGTCCCCTCAAATGGAATAAGGGTGGGACTTAGTGCCTGTGTTTAGGTACTTCTAGTGCCTGGAATAGTGTTCAGCACCTCATAGAAACTCAGAAATATTTCAATAAACAAATGAAAGAACAGAGAGGAAGAGGCATAATGGAAGGAAGAGCTGATTTTCAGGGAGATGGAGTTAATTCACTTTTGGTCTTCTTGATTCTCAGGTGCCCATGGGGCCCTCTAGGTGAGGAAGACCACATATTGGGAGGCATGAGACATATGTCTCCTCCCGAGAAAATACTGAACAATTCTTTGAGGAAATCACTTGGTTTGAATAAAAACAAACAAATATATATATCCAAAAGCAAATAAAATAAATATAACCCCCAAGATAAAAATAAATAGATAAAAATTTTGCATTCTGCACAAAAGAAATAGTTTTCTAAACTGAAGGAAAACAAATGCCATTTGCAGGGGAAAAGTAAAATTAAAAACAAAACAAAACACAGAACAGCAAATATAGAATCAAAACCAGGCAAAGCCACTATTGCTTAGCAAAGACTGAAACCAAAACAATAAATCTCAAAGATCAGTTTTGGGGTATATTTATTAGACTGCCATATGGTGGATATATGAAAATTATATAGAATTCAGTAAGATTTTAGATGAACTACTCCAGGTCTACACACACCAAACTGTAGTCAGGGGGTGCTATCCTGGCAACAAATATTTCGAGCCCCAAAATGTATATGCCCTTTGATCCAACGATCCCACTCCTAAGAATTTATCCTAACAAAATAGTTAAACTATATACACCACAGAAGTCATTAAAACATAATGTGAAAGAGCAGAAAATTGGAAAATAATCCAAACATCCAATATTCAGTTAAGAGTTAAATAAATCAGGATATATACACACCTTGGAATGTTATGTAACCATAAAAAATATCAACTTCATGATTTGGTAAAAACACAGAGAAAGTATACGAAATAATGCTAAATTAAAAAGCAGAATATGAAATGATTATGGACACGCTGACTGCATCTATGTATAAAATATATATGAGGAAAATAAACCTTGAAGTAAATGATCTAAAATGGTAATAAATAATAAGGCAATCATATAATAAATTATTTTTTCTTTGTATAAGGTTTGTTTTATTAATAATTGCTAACATTTATAGGAGGTTTTCGATACTAAGTTCTTTAAATGTTCATTTTATTTTCATAACAACCCTTGAGGCAAATACTATCAATACTATTTTATAGGTAAAAACCCTAAGGTTTAGAGAGACAGAGTAACTGGCTAAGATCACGCAAGGATTAGGTGGCAGATTTGAGAATGGACCTTGGTCTGGCTTATATCAAAGTCTAGGCTTTTAATCATGACATTATACTTCCATTTGGTTTTATTTTACAGTTAAAAGATGTATTGTTTAAAAAATAAGGCCAGAGTAAAATCAAATGGCATTTCCTTTCTGTTGAAAGAAGTTCTTGGATCCTAACTAGGTTGGTGCTAACTCTTATAACTCAGAGTAGTGGGGGTAGGGGAGAGAGGGGCAGGCTGGACCAGGGATGGCACGGACTTGGAACAGGAGGGAGGGAGGAAACACAGACACCTCCACGGTACCCACCTCTCCTAGTGCCCTGCTCATATAATTCTCCTTCTTGGCAGCCTCCTGGAGTTCCATGGCCTGCTGTACGTACATTTTCCCAGCTAGGATTTCATTCTCCAGCATCGACAGCTCTTTCAGTGAAATGGGCCAATTCAACCGTTCTAATGCCTTGTTTAAAGCTGCCTTGTTTTCCAAGTACCGCATTGGTTTGTTTGCATCTAGCCTAAAAAAAAAATTGAAACAAAAAACAAAGAAAGTGACCATAATAGAAAAAATATGGAAAGATGGTTTCTCGGTAAACCCTCCCCAGGGAAACATCTGTCAAAGCAGATGTCGGATATCAGCTGACAGAATCACAGCCACACCTTCGGGTGTCTGGGGACTTTAGTGGCTTTCATAGGTTAAAAATAACCATCTCTGTAAATTATGATAGACACTTCTATTACCTAATTTAATTATCTGATTTTAAAGACATTTGATACACATGACATTTTTTCAACAACTTCTTCTGGCATATCTGGAACCCATTCCTTTCTCCTTAAGTCTAACCTTTGGCAGAACCAAACCTGAGCTTCAAAGAAATTTCATACAACTATCCCTAGCGGTGACTCTGGAAAACAAAATCAAGGAAGGCAAAACAAAACAAAGCCCAAATATTTATTTGCCTCACTGCAGTCATTCTTCCACTACCTCATTTTTGTTATTTTGATCTCCTCTCCTTTTAAACCTAAACTTTCTGGTGGCATTGTTTTGGTACATAAAGAACAGAAGCTGAACTTTCTACAAGATGATGAACAGGCCATGGGGCTCCAGGGTGGTATGACAGCCCAGGTCCTAGATTCTATTTCCAGTCCTAGCTACTACAGAGTCAGACACTCTTGGACAGAGAGAGAAAGGAGGGTGGGGTAGGGAGAAAGAGCAGGCATTTCAAAATTATCGTTCTGTTATTGCTGAAAGTGTCACTTCCTTTAGATGTAGGGTATTGGAAGAGAACAGTATAAACTCAGCACAACCACAAGACTCAACCCACGAACAAACTTGTCTCCAGACAGAAAAAAATTCTCATTACAAATCTAAGTTGGAGTGATGTCAGCAAAATGGTGGAATGGCTCTCATTTTCCCACAGAGATACAGACTTAACAACAATTTACGGACCAAATCACCTTTTTGAGAATTCCAAAAACCAGATCAAAGCTTGCAGCACTTCAAGAAGCCAAGGAGAGTAGGCACTGAAGTAGAAAAGCTTGTCACATTTTGCCTGGTGCAGCCCCTCTCGTTCCCAGGCCTGCTGTAGTGCATTTGGCAGAAAACTAAATCCTGGGAGGAAAGAGAAAAGGGAACATGCACCCAACATTCTGGCTTTGGTGGGGGCGGGAGGCTGCCAGAGAGACTGGTTTCTGTCGCACCTGACTCAGAGTACTAAGAGAACACCTCTATACTTTGGATGCCAGGTTAGGGGTAGCTGAGAACAAAGGTGAGTTCCATGGCTTGTTATAGCACCAAAGTCTGCAGTACCAAAGACAGACACCAGGGGAGCAAGAGAGGACAGGCTCCTGAGAAGAAACAAGGCAAACCTCTTTGGGAAAGCACACACACTAGCCTAGAGAAGACATATCTCCAGAAAAGCGTTGAGGGGTCCCTGAATCTCTAGCCTGGATGGTGGGTCAAGGTCTTCTCCTGTAAGAAGCCAGTCTATGAGGACTGGCAGGAGTGTCTGTTTTTTCAAATGCTCAAAACTCAACTAAAGATGCTAAGGCATACAGAGAAACAGGGAAAGTAACAGGAACAAAGGAACAAAAGATGGCCAGCATTATCTTAATGCCAACACCAGACAAAGGCACTAAAGAAAAGAAAACTACAAGACCATTTTCCCTTTTGAATATAGAGGTAAGTAGCCTCAACATAACAGTAGCAAACCAAATCCAATAGAACATTAAAAGTATTACATGCCATGACCAAGGGGGATTTATCCCAGAAATGCAAGGTGGTTCAACCTAAGAAGATCAATGGATTTAATACATCACAGTACATTAATTGAACAAAGGAAAAAAAACAAAAAACAAAAAACTCACACCATCATCTCAACAGATACAAAAAAAGCATTTGACAAAATTCAACGAACAACTTTTCAAGATAAAAAAATCAGCAAACTAGGAATACAAGGGAATTTCCTTAGCACAATAAAGGGCATTTATGAGAAATCCACAACTAACACCCTACTTGATGGTGAAAGACTAAAAGTTTTCTCTCTGTAATCAGGAACAAGATACCATGCCCCTTTTCACCACTGCTATTTTCAACATTATGCTAGAAGTCCTAGCCAGATCTAGCCAGGCAAGAGAAAGAAACAAAAGGCATATAAATTGGAAAGGAGAAGAAAACTATTTGCAGATAGTGATAACCTCACTCTATATGTAAAAATTGACTCAGAATTGATCAATGACCTAAATGTAAGAGCTAAAAGCCAGAAAACTATTAGAAGGAAACAGGGGTAAGCCCTCATGACCTCGTATTTGCCAATGGATTGATTTCTTAGATTTGATACCAAAAGCATGAGCAACAAAAGAAAAAAATGATGAACTGACTTCCTAAAAATTAAAAACTTCTGGGCAAAAAAGGGAAATTATCAAGAATGTGAAAAGATAATGTATAGAACAGAAGAAAATATTGACAAATCATCTCTCTGATAAAGGGTGAATATCCAGAACTCTTATGGCTCAACTACAAAAAAAAAAAACACCTCAATTTAAAAATAAGCAAAAGACTTGTATACATATTTCTCTGAAGAAGATATACTCATGGCCAACAAGCACCTGAAATTCATTAAGGAAATGCAAATGAAAACCACAATGAGATATAACCTACATCTGTCAGAATGTCTATCATCAATAAATCAATAAACAAGCATTGGCAAGGATGTGGAGAAGTCTTCATACATTGCTGGTAGGAATGTAAAATGGTACAGTTGCTGTGGCAAACAGTTTGGTGGTTCCTCAAAAAGTTAAACACAGAATTACCCTGTGATCCAGTGAAACTACTTCTAGGTATGTACTTAAGAGAAGTGAAAACATATGTCCCCACAGAACCTTCTATGTGAGTGTATATTGCAGCATTGTTCGTAATAGCCCCAAAGTGGGAACAACCCAAACGTCCACACATACACACAAGGATCATTACTCAGGCATAAAAAGGAATGAACGACAACGTACACCACAATTTGGAGGAAACTTGAAAACATTACGTTTATACGTAAAGTAAAAGAAGCCAGACATGAAAGGTCATTTGTTATATGGTTCTTCTCATATGTTATGTGCAGAATAGGCAGATTCATAGGAAGCAGACCAGAGAGCGTGGGGGGAAGGGGAAAAGATTACTTAATGGATATAAAGTGTTTTTCTGAGGTGATAAAAAAAAAGTTTTGAAAGTAGAGGGAGGTGGTAGTTTGAACAACATTTTGAATAATTTAAATACCACTAAATTGTTCGCTTTTAAAAAAGTTACTTGTAGGTTATGTGACTGTCACCAAAAAAAAAAAGTGAGGAAAAACTGACTTACTTTTCTTTTTCCTCTTGAGATAATGCGCGCCAAACGATTTTATTCAAGCGCCTGTTTAAAAAAATCAACAATAATTGCTTAGTACCAATACTTCATTTCATAGCAAAAGGTGACCCCAGGCCCTGAAGGGCACTGCAGGGAGAGCCCGTGTCACCACCATTTGCTTAAAGAGGTTCGATATAAGCGTTCTGTCCCTCAGCCTCAGCATCAGTGTAGAAGCCTTGTGGCTTTGTGGCAGTTGTGTTAAATGTTAGAGGAGGACACAGCTCTCTCTCAATCAGGTAAAACCCAGTCTGAGAAAAGGAGCAAACAAGCTGATCTCCTATCCAAATGAAAGTATTTCTAGATACCCGCCATTTTTCTTCCTGAAGAAAACAATAAGTGTGCCCTTAGCTTGCCTTCTGTAGACATTCTTCTGCCTAGATTTCCAGAGCAAAAGAGGTTAATAGGGTCACGTTAAGAAGATTGTGACACAGTTTCAAGACCAACCAGCCTGATCTTGTTTTCCAAATGAGGCACCTTAGAGGGGTGACTAATGAAGTGCCTTGCTCACCCACCACAGCTGCTTGGCGATGCTGAGACTGAAGCTCATGGCTGGACTAGTCTGAGAGATGCTGCCAACCCAGGGGAAAGGGAGGAGATTAGAGTAGTGGTTTCTAGAAGTCAGGCTCCTCCTCTGGTTCCTGATTAGTGATGCTGCCTTCTGAGGTTCCAGCCCAGATCAGTGATACTACATCGTTACCCAAATCGGGTCCTGGAGCATGGGGCATGGAACACGGCTCCTGGGCTTGTGAGCTGGTGTCCCATGACAAAAACTGCTTCAATAAAGTGAGTTGGGAGAATACTGTCACTCTCCAGGAGGCATTCTCCCGACCACTGGCCCCAGCACCAGTGCACAGGGCTCTGGAAATGTACTTTGGCAGGTCCCGCCCTGCCCTGATCGCCTGTCACAAGCTTGGCAGGATGACGGAACAGGGGTTTGGCATGGTGGGATGAGCATAGGCCCTAGAGGCAGACTGCCTGGGCCCAGAGCTAGACTTTTCTGAGATGGTCCCTAGGGGATGTCAGACGGCGCTGCACACAAGTTTCTCTCTGTGGTGGCCCAGCCCTTCCACTCAGGTATGTGACTGCCCACAGATTTCCTCTTTATTTTAGGAGATGTGATTGAGGGGTGGCATTCACTAGCTTTGGATAACTCTGGGTCACAACTACACTTGTACCCAGAACTGACTTATTCGCAAAGCAACTTGTTACTAATGACACCTCAGAAGTTCAGGCAGCAGCCCAAGCATTTCGGAGACTGTAAGTAGAGGTTACTAAGCACGGTCCCAGAGCCAACTTGGAATTGATGCTTTTCCTGTGGATCTAAGGCCTGCAACCTTGACCTTAGAGTCACAATCAAAGTAAGCTGAAGAAAAACTGCCCCAGAATTCAGCCAGGCCTGGCAATCCTCATACGAAGCTTGCGCTCGGACATGCAAAGCCAAAACTTGCTGCCTCCATCCTTAAAATACTGAAACAGAAGTACTCCCACATACGGGCACTAAATGTGACCAAAAGAGCTAGTTTATGTCACTTTTGTGGCTGAAGGGCTGTGAGCTTTGCATTTGCCTTGTCGTCTCCAACTGTATGGATTTATGATTACGTCTGGCTTCCGTGTGGTGGGAATTCCTTAGACACATTACACTGGGGGTGGAGTTGGGGTAAGCCAGGTTTCACTAATTATTTTTCATATTATGTATATCTTTAAGAAGGTGGAACAAAATGGAAAAGGGAATTGACCCTCATACCAACAAAATTCTTAAATACTATTGAATGCAAAAGATCAGGAAGTATTGCTCTATATTATATTAATGTGATTATTAATATTAGTAAATAACAATATCAAATAAATAATTCATTTACTATAAGCATTAAATTGCTAATACCAAATAATACTAATTTAATCAACAATATTAAATATTAAAATTAATGTTATTATTAATACTAAAATACAATATATTTTCCTAAGGGTATTTCAAAAAGGCTTTTCCAGACTCACTCATTGGAAAGAAGAATCAGGACAAATCACTTACTATGTATTTTGGTTTTGGTAATAAGGAAGAAGGTCTCTCTTCTGCCTGGGAGGGAGGGGGTCCGTGTGTCCTGGGAACCCTGGGGAAGAGCTATGTGACTATGATGCTCCATTTATTTATGGTTATTTTAGGATTAGCAGACCCAGGGAAGGAAAGGGGAGGCAATTAATATCAGCTGCTCTCTGTATATAATTTACCTAACCCTTACAACCACTCTGTGACATAGATTTTGTAAAGGAATAGGAAGTGCACAATTGTCACATGACTTGCCAAGTAGATGTCACAGAGAAAAATGAAACCCAGAATTGTCTGGCCTCAATGCCCCCAGGTTGTGGCCCTGTACCAGCCTTCCACAGGCCAGGTAATTATAAAAGTCAAATATTTTAATGATTCAAGTGAATTAAATTATAATATGAATGATATGATTATATTACACTTTGAATAACTGACTTTGAAGAATTTTAATGACTAAACTTGAATTAGATCAAATTCAAATTAAATTCCAATAGTCAAATATATATAGTGGCATCTGCTAGGCAGAGGAGACAAAGGAGGAAAGAAGGCTGCCCGAGCCCCTGTCCTTGGCATCTGACATCCTTGCAGGGGATAGTGAGGTCTGCGCGGAAGCCATGAGTGCCTTGAGGGCCACACACAGGGTGGGTGGTGGACAGTCACTGGGAAAGGCCTCTCTGAAGAGGGCCATTGGCACATTGGAAGAGGCCAGCTGGGGGACAGAAGGAGGTGAAGCAAGGCTTGGAGGCAAGGAAAGGCAAGCCTGGGCAGGGAGAGGGGCTGACTGCAGAGCCAGGTCTCAGGCCCCCAGGGAAGGGTGAGCCTTGACACAGTTCATCCTGCTGCCAGAGAAACAAAGGGCAGACAAGGACACAGAGGAGTCCTGAGGAGCCCTGGACGCAGCTGAAGGAGCTCACGCAAACGGCTTCCCTTCCTAGGTGAGGGCAACAGAAAAGGCTCAGGTAAAGGAGATGCAGAGAGGCCTGTGATGAGCACGGTGGGCAAGGCCTGCCTTTGAGCTGGGCTGTGCACCCCGTGGGGCAGGAGTCAGTCTTCTTCTGGACACACACTACATACACTACACAATGACAACAGACCTGGTTAACTTTCGTGTACTTTATTTCATTTTTCCCACCCAGGCAGTGGTCAATGAAACCCTATGGAAACCCTATGGCACAGCTTCCAGAATTAAGACTAAGCCTGCCTTGAGCCGGGGACCCTCCAAATTTAATTAAGTGCTGTGCACCAAGGATTAATTAAGTGCTGGAGGCAGAATGGCGGGGGGCGGTGATTAGAGAGCTAGGACAGGGTGAGACCAAGTCATCTGCCCTTGTGAAAAAGGCCCCTATCTTAGCACTAACACAGGGACCATTAAGAGTGTAATTTTTACCGTTGTCAACATAATTGTCTTTTTGATCTTGATATAAAAACAGTTTACATAATAGCACACACTTCTATGTTCTCTATTATTTCATTATCGTGCAGTTCTACAAGTTGGTTTACAGAACATTAAGTACTGAAATGACCAAACTCACTCTGCTAAAGGAATTTACTAATATTGTGGAAACATGAGATTTCTACAGAATTTGGAAAGGAAGACGGTTTCTTTAAAACTCTGTCGAACACATTCAGGTGATGAATTTAACGCAGTGCCTGACATACAGGAAGCACCTATGTTTGCTGCTGCTGAATTTGATATTCCTTATAGACAAGTTTTAAACAGTTGCTCCACCTGAAAAAAATTTAAGTTAAAACGAGAGAAAACAGGCCAAAAGAAAAAATTCCATGATACAGATGTAGATATAGAGATGGAGATGTATTTGGATACATATGATATATATTATACTATATCCAGTAGAGTATACACTAAAAGGGATAGATAAGAACACATGATTATAATTAGATCGATCCTTTGACTACCAATATTAAAAAAGACTTGGTGCTGTTCTATTGGCTAGAGAGTAAGTGGGACTACGAGTGCTCTGTAAAGAGCGGCCAAGAGTCATACTCACTTTTCGTAGGACTTAATTGCCTGTTCCACTTTTTGCTTGTAGATATTGAGCTTGACTCCTTGGGGGTTAATTAATGTCATCTTGTTTGTGTCGCTGCACACGTGTGCCAGAGGGAACACCTACACATTAATACCAAAGCAAAGTGTCATTTGATAGGCTAACGTGTACCTTCAAAAATGGATCTACATAACTATGCAGTATGTTTTTCTGACTATAAAACCAACATATTATAATTATAAAAATTTAGAAAAATATAGGAAATCATTAAGGAAAATATAGGAATCAGATATCATTACTAACCTTTTCCTTCCAAAAACTATATATTTTAAAAAATCACCACACACACACACACACACACACACACACACACACACACACACACACTGAAAACTGTTTCAGGAAACTGTAGTTAGAACTGAGTATTATCTTCATAAGCCCCCATCAAATTGATGAGAGTGAGCAATAAGAAATAGCATCTCATGGTTGCTACATTGTAAATTACCTGTTAGGTTAAAACATCTTTTTCATATATTTATTTTACATTTGATTTTCTCTTGAGAATATCTGATGAGAGTTAACATCTTTTGATCATTTTCCTTAATGGTTTATAAGAGGTTCTAATACATGCACGTCAAGTCAAGAAGGCTTAGCGATCAAGGAAAGCACACTCTCTAAGAACAGCAGAGTAGCAGGAAGAAAGGGCTTCTTTCTGAGTTCTTCCTGTCTGCACCTGGTGCTTACTTTCAGGTTGGGATGCCTCTGATTCCATGCCATTTTAACAGTACCTGTAATGTTACACATTTACCTGTTTGCCTATTACTTATTTCTTCCGTACAGTGTAAGCCCCATCAGAGCAAGAACTTTTGTTTTATTCACTACTGTATTCCTATCACCTAGAGCAGTGCCTGGCACATAGTGTGTCCTTAACAAATATTTGTTGATAAATGAATATACGTTCACAAAAAGGCATATTCCATATTTTAATATTTAAACAAAAACAACAAAAGTCTAACAAGAGAATTCTAAGCTATAATATCATTTCAAAATTGTACCTGATTCTAACCACAAGGCGTATCTTAGAAATGTGAGAATTGCTTTTAAGAAGTAAATTTTTACTTTCAATCAAGATGATATAGTTCAAGCTTTAATGTTCCCCCTTGCCTCCAAAATCATACAAAAAAATTGTTTTGTTGTTGTTGTTGTTGTTGAAGAAAAAAATGCATAGAAAAAAAGAAAGAAGTAAAAAGAAAGACGCATGGTTGATAAATAGATTTCCAGAAGCAAAAAATTGAACAGAACTGTGAGGAAGTGAGTGGGGATGAACCTGTGGGCTTGCCCACTCTGTGCCCAAAGGCAACTGAGAAGTGGGAGCTCAGCTTCTGGAAAGCAAGTGGGGCTGTGAGTTTCTGAAAGACAAGGGTCCAAGTCAGGCTCAGTGCCCAAAGCCAGCACTGGCATGAGGGTCCCTTACCCTTGAAAGATTGCCTGGTCTAGTGACAGAGGGTACTGATGCAGCCTTGCAACCAAGAACTACACCAAGCCACCCTCTCAATCTATGATACTGTAGTGTCACCAAGAAACAAGAGTCCTAAATCTCAATGAGGGAGGTTCAAGGGGGCGGATTTAGGCAACTGAAAAACAGGAGAGAAGAGAAAATAAAACAGATTATAAAAAGCTTGTTAAAATGGGCCAGCATACTAAAATTCCAAAACATTTCCCCCCCGAAAAAGCCAAAAATGACAGCCAAGCAAATCAGTGATCAGAACGTCAGTTCATTTGACAAGAAATTAACTTATGAGCCATCTAACAATGGCTTTATTTTAATTATGATTAGGTTGTTCAAAGATGCAACAGTCATATAAAAGTACAAAAATAAACGGAAGTGCCATAAGAGGAGATAGATGGGGAAAAGAAAAATATTTTAAATAATAAAATCTATCTTGGAAAGAACAAACACTGAAATTGAAACTACATGTATTAATCTTGTAATTAAAACATCAAGACCAAAACAAACAAGGAAACTGGCAAAGATTCAGAAAACTGAAAAGGAAGAAATGAAGTTAACAGGATCCATAGTCAAATTTCGCAACTTTCAGACACATGAATTCAGCATGTGGCTTCTAATAACCTTTGTCAAAGAGAAGGAACCAGAACAGTGGGTTAAAAGGTGAGTCGACTGGACTTTGAAAATGGAATGAAGCTTGCAGAAATGAAAAAAAAAAAAGTTCTTTCAAAATAGAGCTGCATATCACATAAACTTTCAGAGGAAAAGAAAATCAATGTCAACAAAAGGAAAGACTTATATTTTTATCATCCCTGAGAGAAAAAAAATCTCCCATTAGAAGTCTACAAATAACTCTCCAAGTCTGCCCACTTATGGCTCAACTACAAATCAACACCACAAAATATTTAGCAACGTCATCATATTTCGCCAAGATCAGCTTGACTCCTGACTCAACGTACTAAAAGAAAACCCATTGTTCAACGCTCCACTTCCCTCTTTTGTGGATTTGGATCTCATGCCTTGCGTGGCCATGGTGCACTTCAGTGTGGTAGCCGTTCAAATCTGTTCAAATCTGGCTTGTGTGAATGCAGATTTAGGGAAAGACAAAGTCATACTCCACACCTTCAGTCTGTGGTCTTAGTTTTTATAACATGATGGTCACATGGTGGTACCATGGGTATTCTCTTTATGATGTCAACTTTATGTGGCTATGAGGTCATAAGGGATACTCTCAGGGGGACTTGGGGCAATCAGAATCATGGCTGCCCAGCCACTGTCAGGAAGCAAGGGAGGAGGGCGCAGTTAATGAATAAACTGTTTGAGAGGGAATAAAACCACCTGATCACACCTCCTTTGAAAATGCCCTCCTTAATACCTCTTAGAATGAAAATCGAGCATAACCAACTAATGAGAGTCCTTTCTAGATAATATTTTATAACAAAAGGGAGACTCAAGGTATTACCTACCTCAGTTCTCTTGAGATGAATCTAGAAGGCTTATCGATATACGTAGAGATATACACATTGAATTGCAGTTCTTGTTATATGGCTTTCTTCCCCACTAAACTCTGTAGGTCTTTATTCCTTTTTGAAAATACTAGTTTCTAGCACAACACACATATGAAGTGACCATTTATTGAATACTCGAAAGACTAAAATTATATAAAAATTAAAATAATGGCCAAGGCTCAAAATTAAATGTTTGTTCATATTGTAAAACATAATTAAGTTCAAATTCTACCAAATTTGAATTCTTGGCAATTTAGGCACAGGATGAGTATAACTTTGTCATTTTTTAAAGAAGTGTTTGCTAAGAATATGAATAAAGTGAACAAGGTTTTAAGAGAGGTAGTTAGCATACATAAGAAAACTATTCTCAAACAATAAAATATAAAATTAAAATAGAATACCATTTTCACATAACAATTAGCAAAGTTTTTTTTAATGTTACTGCTCTAAGTGACAGCAAATACATAGAAAAATATATACTCTTGAAATCCCAAGTAAACTGCCCAATAATGGAAGGAATAGTTAAATAAAATGTAGTAATTCATATTTTTGAATACTAGTGCAACCATTAAAATTCACCCCCAATATTTACCCCAAAGACTTGAAAACTCATATCCGAAAAGATATTTGCATACCGATGTTCATAGCAGCATTATTCACATGGCCAGGACATGAAAGCAACCAAAGTGTCCTATGATAGATGACTGACTAAAGAAGCTGTGGTACATATATACAATGGAATATTACTCAGCCATAAGAAGAGATGAAATACTGCTATTTGTGACAACATGGATGGACCTTGAAATAATAATATTAAGCGAAATAAGCCAGACAGAAAAGGTTGAAAAATCACATGATATCACTTATATGTGGGATATAAACCTAACAGTAACAAATGAACAAGACAAACAGAGACTCATGGACATGGCAATGGACTAGTGGTTACCAGAGGAGACCGGGGGAGGGGGGAGGGGGAAAAATAAAAATAAAAAAATAAAAGATTAAAAAAAAATTCATTCCCAAATGGACATTACAAGGACATATGTTCATAACATACATTACATGAAAAAAGCGGAACATAGAACTGTGTACAGTTCTATTAGATATTAAAGTACTACAGGTAGAGTTCTACCTAGCAACATCCTGTATTTATAAGTAATCCCACATGTTGAAAACGAGAAACTGGTTTTTATATATTTATTGTTCCACCCTGACTGAATTTACCAACTTCACTTTTTTGCAACAAAATAGGTTCTTCCAATAAGCATCCCAGAGCTTGCTGTCAGATTGGCCAAAGACAGGTGTGACTAGACATGTGTGATGAAAAGCAACAGCCATGCACACATTGCCCAAATGGATAACTGAACACAGACGCAATGGCCTTACAGATGGCACACTGTACAAACTGCCAAGTGCTGAAGCCTACACGTCTGCTTTCAAGCTGAACCATCTCTTATCTCCAAAGAATAAAATGAAGGCAGGGCCAGAACATTACGTGGCAAAGCAGTGTGACAATAGATCATTCATAAACCCATGAAAATATGTTACTTACTACATATTACTACAAATATGTTTAGGTTACACCTCACATTTTTCAACCTAAACTTTCAGAAAATAAAAGATTGTTTTTTTCAATTTAAATTTCAATTGAAATGGTGTAATAGATATATATTTGTTGGCATGGAACAATGCCCACAATAGATTGTTGAATAAAAACAAGGATGTAAAACGGTACAGTTTGACTTCATTTTGGTAAAACAAAAACACAGAACAAAGGATATGCATGTAGTGAAAAAGCTATGGCCAACTAACACCAGTGATTCATCTGTTATAACTATTGGGGTTTTTTTTTCACTTTTTTGCACTTTCTAATTTTTCTACACAATGAATATATACAGTTTTTGCCATAACTGTTCTTTAAAACTTTTTAATTAAAATAAGCTTTTCTAAGATCATGCCATAAACTATATAAATGTCTAACCAATGTACTGTATACCTGAAACTAACAATAAAATAAAAGTAAAGTAAAAAAAAAAAACCCATTCAACTGGACACTTAAAATTGGTGAATTGTATGGTATGTGAATTAGATTTCAATAAAATTCATTTTTAAAAGCAAAAAAATAAGTTTTTCTATCGATAAAAAAAGTTGCGTCTAATGCTACTACATTGAAAGCAACAAAATGCCATGTCTGCACCAGCACCCCCAAACTCTGTGCACCTAACGTTCTTTGTCAGCTAAATGATGGGATGAATATCCACCTCGCTAGGTTGCTCTAAGTTTTAGATGAAATACTTAGATGATATTAAATGCTTTGCTCCGAATCTAGGATGAGGACTCCTCCCGTACTAGATCAGGGAACTGCCATGTCTCTGTCAGTAGTAAAGGACAGAGCTGGGGTGCAAGCCCAGGACCACAAAGCCATCTGCTGGACCCACATTAGAGCAAAGCATGTGGGGACGCTGTTAAAGACATGATGATGATGATGATGACGATGACGATTTTCCAGTGATGCAGGCAAAATGTTCCCAGATTATTTTGGTTTTATTTTTGCAAAACAATTGCCAATAAAAAGCTTTGAATTAGTTATTTGATTTACCAAATAACTTAAACAATTTTATTCTGTATATGACTTAGCGATGAGTAAATTTTTTTGAAAGAGCTAAGGTAAAATTATCTGGTCTATTGGAAACTGAAAGTGCCAGTTAGCATCTTGTAATGAAGAGTTGCTAGGACAACTTCTGTGCTCAGTACTTCATTTCCAAGGTGACAGATTCGATGCTGGTCCAAGAAACACTGAAAATCAAAACAGCATTGTGTTCCAGAAGAAGAAAACCCACACATATGTCATCAATGAAACAAAGAGCTGGCGACAAAGCCAAACACTGCTTTACAACTCTACCCAGACAGATGTGGCTGTGCACAGAACACAGGAGTAAGAGCCAATTAAAATTCTCAGTGGAGTGGGTTACAATTCATGTTTCCTTTTCAGCTTCATTCTACTTTTTGTCTATTTTTACATAAAATGTCAGGTCCAAATTTCAAAAAGCTATTTATCCTACCAGGTGGGATATATTTTTAGATTCTTCCCATTTACAGCCAAGGGCCTCTCAAAGTCAGAGAAAATATTGAGTGTGCTTTGAGGGTGAAATTGGAATTTATTGCAGTATATTACCATCATCATCATGATTCTTGCTCTTACTGTCAATAATGAAGCATGCTGGGCAATATGCAATTGACCCACAGGTTTGTGAGGAGAATTTACAATGTCACAAAGCTATCAAGCACCAGTCCCATGGTGAAATGCACTTGAAAAATGTCAGTCCTCTTTCCTTGTCTTTGCTTTCTAGAGTCAGAAGACTTGAACATTGCCCTGAAGACCAAGACCCTCACCATTCTTCCTCCTAGTTTTTCCTTCTTGAATTGCACTCTTGACATTTCTCTCTCTCAGCCCCATGTGGTTTAACCCTCAACTTGACATTATAAATAGCCTTGGATCCATCCCCGGTGCTGCCGCTGGGGTCACAGCCACCTAAACCTCACCTCCTAGACCTCACCTCCTGACTGCCCCTTGGCTTCTGGGTCTCACACCTCTCCAATTTGTCTCTAGATTGCAGCAAAGCCCAAACTTGTTCTTTTCTCTCCTCTGCTAAAACTCCTTCAGTTCCCCTCAGGATGACATTCAAAATGTTAGCTCCAAATCCTTAACTCAATCAAGACCTTTCCCTTACCTGCTTTAACACCTTCCTCCAGTAAACTAAACTTTATTTGGAATAACAAACTTTCTCTGGCCTTCCTCACAAGCTTGCCCACTGCCTAGGACACTCCTCCCCACCCAGCATCTTCTAACTCCTTCTCTTCCCCCAGGCCTGACTGCTCTGACAACTGAAACTGGGTTAGGGGCCTCTCCTGCACCTGCACTCTGCACTTTCCATTCATCAGATTTATCTAGAACGTCTTATTTTAGTTGCTATTTCCTCAGTTCTTTGTTGTATATGTTACCAGTGTTTTTCTGAGAGTTGCCTTCATTTTTTTTTTTCTAGTCCTTAATGGCCTAATTGTTTTCTGTCTATTTGGTATCTTAATTTCTTTCTTAAATTTTATTTATTTTTTCAATTGCAGTTGACTTTCATACCGCCTTCATTTTATGTTTTTATGCAAAATAATGTTTTTATGTATTTAATCTATAAATCTTTTCTTTTGGGTTCTCCCTTTGATTTTATGCTTGTTTTCCTACCCTATCATGCTTATGTTTTGAGAAATTTACTTTCTGATGTATCTTGAGTTATTGAGAGACTTTGAAGGAGACATGATAAACACAAGAAAATTCCATTTCCAGGAAGCATTCACTAAATATACTTTATTCCAAATAAAACTCAAGAATATTAATAAAATAAATCCACAGAATATGAGAAGCTGTCACCAAACTCCTTAGAATAAATAAATCAGGGCTTGGTTTCTCTGTTTCTTCCGAAAGAAAAGTTCAAATGCTAAGCTGATATCTGACTAATCAGGTTAGAGTTCACTGAAGATATAAATAGACTCTGCCAGTCACAAGGTGACAGAACCACTCACCTTGAGGCAAAGTCATCAGGAACCCAGCCTAAGTGATCACACACACAACTTCCAGAGCAAGAGCCACTGGACATGTCAACTCCATGGGTACAATTTCTTAAATGTGACTAATAGAAAAAATTCACCAATTCATTCACTTTTTCCAAATACATCATATCACAGCTATTGTAAGACATTAGATAAAGCCTTTTTTTTTCCTGCTTTTGTTTTTTTTTTAACTTTTTATTATGAAAAATTTCAAATATATGAAAAAGCAGACAGAGCAGTAGAATGAGCCTCCTCCCACTCAATAATCTAAATTCAATAATTGTCAACTCATGGTTAATCTAGCTGTATGTACTCCTCCCCCCACTCCCCCACCATCCAGATTATCTTGAAGCAGATCCCAAACCTCTTACATTTCCTCTATAAATATTTTTGTATGAGATAAGAGTATTATTTCCGTTTAGTGACTGTAAAGCCTGATATATTCCTATTTAAATCACTCATTGATGTTATCTTTGAAGCACCACAGTTCAATTCTTGTATTCTCTCATTTCCTTCATGGCCCTCATTGCTGTGCAATCTGGCTGCCCCACTGGGCTGCTTTTGCTGAGGGCGAGGGCCTTCTCATTGCCCAAGTCAGGGAAAGTCTGCAGCACTCACTTGGCTCCCTCCATATTTAACCCTACCACACCCTCTTCCTGGAAGTTCTGTTCTCCTTCTAGGACATGAATGACTGTTACTCGTCACTCTCTTAGGGCTCCTATTGCTGTGGCTCTGCTCTCCATTTCTCTCTCTCTTCTTCTGCTCTCCCTCCTTCTCTCTCTTTTTCCTTGGAGAATTTCATGATAGTAAAGATACCACCACTCTTAGGAATAGAAAGTGAGCAAAAGAAGGACATAACTTCTCACACATTGCTCCTATCCTTTGATATTGGATGATATTCGCTCAGGACTCAGAACTGTGACCTAGAGGCTTTTCAAGCATTTTCTGCATCTCCACACTGCCACCCATCAGCAGTGAACCATGACTGCCAACCCAACAAAGGCCAATTTCTTCTCAGCCTAAAAGCAAAAATGCTTAAAAGCTTTTCTCTCTCCTTTTTACTACCTTTACAAATAATTCTATTTCAATGGCTGAAACACATTTCTGTTACAACTGCACAAGATACTAAAGGAGATTATTTTCGTTTAAGCAGAAAATTGAAACTATGCTACTCAGGAACATGTAGAAAATCAGTTTTACCTCATCAAAGACCTTGGAAGCAACATGCTTGTCCAAAATTGGAACGTAGGTGGGGCTGTGAGGGATGGCTGTCATTGACAAGGCGTCCATGATAGTGAGTTTCTTGGCAACCAAACCATGGGTCTTGAGCCAGTTTGCTAAAGATATATCTGAGGAACTGAGAACACAAGACTGTGACATTTTAAAACGTATAACAACTAAAAACACAACAAAACTATCCTAGTAAAATTAAAATACTCACTCTTGATCATAAACTTGGCTTCCTTCTGGAGTCAGTCTTTCTAATGGTTTGTCATTTGGATACTCATTTGTCAACAAGATGCTCATTTCTGTGGAAAGGGAAATGGCAGTTGCATAATTTCCTCAGATATGGGGTTTATATCAAAATACAAAAGAATCACACATATCTTGGAGTTCAGGTGTAACTGAAGACTAATAAATGGACCACATTTCAGAGAATGCTGGTGTGTCAGAGTGGGTTCTCAGGCAAGATTCATTGGCAATTGATACCAAAAAGCAATGTAGAGGTAAATATGGTGCTGTCATTGTTTTATCTACCTCACCCTGTGGCCATTGAGAAATCTCTCCAGGGAAGAATGAGACATACCCATTCTCTCATTCTCCAGAGAACACATTTTAAAAGTGCTAAATAAGAATACCATTAACTAGCAATCATTCAATGTTGTCCTCATTAGACTCCTTTCAAATTACACACGGGAGCCTTGATCAACATTTTAGTTTTTAATTGTTTTGTGGTTCAGTTCTATGTGGGAAACTAAAATCCCTATTAGGTCCTATTTAGTTGTAGGTTCAAAATTTTGAATTAGTATTTGGGAGTTTTAATGTATACCTTTATATAAACTTGGATTTATTAATGAAAAGGAATATTAGCTAGTTGAATCAGCAGCATCTATAAGGAGGGATGTTTGGGAGTGAGCTAGTTAAATGCCTAAGAAATCATATCCTAATCATCATATGATAATCCTTTAAGGATTATGCATGTAGCAGACTTAGGAAATATGATAGGTTAATTGAAAGTGGGGAAAAGACATCACACCAGCCAGCATCGAAGAACACAAAGTTTGATTAAGCTATGACCAAGTAACAACAGGTGTGAATTTGTCAGGTGCTTCCTACTATCTAGGGGAGTGTGTGCGTGTGTGTGTGTGTGTGTGTGTATGTGTGTGTGTGTGTGTGTGTGTGTGTGTGTGTGTGTGTGTGTGTGTGTAGCTGGGATTTATCATTTATCAACTATTTAAAATATAGAGAAAAATACTACAAGAATTAAACTTTTAGAAATTTACTATTTTAAGAATAATGATTTTATCAATAGTAATAAAAATTGAGTAAAGTCATATTTTCCTCACATTTAGCCCCAAAAAGCTGACAATATGAACCAGAGAGGGCTCATCAGATGGTTATATCTATGAATGAAGGGAAGAAAATAAACATACAATGAAATATTAGATGTTCAAATTCAAACCATAGAGCAGCAGCATTACCACTACCAGCACCATAGTTATGCAGGCCACATGTGTGCAAGTGTAGGTCTCTAAGAAAATCCAGCTTATGAAAGCAGGTTGACCTGATTTACAAGAGAATCCTCTGAGTAGAAAGCACTCCGGACCCACTTCAAAATGATTTGTTTGCCCCTAAAGTATCTATATGCAGTTCTTTCAAGAGCAGAGACACTGGGCAAAGGGAGGCCATTCTGACAGAGAGACCCTCTCTGGCTTGCCTGTGTCACTTGGAGTGCTCCAATTGCTGGAACTGTAAAGGTCATCCTTCCTTTCACTGAAAGGTGAGCTCTTGAAGGTAGACATCTGGCTTCTAAGCAGGCTGGTTTTTGTTGATTCTGTGGGTATCACAGGGAGAGGGGTTAAAGGAATTTGGGATGGAGAGAGATGCTTCATTAGATGCAACTATTTCCTTGGATCCTTAAAAGAATGCAGTTTCAGTGTTCCAATCCTCAGAGCATAGTTCTGTCACCAACTGAACGCTGTGGTGATAGCTTGCTCCATTTATCTGAGTTCAAGCTCTGCCCTTTTTGGAGAGAAATCTGCCTCCAGGGTCATTCAGGTTATTGGCAGAATTCATTTCCTTGCAGTTGTAAGACTGAGGTCTCCCAGTTTCCCTGCTGGATGTCAGCCAGGGGCCTCTCTCAGCTCCTTAGGGCACTAGTATTTCTATTCATATGGCCCTCTCCATCTCCAAGCCATCAACAGAGTGCTAACTTCCTCTGTGCTTCAAGTCTCTCTGATTTTCTCTTTTGCCACCAGCTGGAAAAAGCCCCTGCTTCTAAGGGCTCATGAGTACCTGCCTCCCCTCCGCCCCCACCCCAGATACCCCTGTCTCAAGGTCAACATAACATAATCATGGGAGTGATGACTCATCATAGTCACGGGTTGCAGGGTTTAGATTAGGACATCTTTGGTAGGCCATTTTAGAAACTCTGCCTACCTCTGTCGCTGTCCAGACCTTTATCTATATTATTTTCTACCCTCTGTTGGGGCCCTTAGACTAGCAGGTAGACACTTGAAATACTGATGTTTAATCAGTATTTCAGGTTTATTTTTTGGAGGATAATAAACCTGTACTAAGACATCTCAATGAGTTTTCATGTGTGATTACACAACCTATACTGATGGTAAATGTGTCCTGTGATTCACAACTTAGGAGCACAACTGCCAAAGCTTCAAGAGTGCTCATGGATAAAACGTGTGCTTGTTGGTAACAAGAAGGGACTTAGTATCTCCCATAAGAAATTAGGGTGAAGATTAGTTAATAATCTGCAAATTATCTATCTTTTGTCAGAAAAGTCTCCATGCCTGGAGATAGGAGTATCCTATGTGTTATTCATTGTTTTTCCAGGCAATAAAATGGTGAGTCCTATCTTGGTTGCCTGTATAACCAGGGATTAAAAAGGATAAATCTTCTTGGAAGCTGTGTCTGTGAGAAAAAGAGATAAATGATCCGCACAGGAGAGCTGAACTTTGCCGCTGATCACACAGGCAGGCCACCTTGGCCAAAATCACTAGGCAAAAACAACCACATACATAGGTGTGCCAAAATAAAAATGAAATTTATCTCCAAAAGTCCCCAAACAAAACCTGTACTATTCCCAAACTCTGCAAGTACTGAATAAAAGCATATTTATCTAGCAGTGGATTCAAGGATTTAATTATTCCCCAAGCTCTGCAAGTCAGTCCTCACATAATTCATTCTTCTACATTATAAATTGAAATAGAATAAAAATTAAGCACATAGTTGCCTGACAGTAGCAAAGATCCCAAATCTAAGTGAAATGATAGAAGTGCCAAAAGACCATTAAAATGTTTATAATGACTAGCAAGTAGCATCTTTAGCAAAACCCAGATTTATTTGAATGGGCAGGCAAGACTAGCAAAAGGGATGCAGCCACACAAATGGAGGCCGTTGTGTTCCCATGAGCCTAAGACAGTCCACCTTTGCTTAGAAACACCAGGACAAGTGGACATCACATAAGAGGAACCAAGATACAGTGAGTGGCCCATCAGTATTCAAGGCTCTCTTCCCCTAGAGACATGCAGCAGACACTGATGGAGAAGCCCCATCCAGCATCCTGGCCTGAGCAAACTCTTACTGCTCCCTCAGAAGCACTAGCAGGGACCAAGAGGAGCCCCAGTGACATCAGAAAACCAAGCACCAAAAATAACCACAAAGGCTGTGAAAATTCAATTGCCATTGGAACCACAGACCATAAAAGCAGGCCAAAGCCTATCTGTGAAACTTAACCAGGGCAACTACTTTCTAAAATAAAAGATTTAAATATAATAGACAAAATGTTCAGGATACTATAAAAAAAAAAAAAGAAAAAGAATCGCCCATTACATCAAGAACCAAGAAAATGACACTTTGAGTGAGAAAAAAATAACAAGATGAATCAGAAGATGGAGTTATATGACAGGAATTTCAAAGAAGCTGTCTTTAAATGCTTCAATAATTAATTATAAGTTCTCTTGAGACAAATGCACAAATAGAAAACCTCAGCAATGAAACAAAAGTTGTATTTCCAACTATATGCTACATATAAGAAATTTATACTCCAACTACAAATTAGGTAGATTGAAAGTAAAAGGATAGAAAAAGATATACGATGCAAATATTAATAAAAAGCTAAAGTGGCTATATTAAAATCTGATCATGTAGATTTTGCAGCAGAAAAATTCACATAATAAAGTTATAAATCCACCAGAAAGACATCACTACAGCTCCTGCAGCCATTATAAAAGCAATAAAAGAGTACAATGAACAACTTTGCACGTATAAATTTCACAACTTAGGGGAAAAAATGGACCACTTCCTCAGAAACCACAAAGTGCCAAACTCAACCAAGATGGAACAGACAATATTAATAGCTTTAAAACCATTTTTAAAAATTGAATTCTTAATTTAAAAAGCCCTGGAAAAGAAATTTCCAGGCCCAGGTGGCTCTATGAAAGTTTTACCAAATATTCAAAAAAGAATTACTCCAATTTCTTCCAGGAATAGCAGAGGAGGGACAAATGATCCACAATAAAAATGGGCAAAACACATGCACAGACATTTCACCAAAAAGAACATACAGATGGCAAACAAGCACATGAAGAGACACTCAACATCATTAGCCACTGGGGAAATGCAAGTTAAAACCACCATGAGATATTGCACACCTATTAGAATGACTAAAATAAAAAATATAGTGACAACACTAAATGCTGGTGAGAATGTGTAGAAACTGGATCATGTGTACATTGCTGGTGATAATGTAAAATGGCACAGTCACGCTGGGAAATAGTTTGGCAATTTAAAAATTGTATAAAATTACATGCACACACAAACACCACTAAAACTGGAGAGAGCTGAATAAGATCATAGATTGTATGACTGTCACGATCCTGGGTACAATATTTTACTTTTTTTTTTCTTTTTGCAAGATGTCACCATTGGGGGAAATTGAAAGAAGGATAAATATATGGGATTTCTTGTATTATTTCTTACAACTGTATGTGAATGCTTAATTAATTATCTCAATAAAAATTTCAATTAAAAAAAAAACACAGATTTAGGCTTCTTTAATAATACTAAGTGGGTTTAGTTTTATTCTACCTTCTTGCATTGAAGGAAAACCAGTAATGACATTCAAACCATTTTGTTCACTGATACCTGCGTGGAGGACTTTCTTTTTCTGAATCTTTTGATTTGAAAGGTCTTCTGGTAATTTTGCCATATTTAAGGATGACGTCCGTGTTGCTTCGACATCGCAGTGAGGATTTACACATTTTTCTGGGGTTGAAACCATAGAACAGATTTCTTTTTGATGCCTGTTTTGATTTAGATCAAAAGTAGACAAAGAGAAAGAAAGAACAAAAAGAAAAAGGAGGGGGAAACATAAAATTTCCATCAAGAAGGCAGAGTTAGACCAATATACCATGTAGAAAGTTGGAAACTTAAAGAAGTGAGCCTTCCTCTATTTGGGTAGTGTGTAAGAATCATCCTTTCTCCATGCCCCATCCCGAAGAGTAGTACACAGGGACCCAGAAGTGGGGTCACTAGATATGGCCCACAGCACAGCTCTGGTTCTTCCTGACTGTGTGACTCGGTGAAGTCTCTCAGTCTTCCATGAACTTCAGCACTTTCCTTATCTATAAACTGCTGAAAACCTTAGCTGGCACTGACTGAGGACAGACACGAGGAGAGCCGGCTGTAAACCAGGAGGCACTACAGACAGCCATACCTCTAGGCAAAGGGCTGATGGCTAGCTCTGGCAAAAGTCAGATGAGGGAACCCACCTGGGATCCCCTGTGCCAGCACCAGATCACAGCAAGCTTTTCTGGTGATGATCAGGGGTGCCAGAAGGGACACCCTAGAAGTGCCTGAGTATTTTCCCAGACACGCCTTCTCTGAGGCACTGAACACAGCAGCCACAGAAAGGCATGTTTCCAGAACAAGCTCCTACTCCAACGCTGTGTAGTATTGCTACCACTCAGTGTCTAAAATCCTTTCTGTATCACCCACCATGCTGTGCGTCCTGTGACAAAGGGACCAGGCTTACATTTCATCTGTGCCACCCAGTTCACCTGGTGCCTGATTTGTACTCAACAAATGATTGGGAAAAAAAGGGAAGGGAGAGGAGATTTGGGGACTGTAACATATTTACAGCTGGTAGGAAACTAGAGCAAGGCAATTCATTTTTGACCATAGCTAAGTCAACGAATTAATTTGCCCTAATGCTGTTATGTCACAAGGAAGTCTGTAGAACGAGGCACTGCTTTTTACTCTTTCCTTTATATTAATGCAGGCTCTTATTATGTGCCAGGCGTGCCCTCATTAATTCACCAACAACTTGATTACTGCCATTATTCCCATGTTAGAGAGGAGGAAACCAAGGCTCAGCAAGGCTGAATAACTTGCCCAAAGT
Source organism: Pteropus medius (assembly GCF_902729225.1). NCBI lineage: Eukaryota > Metazoa > Chordata > Mammalia > Chiroptera > Pteropodidae > Pteropus > Pteropus medius. The sequence goes on from NW_024344433.1 coordinate 847,992, forward strand.
TACCTAACATGGAATGATGGGAAGCCGGTATTAAAATACTTTGCTTGATTCTAGAACCTGCCCCTTCCAGCCCCTAAAAAAGAAATATAAAAACACTAGAATGCATCCACTATTCAATCAATAAATAGCAAGTACAGTCAACCAACCAAGCCAACTTCCAATAGCTGGTCATTCTGTCTTGAGAGTTTTAGTATGATTAAACAAGGGGATAAGGACAATAAAGGTAGATACTGGCTGAAAATACAGAGAAGTGTACTTAATTGTGTGCTCATGTACTTAATTCTTAGTTTACACTGAAGTGCTGCTCATGTACACAATTCTTAGTACACAGAAGTGCTGCTCATGTACTTAATTCTTAGTACATGAAGAAGTGCTCATGTACTTAATTCTTAGTTTACACTGAAGTGCTGCTCATGTACTTAATTCTTAGTTTATATATTCAAATTCTCTGAATTTAGAAAATGTATCTGAGCCTTCCCAAATACTTAAAAAATAATGCTGTAAACTTTCATTATAAGAGATACCCAGTATAACATTTATTTCTTTTTACCGATTCCATGCCCACACCGTTCCCAGCCCATATTAATGCTTAAGTTGCTAATAGGAAGACGGTGAATTTCAATCAAGAACAAATCCTGATTAACAAATATATTTTCAACTTCTTTCCATTTTGCTCTCACTCATTTAAATAAAAAGACATCCTCCTGATAAAGCATTAATATAAAGCTGTGATACTCAAATATCTGTATAATGCTAAATCACTTTAAGGAGATTTGACACATTTTCTGAATGTTGAGGTGGTTCTGATTTTTGTTTAAAAACCACTAATTAAAAACATATTAGAATATAGTGTAGGAAAAGACCTGAGAAATCATCAATCCCAAACCCTACGACCATAGCCATCATTTCAAAGATGAGAGACCCACAGCAAGGGCCAGGCATGGAGGGAAGTTATGAATTCACCAGCTTGCAGAGTAAAGTCCAGCCCTTGGGCATCCTGAGCCCCAAGTCTCCTTCACTACACACACTTCCGCTCCGCTTAGGTCAGCGGCCTGTTTACACTGGGTATCAATCAAACCAACAACTGTGACCTCCTTAAGTCCTTCGTTATTAAACTATCATATTATAAAGGATAGTTCTCTTTGTTTAAAAAAAAATCCTTACATAATCACTCTATGTGATTCTTTTCACTAAAAGAAGTCTCACAAAGCATTGCAGAAGGAAGAAGGGCCAAGGAGAGCGAATAGAGCGTGAGAGAGCCCCCCAGTGACGACGGTTTGGCATGCTCACTTATTGTCTCGTCCCTTTTCTCCATTGTACCACCAGTCCATGATCAAGGACTCGGAATAAAGGTTTTGCACCTTTTCCAGGTCACTGCGTCCCTGCTCCATTTCTTTAATTAAAAGAGTCAGATCTTCACTCTGCCAAAATGAGAAGTGAATACACTATGAGATTATATGAGTTCGCACTGCAACCATTCTAACATAAAGCCACTGTATCAGGAAAAAAAGGTAAACAATTCATGTAGTTTTTCCATTATTTCATTTTTAAACAGCTTTCTTGTAATTCTCACTTGATAAGCTGAATGTATGGAAAGTGTACCATTTAAATAGTTTTGACATTCACACCCGTGAAATCATCATCGTAATCAAGATAATAAATATATCCATCGCCCCCAATTTTCCTTGTGCCCCAGTGTAAATCTGCCCTCCCCTACCTCTGAACCCCTTCCCCCATTCCAAAGCAATTATTCATCTGCTTTCTGTCACTATAGTCTCATTTTTCCAGAATTTTACATAAATGGAATCATATGGTGTGTACTATTTTATCTAGCTTCCTTCACCCATATAAGTATTTTGAGATTCACTCATGTTGTGGCATGAATCAATAGCTCACTCATTTTTATCACCGAGAAGTATTATATACTGAACACCAAAATTTAGTCACCTGTTGATGCACATTTGAGTTGTTTCCAGGTTTGGGATCTTATAAACAAAGCTATGAACATCTGCTTTCATTTCTCCTGGGAAAAGATCTAGGAGTGGAACAGTTAGATCATATGGCTGGTGATGCTAAACTTTTAAAGAAACTACCAAACTGTTTTCCAGAAGGGTTGCACTAGTTTACATTCCCACCAGTGAAGTATGAGCATGCCGAGTCCTCCACATTCTTACAAACACTTGGTATGGTCAATCGTTTTAGTGTTACCCATTCTGACAGCTGGGCACAGGTATCTCATTGTGGTTTTAACTTGTATTTTCCCTAATGACTAATAATGTTCTTATTCGCCATGCATGTTCTTATTCACCATGCATATATCTCCTTTGATGAAGTATCTGTTCAAATTTTTTGCCTATTTTTTGAGTTTCCTTATCATTAGTTTCGAGAGATCTTTATATATTCTAGATGCAAGTCCTTCATTAGATATACAATTTGAAAATATTTTCTCCCAGTCTACAACTGTCTTTTCATTATCTTAGCATTGTCTTTTGTAGAGAAGCTTTTAATTTTGATCAAGTCCAATTTATCGATTTGTCCTTATATGGATCATGCTTTTGAAATCCTATTAAAATTTTTTTTGTCTAAGGTAACAAAGGGTTTTTCATATGTTTTCCTCTATAAGGAGAAAAACCAAGGTCTTATTAGGTCCATAAACTATTTGAAGTTAATTTTTTAATAAGGTGTGAGGTGTGGGTCAAAGTTCATTCTTTGCATATGGAAATCCAATTGTTCTAATACCACTTCAATGGGGAAAAAAAGCCATGACCATCCTCTCTCCATTGAATTGTCTTTGCATCTTTGAAAATTCAGTTATTCATATAAATGTCCATCTACTTCTGGTTTCTCCATTGTGTTCCATTGATATATATATATATATATCTGTGTCTGTCTGTCTGCCTTTCTATATATCACCTATCTATATCTTTATATTAATATCACAGTTTTTTGATTACTAAAGCTTTATAAGTCTTGAAATCAGGTAGTGTTAGTCATCAACTTTCTTTTTCTCTTCCAAATCCTTTGAACTTCATAGAGTCAGTTTGTAAATTTTTACAAAAAAGCCTGCTGGCATTTTGATTGGGATTTCGATGAGTCTACAGATCGACTGAAAGAGAATAGATATATTAATATTGCTGTATCTTCTGACCCATAAATAAGAAATGTCAGCAGCAATGTTTTGTAATTTTCAGTATACAGGCCTTCCATATATTGTGATAGATTTGTTCCTACATATTTCATATTTTTGATGTGATTGTAAATGATTTTATTTCAATTTTTCATTGTCTTTTGTAAATATGTAGAAACGAAATTCATGTTTGTTTGTTAACCTTGCATCCTACAATCTTGCTAAATTCACTTATTAGTTTTAGTAGCTTTTTTTGTATATCCCACTGAATTTTCTACATAGATAAACATGTTGAATGAAAATACAGTTCACTGCATTATTTCCAATCTATATGCCTTCCCCCACCCACCCTCCCACACCCTGTTTTCTTGTACTAACTAGAACCTCCCTTACACTGTTAAACAGGCATGGCAAAAGCAAACATCCTTTCATTTTCTTGCTGTTAGGGAAAAGCATACACTCTTTTACCATTAAAGTATGATGTTAGGTGTAGATTTTTCACAGATGCCATTTAGCAGATTGAGGAAGTCTGTTCTGGTCGTACTTCACTAACAGTCTCTATTAGAAATGCATGTTGGATTTTGTCAAGGCATTTTCTCCGTAAAGTTAAATGACTACAAAGTTTTTTTAGTATGTTAATATGGTTAATTGCCCCAATTATATATATTTTTATTTATATTTTTTACAAATTCTGTTGAGAATTTTTGCATCTATGTACATGAGGGATATTAGCCTATAATTTTTTTACAATGTGTTTGTGAGGTTTTAGTATCAGGTTAGTGTTAGCCTCATAGAATGAGTTGGGAAGTATTCCCTCCTTTCAATTTTCTGGAAGAGTTTGTATAGAATTGATAATATTTTCTCCTTTAAATAATTGATACAAATCAGCAGTAAGTCATCTGGTGCTGGAGTCTTCTTTGCAAAAATGTTTTTAAGTTCAAATTCAATTTGTTGAATAGATGTAGGGTTGTCAAGTTATTTATTTCTTCTTGAGAGAGTTTTCGGTAATTTGTGTCTTTTGAGTAATTTATCATTTAATCTTAGATGTTAAATTTATTATTATTTTTTGCATTACCAGTAAATTGTCTTTGTCTTTTTAAAATTAAACTTTTATTTTCAGATAACTGTAGATTCACATGCATTTGTAATAAATAACATAAAGCCCATATACTCTTCACCCACTTTCCTCTGCTAGTAATACCTTGAAATCAATAATATAATATCATAACAAGAATAATAAAGTTGATCAACCCACCAGTCTTATTCCAATGTCCTCAGTTTTACCTGTTTTAGTTTGTGTGTTTATTTAGTTGTATATAGTGTTCTCACCTGTGTAGGTCTGTACATCCTCCATCAGTCAAAATACAGAGCAGCAGTTTCATCTTCACAAGAGGGCTCGTGTTGCTCTTCTATAACCATAGCCGCCTCCCTCCACCCTTCCCACATCCTTCCTAAACCTTAGCAACCACTAATCCGTTCTCTATTTATAAAAATTTGTCATTTCAAAAATGTCATACAAGTGGAATCATATAGTATCTGAGTTTTAGGGACTGGCTTTTTCCTTCAGCATAATTACCTGGAAAATCATACAAGATGTTGCATGTATCAATGATTCATTCCTTTTATTACTGAGTAATACTCCAGGATATGGACATACAACAATTGGTTTAACCAGTCATCTGTTTAAGGACATCTGGGTTGTTTTTGGTTTCTGTCTAACACAAATAAAGCAGCTATGAACATTCAAATACAGGCTTTTATGTGAATATAAGTTTTCACTCTCTGAAACATGCCTAAAAGAATAAGTATTGAGCCATACAGTAATTAAATATTAGTTGTTAAGAAAACTGCCAAACTTCTCTAGAATGGCTGTGCCACTTTACATTGCCACCAGCAATGTATTAAGTTTCTCCTCATCCTTGCCAGCACTAAATTTTGTCACAATTTTTTATTTCAGCCATTCTAATTTTTTATTTTAGCCATACCTCATGGCAGTTTAATTTGTATTTCCCTAATGGCTAATGATGTAGAACATCTTTTCATATGTTTACTTGCTATCTGTATATCCTCTTCAGTGAAATGCATGTGCATGTGTTTTGTCTTATTTTCTGATTGGATGGTTTGGTTTTTACTGTTGAGTTTTGAGAGTTCTTCATACAGTCTAGATTCTAGGCCTTTTTCAGATATGTTGTTTGTAGATATATTCTCCAGGTCTGTAGCCTGTCTTTCCATCCTTTTAACAGGCTCTCGCACACACAAAAAAAGGTTTTAATTTAATGAGATCCAATTTATCAATATTTTCTTTCATGAATCATGCTTTTGGTGTCAAGACTAAATATTCTTTGCCTAGCCTAAGGTCCTCAAGACTTTTTCCCATATTTCTTTTTATAAGTTTTATAGTTTCATGTTTTACATTAAATTCATGATCCATTTTGAGTTAATATTGCATGAAGGGAGAGATACAGGTTGAGCTTTATTATCTTGCCTATGAATGTCCAAATGCTCCAACCACTTGTTGAAAAGTCTCTCCTTCTTCCACTGAATTGTTTTTACATCTTTGTCAAAAATCAGTTTGGCATACCATGTGAGTGTATTTCTGGATTCTACATTATCGTCCATTGGTCTATATGTCTATTCCTCTCCCAAAGCCACACTGTCTTAATACAGCTACAGAGTAAGCTTTATTCCCAGTTTATTCTTCTTTGTCAAGATTGTTTAAGCTTTTCTAGGTCCTATGTCTTGCCATATAAAATTTAACTATATCTATAAACTTTTCTGTGATTTTGATAGAAATTAAATTAAATCTATAGATCAAATAAGGGGGGAACTGACATCTCTAATATGTTGAGTCTTTGATTTCTTACTTCTGCATTTTTAAAGTTTCAGCATAAAAACCCGTACATATTTTAAAGTATATACCTAAATATTTCATTTTCTTTCAAGCAATTATAAATGATATTGACTATTCAATTTTGACTTCTGCAAGTTCATTGTTACTTTATCAAAATGTGATTAAATTTTATGTACTGATCTTATAACCAGTGACCTTGCTGAACTAACTTAATAGCTTGACAAAGTTTTTTGGTGTGGATCTCTTGGGGTTCCTATGTAAACAGTACATTACCTGAAAAAGTGACAGTTCTATTTCTTCCTTTCCAATTTGTATGCTTTTTATTTCTTTTGTTGTCTTGTTGCCATGGGTAAAGCTTCTGGTAATATTCTGAATGAGAGTGATTAGAATGGATGACCATTTCTTTCTTGATCTTAGGAGGAAATTAATCAATCTTTAACTATTAAGTATGACTTTAGCTGTAGGTGTTAGGATGACATACGATGAAAAAGTTGCCCTCTATTCTTATGTTGCCAAGAGTCTTTATCATAAATGGGTGTTGGATTTGGTCAAGGTTTTTTTCTGCACAATTGATGTAGCCATATGTTTTCTCTTTAGCCTGTTGATATGCTGGATTACATTCATTGATTTTCTAACTTTTAACCAGCCTTGTGTATCCAAAATAAATCCCCCTTGGTCATGAAGTATAATTCTTTTAATGTATGGCTGGATTCAGATTACTAATATTTTATTGAGGCTTTTTGCATCTCTGTTTATGAGGGAGATTGGTATGTAGATTTCTTTCTTTTTATACTGTCTATCTGGTTTGGGAGCCTCGTAAAATGCATTATGAAGTGATTCCTCCTATTTCTTGAAATAAATCAGTTTAGTTATTCTTTGATTATTTAGTAAAATTCCCCACAGAGCCATCTCAGTCTGGGTATCTCTTTTTCAGAAGTTTAAAAATTATGAATGTAATTTATTTAATGATTTTAGTGCTATTCACATGGTCCATTTTATCTTGGTTGAGTTTTGGTAGTTTGTGGGTTTTGTGGGAGTGATCCTTTTTTTCTAAGTTATCAACTTTATGAGTGCAAAGTTGTCCATTGTGTTTATTATCTTTTTAATGACTCCAAGATCTATTGTGATGTCCTCTATTTCATTTCTGATATTAGTCCTTTGTGAATGCTCATTTTGTCTTTGTCAGCCTTCCAAAGGTTTTATCAGTTCTTAAGGTTTTTTCTCCAAAGGAAGAGGTTTTTGTCTCACTAATTTTCTCTATTATTTTTCTATTTTCAATTTCATTGATTCATGCTCTTTTATTCATTGTTTCCCTCCCCCTACTTGCTTTGGGTCTATTTTTCTCTTCTTGCTCTAGTTTCTTCGGGCAGAAACTCAGACTGTTGATTAAATACCTTTCCTTGTTTCCAACATAAGCATTTAGGGCTATAAACGTTACTCCCAATGCTATTTTAACTTCATCCTCCATAGTTTGATATATGGTGTTTTTGTTTTCATTCGGTTTTAAATATTTTTTATTTCCTTTGAGACTTCCTCTTTGACCTCTGAATTATTTAGGGCTCTGTTGTTTAAATTCCATGTGTTTAGACATTTTCCTGCTGCCTTTCCATTATTAATGTCCAGTTTGATTCCACCATGGTCAGAGAACAAACTCTATGATTTTGTTCTCTAAACTCTAAAACTCTCTAAACTCTAAAATCAAACTAAAATGATTTTAATTATTTTAAATTAGTTCAGATTTGTTGTAATGCCTAGTGGGGTTTAGAGAATCAGCTTTCCACTCAGTCCTACTGATGATTCCAGCAGAGAACTCAGAGCATCACCATCTGCTTCCACCACGTGGGGAATGGAAGTTCGGCTCTCTGGTCAGCTACACGAATACCACTCAGCTGGGGGATCAGATCATCGTCACTTATTTCCATGGGGCAGGGGAGTGGCGTGGAAGACCAGCTTCTTGCTCAGCTCCATTGAACTCCCAGGGAAAGGGGTGTGGTTGTTCCCTAGATGTATGGGTGGAGTAAGGCAGATAGTGCCAAAAAGTTTACTATGTTTAGGCCAACATTTTCCTGGTCCTTTGGCTAGGGGAAACAGACTTTTCTTGAATGATTTTTTTTTTGTCTGTGCCTTTTAAAGATGAGGTTGGAGGCTTCTGTTGTACCCTATCTAGGATACACGGGAAACAGTAACAAAATCCAGAGGAGTCACTGCCATGTCATTCCTTAAGTCCAGAGGTCTCCAGGCATCCCACCTACTTTTTTTCCATCATTCAGAGTCTTCTTATGCTTATTTGTTGTGTTATGTCCAGGACTTTTTAGCTAAGATGGAGGACCTAGGAGGAATGGAGCTACTCTGTTATTGCTGGGACTAGACATCCCTCCAGCAATTTATCTTATAATTAGACTTAGAAAACAAGGAAAAAAACTTAAGTATTTACCCATGCAGTTACCAAATCCTTTGCATTTTATTCTTTAATGTCAATCTGTATTTCCACGCGGTATGATTTTCCTTCTGCCTAAAGTACTCCCTTTAACATTTCTTGTACTGCAAGTTTGTTGGTGATGAATTTTTTGTTTTATATATATTTAAAAGTCTTTATTTCACATTTCTTTTCAAAAGATATTTTCACTGTGTATAGATTCTACAATGACAGTCTTTTTCTTTCAACTTTAAAAATGTCACTCTACCATGTTTTCGCTTGCATTTTTTTCTGATAAGAAACTGGCTGCCTTCCTTGACTGTGTTCCTCTGCAGAATAAGTTTTCTTGCTCCCTATTTTTAAGATTTCTCTTTGTCACTGCTTCTGAGAAGTTCAATTCTGATGTGACTTGGTGTGGTTTTCTTCATGTTTCTTATGCTTGGGATTCATGGACTTTTTGATCTACAGGTTTACAGTTTTAATCTAATTTGGAAAATTTCTGGCCACTGTTGCTTCAATGACAAATTAATTAAGCTACTTGAAAATTTTCCACAGCTTGTTGATGCCTGGCTTTTTGTTTGTTTTGGTTTTGATTCTCTTTCTTCTCTTTGTTACATTTTGGATAGTTTCTATGGTGCCTTGCAGTTCACCAATCTTTTGTTCTGCACTGTCTGATCTGTTCATCAGATTCCATGCATTCTTCATCTCATACATCATAGTTTTCACCTCTAGAAGTTTGATTTGTATCTCACTTGTTATCTTCTATGTCCCTCCCTAACTTTTGGAGCATATCAAATACAATTGCAATAACTTTTAATGTGCTCACACTAACATCTGAGGCAGTTATATGTATGTTTTAATTTTTCTATTTGAATTTTTTCCTCATTATAGGTCTGTATTTTCATGCTTCTTTGCATACCTGGTATTATTTGGTTGGATGCCAGAAAATTTCAGGTTTACTTTGTTAGGTAGTGGATATTTTTGCTTTCCTATAATTATTCTTAAGGTTTGTTCAGGGATGCAGTTAAGTTCCTTGGCAACAGTTTGATCCTTTTAGGTCTTCCATTTAAGATTTTCTAGGCAGAACTGTAGCCATATTAGGTTGTTCCCAGTACTGAGGTAAGACCCTTCTGCATACTCTACCCAATGCCTATGGGATTATAAGGTTTCTAGTCTAGCTTATGGGAGTAGTCACTATTCCCAGCTCTGAGTGAGCTCAGAGCACACTTCCCTGCAACCCTCTGGAATGATCCAAGCCTAGATTCCAGTAGTTCCCTCACATGTAAGCACTGATCAGTACCCTGACTTGTCCTGGATTTAAAGTCACCTTGCAGGACAGACAATAAGATGAAAAACACATTCACTAGAAGGGCACTCTTGAAATGCATACCCTCAGGCCAAGAATCTGATTTCCTTTCTCTCATTAGCTCATTAGAAAAAATTGCTTTATCAGAGGGTCACATGGTTATTATATAGTCTAAGAAGACTGGATTTTTTGAAAGTTTCTCACAAATGTCTATAAATGGCAGTGGTTAACAAATGCCATATATGGACCTCCTGAGAGGCGTGTTAAAAATACAGATTCCTGAATTTTGGCCAAATGTTGATAACTGTAGACTTTGACTGATGAGTACATGGGGGTACATATACTCTTCCACTTTTGTATATATTTGAAACTTTCCACCATAAAAAAGCTTAGAAGAAAAACAAAATATAATAAGATTTTTGGGTCTCTAGGCCTAAAGCCCAATTTATAGCTCTGAAGTGGGACCCAGGAATCTGCATTTTCACAAATGTCCTAGCTCAGGTGGTCATTTGACCACATTTTGAGTAACACTGGTACACTCATTTCTAAGTGATTCACTTGCTCAACTTAATTGTCTGTGTGGCTATTGTTTTTACAACTAACATACTTGTCCATGGGCCTCCAGCCTCAAACGTTCAATTAAGCGAACATTATTCTCAGTTTATCAAGCTCTTACCTGAACAGGCTCTATAGGACAGGGATCTTTGAAGCCAAAATTGTAAGAACGAAACTCTCCTCCAGTCAAGGAAGCAAGCTCTTTCAAAAAGCCATTTGCAATCTCATCATTGTAACTGAAGGAGATGGTATAAATAGGAATTTTCTGAAAAATCTTGACTTGGTCTATCACCATTTCAGGTGGCTGAAATGATAAATTTTGAGGGAGGGAATGGGAGATGAGAAGAGAGAAGAGAACAAAAAAATAAGATGTAAAAACCCTTAGTGTTTACTACAGATAGTGAAATCCTCAACTTGTAATTCCCTACATAGCAGTGACTGGCTTCTTTGAAAGGTGTCAATCCAATTCAGGGAGCAAAGCCAACACTACCAGACAGCAAGAGACCAATATCACAGCCCTTTCCCTCTGTGGGGTCACAGTTTGGTGGGGAAAACGATCGGGAGAAAGATTTGGCTAACCGATAACTCAGCTTTCGGGGCACCGAAGCTTAGAGTCCATACTCTTAAGTACTAGGCTATGCATAGAGCATTTAAAGTACTGGAGTCGGAAGCCATGAGTAGAACATCCTGACAACCAGGATTCTGCAGAGTGGGGCACTGGACCTTGATGTGACTTCCTAAGATCATCACAAAAAGAGCAGTCTCCAGCCTCAGACAGCCATTGTCAATGTGCCTCCCATGGAGTGAAGGAAGGGCCATTAAGTGTCCTTCTGTGTTCTGGGCACTCTGTTGGGGTATAATATCCTGGTCAGTCCTCACAACCGTCTTGTGAATTAGTTCTGGAAAGACTGTGCCTTCTCAATACCCTGAGAGCAGGAGTGTCACCAGTGCATCCCCTCCGGAAGCTCTTTGCCAGTATCTATCAAAACATATGCCTTTTGACTGAGTCTACTTCTTAGATATACTCATGTACAAGATAATATATGTGCACAGTTACTTGTGCAACATTGTCTATAACAGAAAGATAGAAAACAATCTAAATGTCCATCTACAGAATGAATGGCTAAATAGCTGTGTGATGGAATAGTAGGCAGCTATCAAAGCTGAGGAGGCATTTTATGAAATGATATTAAGCAACCTCCAAGTTATATTGTTTTATTATTAAAGGTTAGAATTTTGTGTGTAACTTGCTACCATTTGTATATTTTAAAAGGAGATACACACACACACACACACACACACACATATACATATCTGCTTGCAAACAAACTATCTCTGAAAGAAGATACAAGGAACTGGTAATATAAGTTGCCTCTTCATGAGTAAACAGAAGATGGGAGGGAGAATTTTCCCTATATAGCCTTTTGTACCTTTGTAATTTGTACAATGAAAATGTATTACTACCCTAAAATTAAATAAAAATTTAGTTTTTAAGACAGAAGTTTCATGAAATCTATATAATGGAATATGATGCAGTCATTAAGAATGTTTCCGAAACATTTCTCATGAAACAAACCTCATGCATATGAGATTTTTTTAAAAAGCAAACACAAAATTGAATTATGAATGATTTAAGTTTTCTTCTTCCTTATGTTTGTACACTTGTCTAGATTTTATAAATTGCAATAAACTCAGTAAGAGTTTATTAAATAGAAAAAGACCCCTTGTCCAGATGACTTTCAAATTAGAATCTCCAGCCCACATCCGCCCCAAATGCCAGCCTCAGATTTCTGGGGCTTCTGACATCTGTGGACTGCAGGTGCTCAAGCCCAGCTTCCCCCACCAGCAACCTCCAAACCTGCTCCTTCTTCGAATTTAAATAAGTTAATAACATAATCATTATAACCAAAAATCAGTCATCTTGACCCCTTTTTCTCCCTTGCTCCCACCTCTTCTCATGCTGCCCTCTTTCCCCTGCCAAATTGGTCACCAAGTCCTTTGAGGCTACTTCTATTATCTCATCTCTGAAGAGTTTTCTTGTCTCCATTTCTGTTGCTGCTATCCAAGGTGGGCCCTTACCAGATCTAGTCTTTCCCTGGCACTAAGGAGGCAGAGTTATAAAATACAGATGTATGAGACCATCTGCTTCTTGGAGAGTCCCCACTGTGGGGAAGCCTGCTCTTTCCATGTGGTATTCAAGGACCTCACAGTCTCCCCCAGCCTAGCCTTCGAGCCTCTGCCCTGACACTTCATCATTGCCCTGCTCTCAGGCTGTTTCTCAGAGCAGCTTCTCTGTTCCTTCTGCCCAGGATACCAGTAATCGCCTCTGTTTGGAAAATTCTTTCTCCCCGTTCCAGACACAGCTGAAATGTTCCCTCCTCAGTGGAAACAGCCTGTCATCTCTCCTTCATGCACAGCAGAATTCACCACTCTGTGCTCTGAAACATCTCATGGCATAGGCAAGCCCACTCCCCACATCATGTGAGAGTTAACCATATATCTAGCACATTCCCCAATGTCACCTTCCCTAAGGCAGGGATATTATTCACCTCTGTAGCCTCAAACCTTGACACCACACACAGAACATGAGCAGGGCACAATACATTGCTTCCACAGAGAAAGTACTGTGAGATTGGTAAAAAAAAATCATTCCAAATAAAATTTCATTTTACATAGAATTTGTCTGTCATAATAAATCTAATGCTGCAGTAAAATCCAATTGCTTTGCTGTTTAAGCCCTAAACCATTGGACACAGAATATATTTTATACTAATTGCCTAGCAGTCTTCACAAGCAAACACCTCACGATGAAGGAAACAAGTTGGTACTAATTCACTTTGGCAGTTAATTCACATTGTACTGGCCTGCAAGTCTGTGTATTTATATAATGCTCAGTGCATTAGTTTTCCATTCACAAAGCTCAAAAGAAGATGAACAGACACCACCAAAACTTTTCAAATATTTTCCAGTCAGGCTAAACAAAACAAAGAACATTCCACTAGAAAGGCCTGCTTTTGTTTAAATGATTACTAAGTTAAAATTAGGGGTAAAACCAAGGACGTTGTGCAGTGACATGTTTAGATTCAGAATCTCCAAAGGAAAAAAATCAAAAAGAGTCTTCTCACTCTTAGTCTATAATAAAATATAAACCAGTCTTCATTGGAAGGCGGAGATCTCCTTACATGGGGTTGGTTTCCAGGCCTGCAGGCATGTGTCACACTAACCAGATGACATTCATGGTCACATAAATTCTCCTCAGTGTTTCAGGGGAGAAACAAAGGGATTCCTCTGTATATTTTCTCACTTCAGTTCTGGGTCCCTCAGCCAAGGAAATATCTCCCAACGGCTTTTCGACAGCAACTGAAAGTTCCCCCAAACCATTCTGGTCCCCAAAACCATTCTCAGCATTGACTTTCAGAACACTGGTGAGTTCCTCTTTGTCCCCAACTTTGATAAGTACCTGATCGGGTCTGCCATCTGTCAGAAGGTAGATGGCTTGTGTTTCTTTATCAGCAAAAGCAAGCTGCAAGGCATTTAGAGTGTTTGTGGAACTTCCAATCTATAGGGAAGACAGAGAAAGAGAAGCCAAGCACACACTTGAATCTCAAAAAAGGCCTCAAACAAGTGTTATTTATTTTCTGCTTCCCCCAAAAAAAGTACTTGTGAAATAAAAGGTAAATTAACATTATATTGAGATAATAATTTAAGCCCAGTAATTCCAGGAAGCCAAACCTTGGTGTGCCATGAGCCTCTGATGGTCTCAGGAAGCCAAGACTATGGACTTCCTGTCCTGATGGCAGAGCTCTTCATGCAATTTTATCTTTGTGTATTTCTGTGTGAAGCACTAACTCAGTTACTGCTCGCTCAGCTGTCAGCACAGCTTAACCACGCAGCCTGAGTACACCCTGGCAGGGATCAGGTTTGTGTCAAACCAGGATTGACTCGTGACACCCAGAATTCGGCAGACACGAAGGTGATATCACTAGCTATCTGCATGTATAGCAAAGAAACTGCAAATTTTAAAAACTCCTACTGCTGTTTCTGCTCAGAGATGCAGAGCACTGGCAAGAATGTTACTCTGAAACTCACGATAAAAAGAAAGCCAGCAAGTCAGCAAGCACGTAACTGCTATTACACCCATCGGAGTGCTCAGGTCACAGGGTAACCAACTGGCCCCAAATATGGGGGAGACGGGCACCTGCAGAATCTGGCATAATGCAAGTGATGGCTTCCTGGGCAAGACACAGCCAGACACTCATAAGGAGTTTGGCTGGGGTAACTGGTGAACTGGTAGAGGCCGCCCAGGTGTACACTGGTGACAGGTAAAAGCCCGGAGACCACGACTAGAGAGGAGTCTGCATTCTCTCCAAGGCTTTGCCACCACAGGCCCCACAGAAAAGATAGGGAGAGTCCCAGGGAGTCCCCTTCATGATGGGCTCACAGAAAAGATAGGGAGAGTCCCAGGGAGTCCCCTTCATGATGCAGGACAGCGAGAGAGCAACACATACATCTCCACAGAGGCCCTTCCTGTCTCCCCTGCAAAACAAAAGCCTTAATCTGTGTGTGGTGGGGAAGAGGGGAGAAGGCTTGAACATGGCGCCCTTAGGGACAGCTGGGGAAAGAAAAAGGGAAAAGCAAAGCCTCCACACCTGTGGGAGGAGCAGTTAAAACACTAAGGGGAGTGGATTAATGTAACCTTTGTAAACAAATGAGCGTCTGTGTGAAGCTACCACCATGCTTGGGGCTCAGAGCACTTCCTCAAGAATTTCTCTGCCATGACAACCTCAGCAGGCGATCAAGTCAAACTGCTTCTCCCAGACCCCCTTCCATCTTACCTTAATGTCTCTCACCCATGACTGAGCCCCTTTCAAATTATCTTCATCAATTTCAACAAGTTTTTCCTGCCAAGCAACTGCCTGAGCATCGAACTGCACAAAATTGAATTTCTTTTTATATTTCAGCTGTTCCTGTAAGAGACAATTATTATTTAACCATAAAACCACTCAAATGAAAGAAAATTTTATGACAGGTGATGTTTTGATAAATTTAAATCACTATGATATGTTTTCAGTCTAGAAGCTAAAAATTACATTCAATAGAGAAAGTCTTTTCTAGTACAAAAGGCATTTAAGTAAAATTTACACACAGTTTGGATACTAAATCTTTACAAGTGTAAATATGTATAAGTATATATTATATATATCACATATACATATAAGTTTATATATATAATGACATTAAATGTCTTTAATGCTGATATTGATGGTATACCAAATATGCACACTAAATCCAACATGCTTAAAGGAAAGGAAACCCAACACAGTGTCACATTTAGGTCACCCTCGTTTTGGTGAGGCCATTATTCCGTTACATATCTATTCACTTGCCTTCCAAGAGCCCATATTTCTCCAGCAGAGGTCTACCAAATTAGAAGCTGTGTTTTGTAGTTGTCAACACTCCCCACGATTATTTTCTGTGGTTAATACTCACATCAGCACCACCAGCGATCCCCGCTTCTGGGTGTGGAAACTCGGAGTTAGGAAATGTGGGCCGTGGCTTCAGGACCCACAACTCAGAGGCAGCACAGGTGCAGTAAGAAGGGGACACTCCTAATCACCAGCCTGCCCCCCTCCCACACCTCAGTGCTGGGGCCAGGGCACACAGCACCCTCATAAATGCTGAAGTTCACATTCAAACGCTGAGCTGATACATATCTGGCAAACCATGGAAGTGTGTGCACACAGCAGACTTCAGAAGAAAGAAAACCAGAAGCAATGGACAGAGAAATTCCCTAAGCAACGCATGAGTTAATAGAAGGGATCTGCTGAAGAGAGCTCTGCTTTCAAAGGAGAACTGAAGGTTCTCTAACGGCAGGAGGGAGCTTTCCCCTAAATGGCTTTCCTGTGGACTTCTGTGTGCAAAACTCGCCTGTGCCTCTCCCTTGACCATGGTAGAGATGTACCCATGATACACACAGGCCCACAAATGCATGAACTGATGGCTCCATCTAACCTGTATGAACTGGATAATCTTGTCCTTCACGAAGACCAATTTGTCTTTCATTGAGTGAGACGTATCAATGAGGACATAGATGCAATCGTTCCGCACTTTTCCAAAAAGGATTTGACTCCCATCCTGTAGCCATTTAATCCTAGGCAGGAAATAGGTTGCAAGTGAATGGATAAAGCCAATGGCAACAAGAGCATCTTCCTAAGAACTGAATGATACGTGTATGGAGGCCAGGTCTGTTTTGTATTGTTTACACACAATCTTCTGTGAGTCGATTACTCACTTTCAGGGGTTTCTGTGGAAAATCCTATATTTAGGCTGGCTGTCTCATCAGCCCCCCTCCACTGTCCATCATCAATCTAAGTAAAACAAAACTAGGAAAATCAATAGGACAGAAAAATCAATTCAGTACTGGGTTTTGAAGCCAAAAGTAAATTACCGCCAGTCATCTGAGAGTATGAAGCCCTCAGCTCTGACTCAGGCCATTTGCTCTCCCAGCCCTGTTGAATGCAGTCTAGCCAGTGATGCCAGCACATTTCTGAAGCTTATGGACAGTATCAAGCAACCCCAGCTCCCTATAACAACCAAGCATCAGGTGGCTGTATGAATAGGACTGCTTCTGGGATCAAGGCTCAGGCTCCCATGACAGGATGTAAATTAAGTGTGTGGCTACACGCAAAGCCTGAGGAAGGAGGAAGTGCAGAGGAAAAAATTATTTGAAACTGAGTTGAGTTCTGCAAGGCCTAGACAACTTGAATTTGTAGGACAAATACAGAGGATTGAATGAAATGAAATACGACATATCAAAATTTGTGAGAGGTGGCTAAAGTGGCAATCAGAAGAAAATTTATAAAATTAAATGCTTATATTAGAAAGAAAGAAAAGTCTCAAATAGGTGATCTAAGCATTCATCTTAAGAAACTTAAACCCAAAGTAAGGAGGAAAAAGGAAACAAAAAGATGAGAGTAAAAACAATGACATAGAAAGAAAACCCTATAGAGAAAAAAAATAAAACCAAAAGTTGGTTCTTTGAAAAGATGGATAAAATGGACAATCTCTAGCCAAGCTGATTAGAAAATGAAGATGACATAAATTACCAACATAATTTCTATGCGCATTTAAAGAAATTGAATACATAGTTAAAAACTTTCTGACAAAGAAAAACTCCAGGCTTCAGTGATGAATTCTACAAACATTTAAGGGAGAGATGATACCAGTTTGCCACAAAGTCTTCTGGGAAATAGAGGAGAGAAAACTTCGCAGAGAGCCTTGACACCTGGTGGGAGGAGGGGGTCAAACAGACCCAGCAGCTGCCAGGTAGAGTATCTTTTAAACAGCATCCTTTTTCCCAGAGCTGAAATCCAAATTACTCTCCCCAAAAGTCAACTGTAAAAGTATAAACAAAGGAGACTCCAGATACAAAGCTTACTTTATCTGAGTGATTCATTACTGGCTGGGTTCTGAGAAGCTGGGGCTCTGGAAAGTTAATATGGTGACAGACAAGGCTGTGCATCTTGTGGCTTTGTAACAGAAAACACACAAGGAGGGAGGGAATTCTCATTTCCAAGTGGCTACTGCAGGCTGGGTACTAGCCTAGACTCATTAGATTTAGTATCTCATCTAATCCATAGAATATATTGATAAATGGCACTATTATTCCCACTGTATAAATGAGGAAGTTGATACACAAAAACACTAACTAACTTGTCTCAGGTCACACAGCAAGTGGCAGAGCTGGATTAGAATCCATTTCTATCTGACCTCAGAGCCCATGCACCTAAATGGATTTGGTCTTTGTGGTCTAAAGCTGTCCCCTGGCATCAGGAGGTAAAAGCATGAAGGTAGATCATCCTCATGGGGCCGAAGTTGAAGTCACAGTGTTAGTACACCAGATTCATTAGCATCACCACACTTTATGAAACAGCAGAGTTGAGAGGGATCACATGAAGTTATTTTTAGCTGATTTCTAAACTACATACATACATATATATATTCTTGCATTGTATTCAAATATTTCACATTGTAAAAGCTGTCCTGAAATGTAATATTCGAGAGTACAGAAGACAGGTGTAATACAGCCTCAATATACCAGTGACCCACAAGAAATGCAAGACATGGGCAGCAGCCTTCTCCTTAGCTACCCCAATGATACACAACCTTTGTTTGTTGTTTTCAAGAGTCTGCACTGGCACCAAGGCAGCTTGGAACCTGAACACAAACAGCACCCTCTGTTATTAACAAAGAGGCCATTGGCAGACCATCAGGTGGCAAACTTAACTCAATACGCTTATTGGCCATTTCTCTTGGTTAAGCTTTTACCAAGAGGTCGAGCAGACTTGAATTTCAAGAGAGACTAGATCATTTGTACCCTCCCATAAACACACCAACCTCCTCTGGATCTGGGCCAGGACTGCGTGAATCCTCTCACTGTACCATGTGCACTTCTCCTTAGTGATGCAGACATGGACCAAGCTCCCATCCTTCCAAGGAGCGTGGATAAATCTGCTACAGTATTTTGCATGGACTGTTTTCTTTTTGGTCTCCTAAGGAAAGGGCAAAGAACAGAAGCCATTCAGAAACCATACAAAGAAGAAAAGTCTCCAGATGGCATCTCCATCTCTGCCTTATTTACTCAGCCCTTAGCACGCACTCCCATGGTAAATTCATTCAACTGTCGGTTCGACCAAATGTGACCTATTTGTGCTAGACGTCACAAACGATGCTCAGAAAGAAATGCACAATCCCATCTGTACCCCAGAGAAGATAGTGTATCCAGTGGGTAACACCTAGACAATGAGTGTGGATGAAAACGAGGTCTGAGGATGGCACTTTCGGCATTTAGAGGTTGGGGACATGGGAAAGAAGTAACAAAGAAGGCTGAGAAAAAATAGCAGTGAGGTAGGAAGAAACACAGGAGAGGTATTTTCTGCAAGTACAAAAACTTCAAGGAGGTAACCAACTATATCAAATGTTGATATTAGGCCAACTAAGAAAGAGACTGAGAATCAACACCTGGATTTAGTTATTCAGGTATGAGTGGGTTTTGGTGGAGGGGGGCCTTTGCCTGACTAGAGTGTGTTCAACAGAACATGGGGAAACCACAGAATTTTAGAGGGGGAATGTGGAGTTAAATTCTAAAGAGGAGAAGAGAAACGAGGCTAATGAGGTACAGACAGAGGCAACAGGGGGTCAAATGCTGTATTTTTAATATGGGAGAAATAACACTATGTTTGCATGCTGATGGGAAAGGTCTGGAGATGAGGGCAATATTGATGATGTGGAATAGAAAAGGGAGAAAGAACAAGTGAGGGACCAAATGGGTATCAGTGCACACATGGAGGTGCTGGC
This sequence comes from Pteropus medius, assembly GCF_902729225.1. NCBI lineage: Eukaryota > Metazoa > Chordata > Mammalia > Chiroptera > Pteropodidae > Pteropus > Pteropus medius. Next base: position 867,604 of record NW_024344433.1, read on the forward strand.
CTTGGACAGAAGCTAGGACAGTATAGCCATCCTAGAAGAAATAAGAGTAGAACATACAGGTGCAGATGATGGGAGATTTGTAAGATGGAGGCAGGTGTTCGTGGATGTTCACTTCCACATTCAGTGAAATAGAAGGCAAGGTCACCTGCTGACAGAGAGCATGGAGGTGAAGGTGTTGAAGTTTGAAGAGGAAGAAGAAGGTAGACATCTTGCAAAATGAGAGTCTGAGTGGATTGGGAGAGCACAGTGAGATTATAGGGCAGCACAAAGTTAGAAGTTAGAAGTCATGGATTTAAAGTGAAACCAAGCATTGTGACTGTGTTTTTCTCCAGTTTCTTCCACTGCAGTCAACTGCACAGGTATAAAGCAGAAAAGGCAGTAAGTTGAGATTTAACCAGGGTTGAGATTTTGCCAGAGGAGCGCAATAATGTGAGAGAAAACATAGTTGAGGACATACGAGAAGGACTGAGGATAGAGGAGACAGAGAAAAGGTGGTAGAAACAAATTCTACATCCCAGCAGGGTTGAAAGATTGGTGGAATTAATGACCTAAAAAAAGTGGTCAGATTGTGGATCTTTGGAATCAATGAAGTGGGTTATGATTACAAGACCAAGGGTATGCCTACAACAGGAAGGGGAGACATGGAGTGGAGGAGAAAGTTGTTGGAGGATGTCGGAGAAACGAAAGGTCAGGGTAAGGGATGTGCCATCCTCATGTGACTGACATCACTAAGACTTAAAACAGTTGAAGCCAGTGACAGTGAGCCAGAAGTTTACTGTCGGAGGCTTCACAAAGGATTGACAGAGATGACCTGGGGCTCAGTAGGTGACACCCACAGGAGGTGTAGTGGGTGGTACTTTCTGATGACATAGGAAGAGGGTGGGAGAAGGATCAAGAAACAGCAAAGAAGAGCAAGGAAGCCACCTCTGGGCCACAGGATGCTGGGAGAAAAACCAGGGTTCTCAAGAGAGAGAACTCAGACAAGCAAGTGAAGGAAACATCTCAGAGCACCTGAGGTTCTAGGGGGATTGCTTATGACTTCTAGCTCTGGAGGGCATGGTGCAGGGCTTCTAGGAGTCAGGGAGGAATAGAGGAGGAGGCTTGGAAGGGAGGTCCGAGCCACTCGGGGATGAGATTCAGGGGTCTGGCGGTGACTGGTGAGAACAGGGCTGAGGGCACGAAGAGACTGGCCCTGCTGTGGCCCAGGCAGTAGAGAGAGAACCACTGCTTCACCTCAGAGCAAAGATGGAAGGAGAAGGATGTCCACTCTCTCATTCTCACCCCGTTCCCGGGGATAGCACCCAAGAGAGTTCTCCCTACTCTCAACCCCATCACATGGAATCTCCCAGCTGTGCCTTGGGCACTCCCAACTAGAAAGTTATGTGAATACAGATGTCAGGCAGGAGAGTGTCAAAATGATAAAGAAAAGCACAGTGTGAGAGCAAAGCAGAGCTGAGTTCAACCTTGGATAGCAGGTGAGTTGCCTAACCTCTCTGAGGCCTTAAGACTTTTTCTCATGAGAGCACAAATATTCATCTTTTATCTAAAGCACATGGGCATTCCATAAATGTCTATTTCTGATTCACCATGTTTGCAATAACGGGAAGGAGGAAGGTAATGTCTACTGGGCGTCTCCTGAGCGCCAGGCACTGTACTCAGATATGCATTTTTTAATTTGGACTTTAACACCACTCACATTACAGATATGAGAGTGAGACTCAAATAAGTCAAATTATTTGCTCACTAGTCCATAATTAGTAACGGGTAGAAATAGCATTCACACCCAGGTCTTCTCATTCCAAATCTGGTGCACGTTCCACCAAACCACACTGCCTAGTACATAGTAAAGGCTCAATAAATATTTGTTAGAGGAATAAATAGTGAGACTAGCGTGGCTTTTTGAACATCAGGGCTGGCTTTGTACACAAGCAGCATAAATAACCATGAATAAGACTTCATGGGTGCCCCAAAATATTAAGTTACTAGATGTTGCCTAAAATGCCCTAATTAGAAATATATTTTTGTCTCCTCCTCCCACCTGGTCGTTTATCTTAGAAATGCTACACAGCAAGGCCTTTTTTGTCATAGATGTAGAGTTTCCTAGATTCATACCTACCAACCAGTTTTTAGAGTTAAAAGGTTAGGGAGTCCTAGACAGTGGGAGGGATATTGACCTATTTCACAGCCTCAGTTTCTCCCTACCTTATATACATCACAATTTTAGTCATAAATCCAGTTTCGGATATGTAGCCCCAAATAGTAAAAAAATGGTCCCCTTTTCATCATTGTGAAAGAGGGCAGCTGTACTATATACTTCTCAACTTTCAGTGTATTATTATTTGTTAGCACAAGAAATTTGAGGTGAAATTTCCCATTTGTAAGCCTGATTTGTCAAATTGCCCCCATAAAATTTCATTTAAAACTGTCAAGAAAGAACAAAGAGAAAATCAGTATTAGAGATAAGCCTGAGTGTACCACCACACTGTCACAGTAAGCTATGTTCAAATGGACAGGGATTCATATCTTTCAGTATCCAGGGCCTAATGCATTTTAAAAATAAAAATTTAGTTATGAATAATTTTCTGAACTAATGACATATCTGAATAATGTCCACAAAATCAGAAGACTGTACTGGGCCAGGAAACGAACAAATGAGATTTCCCTGTAATGCAGCAATTATTCTGTGTCCCAGTGTCTGCACCAGGAAACAAGTCTTACGTCAGTGCTGCATTTTTCTAATTCAATTTTTATATTTTCTTCCTTGTAGTTTTGTCAACACATGGCAGTGAGAGAGCAAAAACACAACATCATGTGGCTGTTATACTCCAAAGGAAAGAGCCCTTCCCCAGAGGGTAAGGAGCCCTGTGGCCAGATAGCCCAAGGAGTGTCCGAGACTGGGTTTTCACCTCTGAATTGACAGACATCTCAGTGGCAATCTTGACACTGAATCAGAGCCTTAGGGAATATGTAAAGCTGCCTGCATTTGAAAAAGACCTTGACTTCCTCTCCCAGTTGTTTGCTCTGTTGCTGGCATTTCAGCTTTCACTTCACAGTGTGTAACTGGGCCTTTACTATCTTCTAAAAGAGATTTCTTTCAGTTTTACAAATTTAGAATATTTCTCAGCCCAATTTTTTGTTTCATATTGTGACACATTTTAGTCTTTCCAGAATTCTAAACTAGTCTTTCCATAATTCTAAGCTCTGAAAGTCTTCCGTGTCCTGTTCTACACATCAATGTTTCTTGAAGTGTGGCCCTTGGATCAGTAGCTTCACTTCATCTAGGCATTGTTATCAATGCAGATTCTTGGCAGCCCCCTCAAACCCATTGGCTCCTGCACTAAAGTTTAGGAGCCACTGCAACAGGTCATTATCCTTCCGTTGTGAGCCAGTCGAGAAGCTGTATTCCTTTCGGACCCACTGGCACCATGAAACTACAGCTTTCAAAAGTTTTCCCACCCTTCTAGGGCTGTAACCCCTTAGAGAATCTGATTTTATATTTACTATGAATCCACAAAATACAGACTGGCAGTCCCTAGACTGATGTATCTTTAAGACAGTGACAATATAAGAGGACCCTAGAAATGTCTGCTTGGGGCATATTCACCAGCAATTTCTCTCTTCCATTCAACATCAGGGCTTAAAGGGCTTCTCTTCTGACACACTGTTGAATAATTCTAAGAGTCATAATGCCTGAATTTCTACGAGCCCAGCTCCTGGCTTATGGATAATTATTGTATGATTCACTTATCTCTAGAAACCATTCTCAGACTAAATCCCCACTCCCATAAGCACAACTCAGAGCCACGGATGGTGAGAAGCAGAGGGGCACCCTTCTACGCGAAAACCCCATTCGGTTTCCTCTATGCTACCTTCAACCTTGGTCCTGCCCTGGGCTCTGGTCTCATGAAGGCCACACCCACCCAGGGCACTGAGAGAAGGCCACAGCCCTGCAGGATGCTCGTCACTTACCGCATTTGTCTGCGTGGACTCATTCTCAGGTTTGGTTTTTATATCAACAACTCCGTCAGCGTGGCGGAAGGAGCACTCAGCAAGAACATCATAAAATGACAGTTTCTGGGCTTTTAAGCCATATTTCTGCAGCCACTTCTTGGAGTCCCAGGTGTCTTCTAGATTTGATTCGTTCGGAACAGAGGTGGCTCCAGATTCTGTTTTTAGAATCACAGCTCATCAGCCATCCATATCACACAAACCATTTGTATTTCACCCCACCTCAGTATTTACCAAGCAGAAACTGTTCTCTGTTAAACCACATTCTTTTCGGGAAGTACGCATTCCAAAGCAAGACTGGTAGAGAGCTGGGTCACAAGACAGAAGGCAGAAATCTGATGCTTTTCACCCCACAGTCCCCTCTGTCTAAGTTGACTGGCACCATGCACAGGTGGAGATGGCCAACAGATCAAAGCTGTGTGTCGTGAGAGACTGAAACTTGGGGTCAGAAGCTCTGGGTTCAATTTCTGCCTCCATCACTTACTAGCTTGGGTTAGTCACTCCACTTAACCTCCCCGAGCGTCAGCAGAATTCTTCGCCCGCAGATGGCATCTGCTGGGTCTTCCTAGATGTGTTGGAGTAATTCAAGGGGAAAAGTCATGTGGAAGTGCTTTGTAACAAGCAGGGAGAAGTTGGGGCATGTAACCTGCACTGAGGTGGGAATGAGTCAACCCTGGAAGGCTAGCAGGCTGCCTCCCAGAGCTTCCCTGTTAACTTGATGGATTTATCCTGACTCAGAGCCTGGTCCTCAACTCTGCAGGTTCAGAATCTTCACATGTCAGTTCTGGCCCCAGGAGTTGATCTATGGCAATTCACCTTGGTCAGATTCCCAGGATAAAGTATAACCCAGAAGGCCAACTGCCCAAATATCCCCAGCCTTAGGAACAGACCCTTGGTGTTTTCCAAAGCTTTCCTGTACTCTCTAAGTGGTAGGAGGTATTATGCTGTATGAGCAGAAAAAAAAACACAAAAGCCAGCTATCATACAAGCAGAAAAGTATTTATCTTGGTGGCTCAAAACTCTTGCTGCCATCTGAGAGAGACCAGGGTATCTGAGGGAGGGAGATGGGCACCAAGAAGGCAAGCAGATCTGAAGCTGAGGAGGAGGAGGCATGGGTAGCTGGAACTGACTTGTACTGGCCCATGAGAGCTGACGGCACCTCTCTTGCCAGCCCCATGCTCAGTGGTAGCATATCGCTGGGGGAGCGGGGGGGTGAAATTGACCATGCTGGGAGTATTCACGGAATTTAGAAATCAGCAAATATTACAAATCGGGGCTTTTTTAATTCCAGAGAGTGGATCAGTAAACATTTATCTGCATGCCTGCTGGAAGGAAGGCAGAAGGGACCCTGAGCTTTCAGCCCCACAGAAGGGACAGCACAGCACTAGAAGGACCGCGAGGTGCTGGGCAGAGGTGGGTTTTTATTGAGCGTACTACTGAGTATTAGGTCCACCAGCTCTACAGAGTTTATTACCACTTAGATCTGTGGTTCTAACTCTGCACACTGGAATCCTCTGAGGAGTTATAAAAATACTGATGCCTGGGCCCCATTCATTAGATTCTGTTTTAATTGGTCTGGACACTGGGATTTTTCAAAGCTTTCCAGATGATTATACCATGCATACAAACTTTGCACTTGGGGTAAGACGAAAAGAGCTTTCTAAATTATGAGTTGGTGATTCCATCGGTTATGCTTCCACCAGACACAGAGTCAAGTCAAATTATACTTTTAATTAAAAAGTACTGCTCACTATTAGGGAACAAAAATATGACCCATACTTGCCCATTACTATATTTAAGGGAATATATAATTAGAATAAGATTTGGAGACATAAAACACTTTAGAGCCAACTGCTCTCAATAATAGGTAAAGTATCTGTCCATTAATTCTATATGTGAGCCATGTCCTCAAATATTAATAGAACACTTTTTAAATAACACATTCTGAAATCTATTGGAGCTGGAATACCTTAAGAATACCTTGTTTTTGGCTTTTGAACTTTAAACCAACCTGGCATGGAAAGCCCCTTTAGGTACCATCCACAATACCAGCACTTGGTTTCTATGTGACTCGCAAAGTGTCCTCTCACCCTATGCAGGGAGCTCCGATCAGAGTCTTCCCAGAGCTTCTGATGCCCAAGTTTCCTCTGCACATTCACCTGCATCATAGGGAAGCAGGACAAAGAGGACGGAGTCATTTCATCTGTGGAATCAGCCTCTTGAGAAATTCTTTGGGTGGCCACTTTGTCTGATGATTGTTAATTACATTCTGAGTCTCTGTCGCCTCTTTGTTCCTACTTTATTATCGCCTCCCTTTATTCTGATCAGTAGGTGTAGAAGAAAGTAAATTTTTCATTCAATGATTTCCACAGCAACACACATACTGTCACATCCTGCTCTGTTTTCGGTTGCCTTTTTTTAAAAAGCCCTTTATCAATGATAAATTCCAGCTTACCATAAAATAACTTCCTGAAAAAAAAAATCAAACCAATTTTAACAAGATTGTTTAAAGAATCTACCTTCTGACTCCTTCTAGCTTCATCAAGGATCAGGCAGGGCAGTTTAGGGCACGACTCAGACTCTAATCACCCTCCAAAAAGGGGGCTGGGAGGAGATCCCAAAGCAACCTGAACTTCATGCAAAAACAGCCTAAGTGCTCCAAAGCTGAAGACAGTAAAAGAGGAAGTCTTTTCACTTTCAGTGTGTATTGTACCAATTAGTAGCTGAGCCAAATTTTGCCCAGTGGGTCAGTGGGAAGGGCCTTGTCAGGTCATCAGAGTCACTTGCTGAGGAGTTCTTTCCATTTCTCTGCAGTTGTCTTAACAAGAGCCTTACACAAATTCTCACCTCCAGAGCCCAACATAATAAATACCTCCATTTATTAGAGATGTGAGCTCACAGTTCATCCTGGTTATACTAATTTCTTTTCCATGTGTTACATTGCTAAGGAGTTTCTGTCAGTTACAACAAGAGGAAAACATGGCAGACCACACCTATGCCACAGAATTACCTGGCATGGTCTTCTCCGTCCTAGTTAGCAATCTCGGAACATGTTTTAATGAGTAAGACCTACTGGCCAATGCTTTTGAAACATCACTGCTGCAGCCAAGGCCAAATGACAAATTGAGCACAGTGTATCAGTGTCCACTGATACCCTCAGGGTACAGTTCCTGAGAGTCTCATAGCCACCAAGGGTTCACTACCACCACAACTGCCTGTCCCACAGTGATGAATGGTCTCACGTGTCTACTTGGCTGGGCCACACTACACAGATACTTGGTCAAACATTATACTAAACATTTTTGTGAAGATGTTTTTTAGCTGAGATTAACATTCAAGTCCATAGGCTTTGAGTAAAGTAGATTGTCCGCCTTACACGAGTGGGCTTCCCCGCTCAGTTGAAAGAGTACAGAGAAAAAAGACTGACCTTCCCTGAGGAAGAGGGGATTCTGTCAGCAGTCAGCCCGTGGACCTGGACGACAATGCCAGCCCTTCCCTGGGTCTGCAGCCTGCAGCCTGCTCTGCAGATTGTGAACCTGCCAACCCACGCATTCATGTGAGTCATTTCTCTCTCTGCCTCTGTCTCTATACACGCACACACACATCCTATTGGTTCTGTTTCTCTGAAGAACCCCGACTAACACAGCCATCTTCCTCCACTGAAAGTAACTTGTCCAGTGCCTCATTCCTGCCATGCCAGGCCCATGTGACTTTTAAGGGAAGCACCACCAGCTAACGAACAGACTAGAGCCCTATATGGAGCCAACCTCAGAGAGCATCAGGGTCAACATTTCCCACGCTGTGTTCCACAAACATATGTCCACTGTATGGGAGTTGACATAACTCAGAAAGAGGGTTCCTTCGCAAAAAGTTTGGGGAGCTTGAAGCTAAACAGTTTCAACAGGTTCTTTATCATAGGGCTTACTCGAGCCTTTGACAGAGGACACAGCAGTGGGGCCGCCATAAGCAGAGGCATAAATGGCATTTCCTAAAGTTAGTTAGTCCCAGACCCTCTCCACACAGAACATTTTGGAGGGCTTACATTTGATAGACGACAGTTTGGTACACACTGCCCAACATTTCTGTTATCACAGGTACCATAAGATACTAACCCAGCCCTTGCCTGCCACAAGGGAACTGGCATGGGAAATGGATGCTGTGAAATTAGTTGAAAAGGAAAAGGTTCAGATGTCTGACAGAAAGAAAGAAAAAATATTATTCTACAAGTAGGAAGAATGTTTAAACTACATCACATGCAACTGGCCACTGAGGAATAAGGAGCAATAGGTTAGTGACAAACCTGCACAAAGGCTGAGAGGAAACCACTAGTGGAGCACAGACTACAAGAGAAGAATTTTGAAAACCACATTTTCATGTATCTACATCTAAAATGACATTTAAAATAAGCCGAAAATAGTTCAGGGTCAGTGACGTAGGAAGAATATTATACCTCAGGCAACTATTTCTTTAAAAATAGTGTGACCTGGCTAAATAAACAAGTCAATTCAAGATGTTTCGTATAAAGTGAAAAAATCAAGATTGAGAACTGAGAAAAGAATAAATGGACTTTGAGAACTTTAGATTAAGAACCTGAAATTCATGTCACAGGGAGAATGGGAACTCTGCAACAGAGTGGGAATACTGGAATTAAACCAAGACAGAAATCTGAATCTGTTCCCTTCAGAAATTAAAATATTTGCCACTTTTTTGATCTTGTATCACCATCACCAAGGTATTTTTTTTCACTTTTAGTCAGCATATTTATTTCTTGTATTCTTTAAAAAATTGTTGAGATATAATTCATATACTATAAAATTCACCCTTTTAAAGTGTACCATTCTGTGGTTTTTGGTTTATTTACATGGTTGTGCAACCATCACCACTATTTAATGCCAGCACATCTTCATCTTTTGAAAGAACTAACTTTTGGTTTCTTTTATTTTTGCTATTATTTTTCTATTCTCTATTTCATTTATTATTCTCTAATTTGTATTATTTCCTTCATTCCACATGCTTTCAGTTCAGTGTCTTCTTATTCTAATTTCTCAAGGTAGAAGGTTAGTTTATTAGAGTTCTTTTTTTTCTTTTTTAATATAGGTGTTTACAGCTATAAATTACTTTGTACAAACTGCTTTAGCTGCATTGCCTAAATTTTGACAAATTAAGTTTTTGGTTTTAATTTACCTCAAAGTATTTTCTAGTTTTCTTTTTGATTTCTTTCACCTATTTTTATTTAGGAGTATGTTGTTAATATACACATATTTCTCAGTTTCAAAAAAAAAATCCTTGTTATTGATATTCAGTTTCATCCATTGAGGTTAGAGAACATATTTTGTATTATTTCAATCGTTTTAAATTTATTGTTGTGGTCTAACATATGATCTCTTCTGGAGAATAATCAGTGTGCATTTGAGAAGAATACATACTCTACTGCTGTTACATGGAGTATTCCATAGATATCTATTTGGTGTAGTTCATTTGTTGTGTTGTGAAAGTTTTCCATTTCATTATTGATCTTCTCCCTAATTATTCCATTCACTATTGAAAGTGAGATACGGAAGTCTTCGACAATTATTATTGAACTATTTCTCCTTTCAGTCAGACAGTTTTTGCACCATACATTTTGAGGATCTATTTTTAGGTGCATATATATTTATGATTGTTATAACTTCTTGGTAAACTGACACTTTCATTATCATCAAATGTCCCTCTTGCAAAAAATATTGTCTTAAAGTCTATTTTGTTTAAAATTAGTAGAGCCACTCCAGCTCTTCAATTGTTTCTAACTGTATGGTATATTATTTCCATCCTTTACTTTTATTCTATTGCATCTTTCAGTCTAAAATGTGTCTTTTATAGAGCATATTGCTGGATTATGTTTTTTTAAAATGCATCCTGCATATCTCTGCTGTTTTATTGAAGTATTCGATCCATTTTTATGTAATATAATAAATAATATGGCAGGATTTACACATGTCATTTTTCTATATGTCTTAAATCTTTTTCATTCCTCTATCACTGCCTTCTTTTGTGTTAAAAAGATATTTTCTAGGATACTGCTTTAATTCTCTTGGCATACATATATAATATTTAGTTACATATATTTAGTTATATATATAAGTATATATATTTAGTTATTTTCTTAGTGGCTTCCCTCAGGATTACAATTAACATTTTATCACAACCCAGCTGGGATTAATACCAAATTAATTTTAATAGTACACAAAAGCTTTACACCTTCACATGCTACCACCCTAGTCCCAGATGCCATAATCTCTCATCTATTCCAACATCGTAACTCTCTTCCCTCATCTTTGCTTGGTCCTTCCCTTCCAATCTGCTTCCCACTCAGTAGCCAAAATGATTATTTTTCTAAATGCAAATCTGATTTTATCATTCCCTTGCTTAAAATCTTCCAATGGCTTCCTGCTGATCTGAAATAAAAGACTGACATCTCATACCATGGCTTCCAGACCCAGCATGAGCTAGTCCTTTCCAGATTCATCACAGGCCAATTGCTAACTTAAACTCTGAGCTCCACACTCATTTTTAAAACTCTTCTAAAGTGCCATGCTCCTCCTTGCTTCAGGACCCTTGCATGTGATGTTCTTCTGCCTGGTATATATTCTCTTACCTTTATTCCTTCACCTCATTAACTTACCTCCTCAACTCTTACATATCAGCTCCAATATCATTTCCTCAGCAAAGCTTTCCTTGACTCCAGAGAATAACTCAGAAACTCACATTTTTACTTAGTTATTCTACCCCAGTTGGTAATCATACTTCTCTGTGAATCTAGTTTTCTACCCTTCCTGAGCAAGAAATAGTACAAGGTCCTGCTTTATGAGGGCCCACTCCATGTCTATTTTATTCATCATTATACTCATTATCTAGCACAGAGCTACATATAGTAACTGCTCAATAAATGAAAGAATAAATATATTAACATTTTCTTAAGTGATCATTATATTCTAACAATAAGCCTGCACAGTTTTAAGTGTTTTACATGTATTTCCTCATTTAATTCTCAGCCCAGTGGGGTAGGTATTATCATTATCATCCTAATTTTACAAATAAGGAAACTGAGGCACAGATAATAAATGTCTTGCCTAGGGTCACATAGGAGCAGGCAGAACCAGGATGAATATCTTTCTAACTCCAAACTTGTGTACTTCACCATCACCCAGGACTACAGAGAAATCTGGCTGGTTATTTTAATACAATGACAATAAAAAATCAGGATTGTCCCTCTCTCCATTTGTTCAAAAATAAGTGCTCAAAACTCCTGTGGAGATCCTGGTTGGAACTCCCTGCAGAGCCTGAGTGAGCCTCTAGCCCCCCTTCCTTGTCTTTTGTCACTGAGTCTGATATTTTGAAGCAACCAAGTATTCAGAGTCCAATCTTGGCATGGCTACACAACACAATTACACTGATTATCTCCAGTGGGTCATAAAATGGCTGTGAAGGTTATTCAAAATAAAAAATTCCTGAAATGTTTTCAGCTGAATATTATCCAAATAAATGTAAAGTTTCCTTAACTTTGGACGAATTCTTGAATGTTTTGTGAGAAAAACCTTCTTCTCATTTGAGAGTCACACCTGGCACACACAGACACACATACAAAGAACGCTCAAACACACCAACTCTGAACAGTTCAGCCTCTCAGGAGTGACCTACATCCTCCTTGTTTATTAACAGCTGGGTTAACATATAATCAACGTATGATAAACAATACACATTATTAGTACAAACTGATAAGTTTTGGCATATGTATGATTAGATTTATGTCTATCATCTTGCTATTCATTTCCTTTTATCTTTTTTTCTGACAGCTTCCTATTTTTAATTTTTTTATAATACTTTGTATGCTCGTTTTGTCATTGAGTGGTTATTTTAGGTTTATAGTATACATTCTTAATGTATCATGGTCTGACTTCAACTGATATTACACCACTTCACAAATAGTATAAGAAACCCACAACAGCATACTTCCTTTTCTCCCCTCTTGAATTTTATTTTGCAGTTCAGTGGTTTATTGTTGTTTTAATTGTGGTAAAATGTACATAACACAAAATTTACCATCTTAATCACTTTTAGGTGTGAAATTCCATGGCATTAAGTACATTCACATTGTTGTGCAACAACCACCACCTTCCATCTTCAGAACGTTTTCAGTATCCCAAACGGAAACTCTGTACACATTAAATAATAATTCCCCACTGCCCCAGCCCCTGGTAACCACTAATCTACTTTCTTGCTCTACAAATTTGAGTATTCTAGGTACCCCATATAGGTAGAAACACACAATATTTGTCATTTTGTGTCTGGCTTATTTCACTTATCATAATGTCTTCAAGGTATATCCAAGTTGTAGCATATGTCAGAATTTCCTTTCTTTTTAAGGCTGAATACAATTCCACTGTATGTATATACCACATTTTGTTTATCCAGTGGCCATATGGGTTATCTTTGAATAATGCTGCTATTCCTCTGATAGTTTTTATGCTATTATTGTCATATGCTTTACTTATACATATGTTATAGACCCCACAGCACACTGTTATTACTTGTGTTTAAACAATCTTTTAAATATGTCTAAATAGAAAAATATCATATATTTACCCACGTAGTTGTTTCTGGTGTTCTTTATTCTTTTGTATTGATTCATATTTCCCTTCATTTTTCCATAAAAAAGTATCATTCTCCTCTTGCCTAAGTGATTTCCTCTAACATTTTCGGCAGTGCAAATGTGCTGATAATAAATTCTTTCAGCTTTTATATGTGTGAAAACATCTTTTTTGCTTTGGTTCTTGAAATATATTTTCATGGAATATAGAATTCTACATTGAAAATTTAAGGTACTGAATGGAAAAAAAAAAAGATGTTTCTCCACTATCTCTTCACTTACAAGAAATCTGCTGTCATGCTCACCTTCATTCCTTTGTACATAACATGCCTTGTTTTCCTCTGGTTGCTTTTAGGATTTCCTATGTATTAGTTATCAGTTTTGAGCAAATTGGTTGTGATGTCCCTTGGTACAGACTCCTTCATTTTCCTGTACTTGCCATTTATTGAACTCCTTGTATCTCTAGGTTATAGTTTTCACCAAATTTGGAAATTTTTCAATCTTTATTTCTCTAAATATTTTTCTCTCTTCTCCTCTCCTCGAGAATTCCACTTACATGTATATTTGGCCACTTAAAGTTGTCTCACAACTCACCAATGCTCTGTTTGTTAGTTATTTTTTGTTCATTTTTTTTTCTTTTTATTATTTTTTTGTGTCTCATTTTGGATAGTTTCTATCGCTATGTCTTCAAGTTCACTAATCTTTTTTTCTAGCCATGTCAAACTGCCATTAATCCCATTTAGCATGTTCTCATCTAAGATATTTTCTTCCCTAAAAGTTTCTATCTCTAAAAGTTCAACATGTACCTTTTTTTTATATCTCCTCTATCCTTACTTAACTTTTTGAACATATGAAATCATTATAACAACTCTTTGAATGTCTTTTCCTGCCTATTCTAATGTCTGTGTCAGTTCCCAGTCAGCTTGATCGATTGATTCTGAAGGTGAACACTTCCTGTTCCTTTTCTTTTCATGTCTAGTAACTTTGATTGGACATCAATCATTGTGAGTTTTACCTCATTGGGTATTGGAGGTTTCTGTATTATTATAAATCTTCATGAGTTTTGTTCTACAATGCAGTTGAGTTACCTATGAAGAGTTCCTTCCTTTCATGTCTTGCTTTGATGATTTCTTAGGAGAGCCCAGAGGTCAATTTAAGGCTAGTCAGTCCCCATTACCAAGGCAAGACCTTCCCAAGTAGCCAACTCAGTGGTGTCCCGAAGTTATACATTTTCTAGTCAGGCTGGTGAGAACAGGCCATGTGTGAGCACCGAGGCTTTTCTTTCTAATTTTCTTTCCAATGACTCTTTCTCAGTCTCAAGTAATTTCCTCACGTAAATGAGCTGATTAGAACTGAGCTGAATTCTCAAGGGAAACTCTCTGCAGATTTCCAGAGTTCTCCCTCTGTGCACCTTTCTCCTCTCTAGTACTTTGTTCTGTGAAATCTAGATATCTTGGTCTCCCTGGACTCTTCACTCTGGCTTCCAAGCTCAGAAATTTGCTGTGCTTCAACTGAGGTCCTTGTCCCCATACCATGGCCTGGAAACTCTAAGCATTAAGCTGGGACAATCATAGAGCTCGCCATGAATTTTCCCTGTATTTCAGGGTCCACTGGCCTTAATTGCTAGATGTTCAACGTCTTGAAAAACCATTGTTTCATATACTTTTGTTAGTTTTTCCCCCCCAGGGAATTCTTTTTTATTCCAGGTTTATTGAAATATAATAGATAATTAGTTGCTCATATTTACATTATACAATTCAATGAGGTGGTTTTTTTTTTTTCAGTTATAGTTGGGATACAATACCAGTTTCAGTTGTAAAGCCTAGTGATCAGAGATCCACATAACTCACAAAGTGATCACCCCACCAAATCTAGTACCCCTCTTCCCCCTTACATATTACAGCATCATTAACTATCTTCCCCATGCTACACTCTGCATCTCCACATCAGTTTTGCAACTATCTGTGTGTACCTCTTGAATACCTTTGTCTTTTTGCTGTCCCTCTTAACTCCCCTCTTATCTAGTACCCCTCAAAATATTCTCTGTATCCATTAATTTATTTCTGCTTTTGTTGTTGTTGTTTATTTTGTTCTTTGGATTCCACATGTTTGTGAAATCATGCGATTTTTGTCTTTCTCTATCCAATCCATTTCATTCAGTGCAATATCCTCTAGGTCCAACAAGGCAATATCTTTTTCCATCCCCTTCCTTTTAGTCTGTTTGTGTCTTTTAATCTGAAGTGACTCTCTCGTAGGCAGCATATGTAGGGTTCTTGTTTTCTTATCCATTCAGCCACTCTAGCTTTTGGTTGGAACACTTAATTCTTATCCATTTGAGGTACATGTTGATAGGAATGTAGTTATTATCATTCTTTATTCCTGTTTTTGATACATGTTTTTTCTTCTTAAAGATGTCTCTCCAACATTTCCTGTACTACTGGCTGGGCGTTGATAAATTCCTTTAGCTTATTTTTGTCTGAGAAGTTCTTTATCTGTCCTTTGACTCTTGGTTGTAGATCCTGGTTTTTCATCATGCTGAATATTTTGTGCCAAGCCCTTCTGTCATGCATGGTTTCTTTTGAGAAATCAGATGCCAGTCTATGGGTGCTCCCTTGTAGGTAACCAACTGCTTTTCTCTTGCTGCTTTTAAGATTCTCTCTTTGTATTTAACCTTTGGCATTTTAATTATGATGTGTCTTGGTGTGGGCCTCTTTGGGTTCCTCCTTCTTGGGACTCTCTGAGCTTCCTGGGGTTGTATGTCTAATTCCTTCACCAGGTGAGAGAAATTTTCCATCATTATTTATTCAAATAGCTCTTCAACTTCTTGTTTTCTTTCAGGTACTCCTATGACCTGGATATTTTTACATTTAATTGTGTCCTATAGGCTACTTAAATTATTATTACAATCTTGGCTTCTTTTTTATTGCTATTCTGATTGAGTGTCCTTGGCTTCCCCATCCTCTATATCAGTGGTTCGATCCTCTTCTTTATCAACTGTTTATTCCACTTAATATACTCTTTATCTAAGATAATGTGTTCTTCATTTCTGACTGATTCCTTTTTATAATTTCAGTTTTAATGTTTTTATCCCTTTGTTAAAGTTCTCACTGAATTCATCTACACTTCCCCTAAATTCATCGAGCATCTTTATAACCAGTGTTTTGAACCCCATATCTGTTAGATTGCTTGACTCCATTATTCCTGGATCTCTGTTTTGTTCTCTCATATGGTTTCTGCTTCTCTGTCTCCTCATTTTGGCTGCCTTTCTGTGTCTGCCACTATATACTGAGCAAAGCTCCTAAGTCTCCCAGTCTTATTAGTGAGGCTTTGTTTACTAGGTGTCCAGTGACACAGTCCTGAGAAGGGTTCAGATGCAGGCCAGGTTTAGCCCCAGCATGTGCTTCTTGCCACCTGTTAAGATTCAGCTAGCAATCCACAGATGCTGTGCTTATAGTTACTTTAAGAAACCACACCAGAAACCAAGGCCAGCTGCCACCAGTGTGAGCCTTGGTGCTGCTCCAAGGATGGAGCACCTGACTCACTGAGGATACACCTGGATATGACTTGGGTGGGGCCGTGAGTTGGGGGAGGCAGAGTTTCAGGGAATCCTCTGGGCAGAGCGACCTCTGTTATCTAGTGTGATGACATCTCAGCTGAGGAAGCGCTGTGTCCACACACTGGAAGAGGGGAGGGCTCAACAAAGGAATAATGGATACTGCCAGCACTTCTGTCCAGGAGAATGCCTCACCTCCAGCCCTCGCTTCAACAACACTGTAAGTCTTTGGCGCCCCCCGCGCGGCATCCCCAGCACTGGTACTTAGAGCAAGTCCGTCACCTCAAAAGTCCGCTGGCGGACATGGTCCCTTTAAGAGACGTCTGCAGCTGCCAGC
The DNA here is from genome assembly GCF_902729225.1 of Pteropus medius. Taxonomy (NCBI): domain Eukaryota; kingdom Metazoa; phylum Chordata; class Mammalia; order Chiroptera; family Pteropodidae; genus Pteropus; species Pteropus medius. The sequence continues at coordinate 884,128 of NW_024344433.1, forward strand.
TGCCACTGCCATAGCATTTGTCCCACTCAGCCACTCGGGACCATGTTCCAGGGTGATTTCTTATTTCTCTCTCTAGTTGCAGGACTTGTTCATCTAGATCTCAGGCGACTTTCCTTGTTGTTTGTTCTGTGATTCTGTCATAACTTTGATTTGGTCACAAGAGGGATAAACAAAGTCTCTATCATCTACGCCATTTTTTTTACCTCTCCTCCCAAGGGAATTCTTCTGTCCTGCTCTTGATAATTAAAAGAGGACAAAATTACCAGTGTCCGTAGTGACTGGCCTCATTGTTTTCTTATCCCAGGCATCAGGCTGATGAGTCATCCCTGCCAGAAACTGGCCCTATGGTTACAGGTGCCAGTTGATCCCAGAACCAGTGTGCCCAGCCTAAGGGGCACATGGGAGCTGTTATGCCCAGGAGGCAAGTCTTTGTCTAATTCACATGAAGGCTCCATATGCAATGGCAGCCCACATGATCTCCCCTCTGACCCTTCCTCTTTTAAGATGACTACCCCATGTCCTCTGGCCTGCAGGCCCTGAGCAGCCAAACACAGGGGATGGCCACTGCCTTCACGTGACACAGACACAGGGTCTTTGGCTGACACAGCATTTTCCTCAATAACACTGGGTTGTGGGTGGCAACTGAAGCAGGTCAGATACTCCATGTGTGGCCTCTGATGCCAAACAAAGCAAGGTTACAAAATTTCGAGGGGTATCTAACACTGGAAAGGACCTGGCCAAATTTTCCTTTTTAAATAAAAGTAGTACATTTGAAGCATCTTTTGAAAAATTATGCTTAGAGTTATTTCAGTTTTTAGTTTTTGGGGCTTTTTTTTTTTTGGTGGGGGGGTAGATCTAAAGGAAGTAATCTGATCTATCCTTCTATCAATTACAGAGGCCAATAACTCTTCTGTTTCCCTTAGGAACAACATCTAAAAGCCTTCTGTTGACCCTTAAGATTAACTGCCTCAAGCTTAATACTGCCTGTGTCAGTCTACTCAAGCTGCTATAACAAAACACTATAGATGGGGGACTGAAACAACAGAAATTGATTTTCCCACAGTTCTGGCAGCTGGAAGTGTAAGATCAAGGTGCCCGCAGTGTTGGTTTCTGTTGAAGCATCTCTTTCTGGCTTATAGACAGCCACCTTCTTGCTGTGTCCTCACACAGCTTTTCCTCTATGCACTCTTGAAGAGAGTTCTTTCTCTTCTTATCAGGACACCTGTCATTTTGGATTAAGGCCCCACCCTTATGATCTCATTTAACCTTAATCACCTCCTTAAAGGCCCTGTCTCCAGGGGGTTAAGGCCTCAACATATGAATTTGCAGGGAATACATACAGTTCCGTCCATAGCACCCCCACAACCAAATAGCAGCAGGGTCACCATTCTCTCTGCCTGGCATGGATATTTACTTCAGCCTATGTCTGCCTGCTTCACTTTCATTCTCTCAGGATGAAAGAGGACTGTCTGGGTTCTAGACTCTAAGCTTTCTGAGTGGGGTGTCACTATAAGTGAGAGACCCCTCCAGACAAGGCTAATTAGGCCCCTGCTTGGGGACCCCAGAGAGCTGGTTCTGACAAAGCAATAGCAGCTGCTTCTTCTCAGGGTCAAGTCAGATACCCAGTCACAGAAAAAAGTCCCTGTCACCAGAAATTTATCAAGTTGCACAGGGCAAGCTTGCCCAGGCCCTCGATCACTTCCCCCACTACACATGTCCCCTTCTCCATTTCTCTTCTTCAACTGCATCCCTGTTCTCAGCCAGCCTGGTATCCTTGCTCTCCTTCCACATGACACCTATAGTGCAGGCAGGGTACCAGAAGGCAATACAACCAGGCAGAGGTTCCCAAACTTTGTTGCATCTTAGAATCACCTGGGGAGTTTTCAAAACTCCCGGTGTGCAGATCACATCCCATACGGATTAATCAGAACATCTGGGGTAGGCGCCAGATGTCGGTACTTTTATTGATGGACTAGGTTTGAACCCCAGCTTTATCACTTCTAGCTGTGTGGCCTTGCATAACCTTGAGGGTTACTTATCCCTAAATGAAAATAATAGTAGCACCTATTTTATAAGATTGTGGGAAGGATTAAATGAGCTAATATTTGTGAAGAGCCCCAAAGGGTGCCTGATGTGTAAGGTACATGCTGTAAGAATTAACTGCTATTATTACCAGGGGTGCCCCGAATGAAAAAGTGTCCTACAGAGGAAGTCCTTCACTGACTCAAGTGCTCAGGCAGGAGAGTCAGTCTACTGACCATCCCTCACCCTAACTGTGAAAGGGAAATGAGTGAGTGAACATTTACCAAGTACCTGCTTGATGGAAAGCATACATTATTTTACTTAACATTAACTATAGTCCCTTGAGAGCAATATTATAATCGTTTTACAGAATAATAAACTAAGGCTTAAAGAGATTAAGTCAGGTTAATCTAGTGATGGAGATGGAATCTACAACCAGGGCTTTCTCATTCCAAAACTCAGGCTCCTCTGAATCGTCTTCTCAACTAGACCTTGATCTTTGGACTTCCCTGTTGTCTTCACATCCCCCAATTTTAGCAAAGGCAATTTAGCCAGAATCTCCCTATTATCTGATCAAATGCTTCACCACCACCCCCAGGTGACCTCCGGACATCCATCCGGTCACCCTGGCCTGACTACAGCCAGAATCCTGTCAGGCCAGTTCAGCCAAAAATACCCCCTGACACTTGATGTTCTCTCTCAGTGATTTTCCACCCACCAACCCCCTTGGCTCTGTGGCTATAAATCCCCACAGTGTCCACCTTATATCCATAATAGCCCAGTTCGTACCAACATCTCTTTTCCCTGTTGCAGTAGTTCCTAAATAGAAACTGTTTTATTGCTTTAACTGCTGTCCAGCTCTGGTTTCACTTTAACAATATACGCACACGCACACACATACACATACGTGAACACTCACACACACGTACACCCCACAGCTCCAGACGCTCTCCTCGGGTTGGGCTAGGGAGTTCTCCTTGGCAGAGAAAATGGACACAGGCCCCATGCCCAACCAGCAACACTTTCGACTCTTTCACACAAGTGACCGACCGAGTGACCATAAGTAGCACCCACCATGCTCTGTTGTGGCCATGCCGAATTTGGGAAGTGTGGCCAGCAGCCTCTGGATCTGGGCCAGGGTGCCGCAGGCTTCCTCCATCTCCCTCCAAATGAGAAACACGTCCTCGCGGACCCCAGCTCCTGGGAGAGAAACACGGCGTGAGCCAGTAGGCCAGCAGGCCCAAGAACTCTCCCGTGGGCCTAGCAGGCCTGGCACACCCTGGCCAAATTTCCATAACATTTCTGAACATTCCACTTTCCCCTCTAACATCTGAGAAGCAGACTGAAATCTCTAAGGAAGTGCTGTCATCTCAAGAAATCATAAATGCAGACTTTAGGATGCAGTAAAACCTTATAAAGTAAATATTTGTAGCAGCCAGAATGTTTTAAGATGAATTATTGATAATACTCAAGACAAAGAATAAAAATATTCAAAGGCACCTATTAAAAGCCAGGGTGACCGTGGTGAGGAAGGGAAACTCAATGCTTTATGAAAGAAACAACTCTCCTCCTTTGTTGATTTAGTTGAGATTGCCTACTTCTTTCAAAGCACCCTCACAAAGTCTTATTTCCCCTGATATAATCACAAGTCTTTGGCCTTCTTTTCTGCACCATTATTGTCTCAACTTAGAGCTAGTTTGGGCTGTATCATTTTTTTTTTAATGATTTGGCTCAATTAATATAGACATTTATGTCACTCTCGCAATCAATCAATCAATAAAAGTTCATCCCATAGTAAGAAGTTTATGCTCTGCCTTCACCCAGGTCCAGGCTCTAACAGATTAATAATTTCAGGAGGTTAAGGAAGGTGTAACAGTTGGGAGGAAATGGGCGTGACTGTAAACGTGCAACAGGAGGAATCCTGTGGTGGTATCTTGAGTTTCAACATCAATATCCTGGTTGTGATATTGTTCTACAGTTTTGCGAGATGTTACTTTGGGAGAAACTGGGTAAAGGGCATGTGGGCATCTCGGCATTATCTCTTACAACTGTATGTGAACCTACAATTATCTCCACATCTCTCTGCCAGAACTTGCTGTGCACACAAGGCCAGTGGTGACTCCAAGGGGCCACCATGAGTGGAAGATGCCACACATCCATTTCCAGTGGCATCCGTGGGCCCAGCCACCAGCCTGGTACTACTCAGGCATCGTGGGGGGTACAGGGGAGGCACTGCTCTGGGGATGCTTCTAATATAGCTGTACAGACAAGAATTTAGCAGATGTATTCCCTAGTCTTAAAAACTCCATTCCAGTAAAAAATTATTTAGAGAAAAACACAAGTTTGTTTCACAGACTGTACACAATCAGCTCAGAGAACACAGATGATGCTATACTAAAGTGAGCTGAGTCCAAATTCTCTAATGATAAATACCTTCTGGGGGTACCTGCCATGTGCCTGGCACTACACTTGGGCCTTCCTAAACATTTTCTTATTTCTCTTCACCATAACTCTGCAGGTAAATTCTATTTGTCTCCATTTTACAGCTGCCTAAACTGAGGCAGAAAGAATTGTCCAATGAGTGGCACAGCAGAGAGTCAAACCCAAGTTGGTGTGACTTCACCAACTCAGCCGCCCTGACTAGTTGCCCTGAGAAAGAAGTGGATGGTTATAGAGGGGCCCTGTCACCCCTCTCTCTGCTGCTAACCAAGCCTGTCTACACAACAGTCCACAGACACCTGAGTTCACACAGCCACAGAGAATGAAAGACCACTGTCAGGTTTATGGGTCACCCTAAGAGATTCGTCCACCAGGGCAAAGGACTGACCCTAAACCAGATAGAGTGGGGTGGACCACAGTGCTTGTTTCTAACTTTAAAATGGTAGTCACAGGGGCAGGGCAGCAGAAAAGGAACATCAGAGCCCTCACCCTCCAGAAGTTGGCCAGATCAAGTGAGGGGGTATTAATAGCTGTGTTTGGAAAGAAGCGAATGACAAGCCCTGACAGAGATGGATGGCAACCACGGCTCTGCAGTCATCAACAGCCCAAGGGATGAAACATGATGTGTACTCAGCCCTGAACTGGAGCTCCAAAAATACCACAGCCTCCTGCCAAATGCAAACCTTAAGCCCATGGGCCTTTCTGACCCCTACAAAAGCAAGACCTGCTTCCAGTTTCTCATTTAGGCATGGAGGTCTTAAGTAACAGGGATCTCACTTAAAAAGTTTCAAATGAGTCAAGGCTTTCCATCCATCCCTCTACACCAGACTCGTTGATACTATCTTAAGGGTGGGTGACCACAGGTCAGCATCTGAGGGAAATATCCAATACAGCTGGGTCTTGATCCAGAGACACAAAAGTGTGTTTAGGGCAGCAATGACCTGAGACCTGCTCCCCTGTGCGAGTAATAATTAGGGCCATCATTAATCATTGTGACTAGGCAGCGACAGATTCCTACGCTGCAGATGAGGAAACAGAACTCAAAACTATCCACTTAACTAGGTTTGCTTTAAAAACAAAACCAGCTAGAGAACAGGAAAATCCACAGGGCAGTAAAAAGCATAGCTTAGAATGCAGAAGTTTTATTTCAAATTACTCCACAAGCAGTGTGGAAGGGTTGCCATTTCATGAGGGTTACTTCTAAGAGACTTAGCTGGGATATTGGACAGCCGCAGCCCAGGGAGACAACCCTGCTGGAGAGAGAAGAGGAGGGAGGACAGAGTGCAGAAATCCCAGTGTTTGGAGAGCTCTGTGAATTTGAAATTTTCTAGGCTCAACCAGAGAGGTGACAAAACAACAATGAAGCCTATGGATCTCAACCACCAGGCTGTCAGTCAGCCCCGGCCTACTGTGCCCAGAAGCAGAACATGGTTCCTCACAGAGACATCCAGGTGACCTGAAAGATCTTCCAACCCAGTGGCCCCTCCTGCACCAACCCCAACATGTCCCACATGCCAAGGTCACAACCTGAAGGCTGACAGAAGGCTGACATCAACTGGGAGACATGTCATGTCAAGCTGCTAGTTTTCATTAGTGCCCAGTATTGATTTCTCAGACTACTAGTTTAACAAGAGACATGAGACCCAGGTCAGATACATTTGATGTGTCAGGGGAAGAGCCACTGAGTACCTGCTACAACACATACCTCCTCCCTGTCAAATCTTCCGTGTCTCCCCTGCAGGATAAAGTCCAGTTGTCAGAGTCCAGCTGTTAATCTATTCACTTAGCACACATTTGTTGAGCACCTACTATGTGGTGGGTGGGCACTACCACTTGAGACGCAGTGGTGACAGGGTCCTGAATTAACACTCGAGTCCAAGGTTTAAGGCCTCATAACATTCCCTCTAATACTCACACTGTCCTCACAGCTCCCTAGGATCTCCATCCTCCCAGTGTCCTCCCTACTAGGGGTCTCATAGCCCTCCATGGCACTCCCTAGCCCCACACTTCATTCAAGGTGCCATCCTGACTCCACCATCAAGCTTGGCCCAGCCACCCCTGGAAACAGTGATCTGTCCCCTGCTCCTTCTCAATTCCCATGGAATGCACCAGCCACAGCCACTGTCCTCAGTCTTTTGCTTCCAGGACACCCTTTTGGGCCACGCTAGTAGATGGGATGGTGGTATGTGCAATTCCTGGCTGTGTTGTCACACCAGCCTCCAGTTCCAAGGCACACAAAGGCACATCAGCCAGTGATAAGTTCATATACGTGTTACCTTGAGTCTAATCCTTCACAAAGGCAGTAGGCAGCAGCTTCCAGCACAGCTCCCCACCCAGCAGCGTGTCCACGCCCACCGTGCTGTTGAGACTGTGGCCTGCAGATCTCCCCTGGAGTCAATGTATGACCTTGGGCTGCTGTTCATGGTGGTACAGGCTGACTTTGCCACTAGACTGCAAACATCTTGAGCATGGGGACAATGTTCTTTCTTTCTTTGAATCCTCCACAGCACTTAGCACAGAATCCAGAGTTTCTGGTAAGAATTCCCACCCTTTCTTGTTTTTCTTTTTCCTAATTACAAAGAAACAATTTTTGAGCACGAAACATTCCTTCTTGCCTCATAACTGATGGCCTCAATATTGCAAGAAGTTCTTGGGTGGTACGTGCCCAACTGCTACCATCTCAGCATAGGGCTATGCCCCAGGTACCCCAGACACTAGCCATGACACACCCCAAAGTAGGAAGTCCTTTCCTTATAGACCTTTACAGGACAGTCAGGCAGGGCTTCTCTAAATATCTGAAATATTATTCTGAGGGTGGGGGTAGTAGGGAGGCAGACAGAAAAGCAGCTAGATGTGGCATTGGTCTGAGGACACTTTAATGTGTAGCCCTGGAGAGGGCGGTCCAAAAATAAACCCCCCACAGCAATGCTGAACCCCAGACCATGCCCAGATCCACCTGCGGCCTATCTGCTGCCCTCTCCCCACCGCCCAGGATTAGCCGGGTATGGACCTTGCTGTTTGCCTGACCTTGCTGTCTGGTCAAACTCCCTTTCGGTCATGAACATCTGAGAGAGCTGAAAACAATCATCAAAAGGCATTTTGAGGAAATGTATTTTCATGAAAAGCAGCACACACTTCTATTTTTAGAAAACATTTTAAATATTTTTAAAATATAACATTTTAAAAATAATAATAAACTATGAGGTGATTAAAATTCCCAGAGACCTAAATTTAGAGTATGGATCTGGTGAGAAGGGGAGTAGTACCTCCAACAGGGATTGAAAATGGTAGAATCGGTGACTTTCGTTATAACAGAAAAATTCCCAGTTACTTGTGTTAAATTCTATGTTAAGATGTTTCACTGTTGAGAGGCCACTGCACACCTGCTGGCTTGATCTGGCCCCACGGCCCTCCCTGCTGAGGTGAGCGTGGATCTACACTCAGCCTCACCCTATGAGTACAGCAGGTTCAGTGGGAGGGGGCGTTGGTGGACTGATTGGTAATGGCTGATGTGGGTGGGTAGACTGACCAACCCCAACCTCCTGGAACCAGGAGAAAGTTCTATTGGCTGGATAAATGAAACCGTGCTAAAGTTAAAACTGTGTTCTGATTGTCTGTAGTTTGTCATCTCTTCTTCCTTCTTCTCGGTATAAAGTTCAATGCTCTGGCTCAAAGTGGGAGCTCAGAGCTCCTGCTGTGGCTGTCAGCCTGGGTGCTCATTCTACCTCTGAAGTGGCCTGAATTTCCAATTCTGAAGAGCCTAACACCAGAGGCCATCTAAAATCAGTCCACTGTCAGTTTCGCTGATGAGTCCCAGGCTAGCTCCGTCAATGCTGAAATTATTTCCTTTCTTTTAGCCTGATGCCAGGCCATCAGTGAAAATTTCACTATTTCAGCTTAGATTTTTTCAAGGATAAAACAAGAAGAAAGAACCAAAATGAAAGATAAGGTCTGAACCCAAGAGATCAAAAGTCTCTTTCCTTCCTCAAACCACTAAATAGACCCTTCGGTCTGGGCCCATAGGGCTTTCAGAACCTCAGAAGCAGCTCTGCACACGACTAGGACTGTACCCCATAAAGATACAGTCCCCGAAAAGCATGAGCTGTGAAAGTTCCTCCTGGGACAGCAATAACCCAGCCCAGAACAATTAACCCCTACATAACAGCTTCTGAGACTTCAAAATTACCATGTCCCATTTACAAATATTCCTGCACCACGCGACCCCCTCACTGAGCCCAGTCTGACAAACAAAAGTGAGTGATGTCATGCCCTGAAAGGGCCCTACGGTAGAATCCTACTCACCACCTCCAGTAGAACAGGTGCGCCCTGGCTTCTTCTAGATAGATCCCAGTGGCCTACCCCAGTATCAATCTTGAATCTGGTTCTTCCTCTCATCAGGACACCAATACAGTATTCGCTGCCTAGTTCCAAGATCCAGTTCCCATCCATCATTACACATGCAAATAAACTGATCAGTATCATGACTATTCTAAGAGTGCTCTTTTAGATCCTGTTGGATTGTTTGTCTTACTTTCTAGAACCAATTTCTACAGGAAAAGCCTAGCTAGAATCTCAAAAGGAAACTAACATTAACTGAATGCCAGTTTTGCGCTAAACATTTCCATGTGTGCTATATGTTTTAATTCTCCCAACAACCATATGAGGTAAATGTTATTATTCCCATTTTTACAACTAAGGGAACATAGCTCATAAGGTTAGGTAACTTACCTAAGGTCATACTAGTAATTAGTGGCAAAACTAGGATTTGAATCCAGGTGTGACTCCAAAGTTGATTCACTGTCCAGAAAACAGTGTTTCCCAGAGCCAAAAAGGAATCACACAGAACAGAAGATCACGATAGCTTGTATTATTGCTCAGCAAATATTTATTTCCGTCTCCATCTCAGCATGAGTGGAGTAGACCTCCCATTCCACTGATATTGGACTTGGTCATGTGACTTCCTTTGGCCAACAGAATGTTAGTGAACATGCCATGAGCAAGGGCCTTAAACATAGCTTCAGGGTTTGGCTTGGCTCTTGTGCTCATGATATTTGCCGCAATAAAAATATACCCTGGATAACACTAGCTAAAGGAGAATAAGTCCATCCTAGAGTAATCAAACCTCAGTTGATCTGTAGATCTGTGATCAGGAAACAATGTCTAAATTTTTCCAAATTTTATTGAAACTATAAACCAACAAGTTTAAGAAGCTCAACAAACCCCAGTATAAGATATGCATCATCAGAGTTGCAGGGGAGATTCTGTGGCATGTTTTGCTCTTGAAAACAAACAGTGAGAGTCTTCAGAAGGCAAACGGAGAACTAGAAGAGAGGATCCAGGGACGATGCATGCCCATCTTTCCTACCTTTCTGAGAGTCAGTACCATCTATTAAAATCACACCTAATGAAGAGTGTGAGGGAGAGAATAAACAGAAGAAATGAATTTTCACCCAGGCTAACATGGGGAAAGCAGACACAGCGCAGGCAAACAGAGGATCCTAGCAGGCAAGCGGAATGGAAGGGAATGCCTACTCCTCTATGCGTTATCAGAAACACAGAGAAAGGTCTTCAGATAGCACCTACCACAGAATCAGGGGTTAGAGGTGATTATCTCCTGATCCTTGAGGTGGGAGGCACCACCACCTGCACAAGTGCTCAGCGGAGCTGACACACACAGTGCCACGAACCTTAGTCCCCATCCTGTCCTTTCTTTAAATATTCTTGACAGTCAAAAAAGATTGACTATGAACTCTCAGGAGGTAATGCAAGAAAACATTAAAATGCAATGTGTTGTTTCATGTACCACCCTAAGCAGCACATATTGCCTGTGTCAAAACACTGGAAAGCTTTCCATCACCTGAAAAGAGCAGTCCTGGAAAATCAAACAAACAGGAAAAAAATTCAATCTGGCGGGGGGAATCTTCTAAGAAATTAATGTGCACATATGAATCCAAAGCAAGCACAAAACAAATTATTGTACTTCGCGTATTTGTAATGAAGCAAGAAACAACAAAATTGCTCTTAGCTTACAACTATGTTTTCCTCTTAGAAGAGAGGTTAGTGTAAGGAATCACCCCAAGATATAAGCCCTAACAGTTGGTCATAATTCATACTCGGTTAACTTATTTGCAGACACTATTAGAATTTACTTATCAAACTCATTATAAGAAATGCAAATTCCTATAAATATCTACTTATCAACAAGTATCAAATGTTAAAATTAAATGAAATTAGAATTTGTAGCAATGCATTTATGTAATTCACCTAGTCTCTACTAATTTAAGTTGTAGTAGTACAAAAGACTTTGGGAACTTTAGAGAATAATTGTCACATTTTAAATCTCCAACTGATAATGCGTATAAATACAATATTGTTTGTTCCAAATTTTTAAAGGCTTTAATACATTGACAAGAGAAGTACAGTATGCAAACTGCTGATATAGCTCAATCTTTTATTTTCCTTTCAAATTGCACCACTGGACCTACCTAAATCTATATTAATGAACAGAGTGGGAAGAGGAATAGAGAAAAGAAAAAAGAGAAAAGAAGGAAAAAGTATTTAGGAAAAAGAATAAAATCTTAAAACATCAATGGATATTATGAGGAAACGAGCACGCACTGCATAAGATAGCACAGAAACCAAGCATATACATGCTCCCCTCTTAGAAGATCCAGTTCAGCACCACACACAAGGAAGATTTATTTGGATAATATCAAATCTGTTTTTTTATATCTACAAGATTATAGAGGGCAGGTAAAAAATGAATTAATGCCAAATGTCATCACTAGAAAGAGACAAGTAGAAGAGAAAGGGCAGCGAAGCAGAGCACACAGCCCGGCAGTAAACCCATCCCAAACTGGAATAAATTACAAAGGAAGGCAGAAAAAAGGTTAGTAAGTGACTGATGTGAATACAGCTGTTAGCTACTAGACATCCTTACATCACACCATACCTCAAAATAAATCTAAATGGACCAAAAGATTCTTGATTATGTTTTAAACTCAGGCTATAAAGAACCAAATGGAAAAGAGATGGAATCATGGAAGTTATAGGATTTACAGATTGGATTTACTGTTTAAGGTTGCATATAAAATATAGCCATGATCAAAAGGAAAACAATTATGAGATAAATTATCCAGAGTTAATGTCAAGTATACAAAGAGTTCATGCAATATAAGAAACACAAGATCCCAAGAGGTTATTAGGCAAAAGACAAACAGGTAATTCACAAAACAAATTAAATATAAAAAAATTCAATTTCAGCACTTTTCATTATTAATTTACATTAATTTCTTCATCAAAGAAATTTATATGGAATCAAAGATACTATTTTTATGATAATTCAGGTTCAGTGAAATGGGTCTTCTCCATATATTTTTGATGTGAATTACATGGCCTTAAAATATTTTTCAGAAAGCAATTCAATCAGCAATTACCCCCAAATGCTCAAACATGTTAATCCAATATTTTCACTACTATAAAATCTACCCTCCCAAAATCTAATACAAAAGTAAATACACTGCAAAAAAAGATACGTGCTGTATCATTTCTAATAGCAAAGATATTAGAAAGTACCCAAATGTGCAACAGTAAGTGATTAACAAAATTATAGTATACCACTTTAATGAAGTATTATATATTTTTAAACATCACTTACAAAAGTTTTCCAGGAATAGGGAAGAATACTTGCAACAATATTAAGTAGAAAATATAATATTCTTAAAATTCTCAGGGCAGCCAGAGAGAAGAAAAGGGTAACTTATAAAGGAAAATCCATTAGATTATCCTGACTTCTCAGCACAAACCTTACAAACCAGAAAGGAATAGAATCAAATATTGAAACTATTAAGTGAAAGGAATTACCAGCCTACAATAATGTATCCAGCTAAGCTCTCCTTTAGATATGAAGGAGAAATTAAGACCTTTTCAGACATACAAAAATTGAGGAAATTCTCCACTACTAGGCCTGCACTACAAGAAATACTGAAAGGGGTCAGCTCACCTAAAACAAAATGACAAAAAGAAAACAAAAGAAAACAAAAACCAAACAAACATAATTAGGAGTAAAGTGACTATAAGGCAAATAGAAGTAGAGGAGTGCAATCCTTACTAAGAACAGGACATTATAAGCTTACATAATAAGAAGAGAATTGCTATAGCAAGACAGTAATGAACATTTAGCATACATAGGGACAAATTGAGATAACAATGACTGAAAAAGGGAGGATAAGGTACATGCAGAAGAAAATGGATGGCTGTATATATTAACTAACTATCCTTTACATATTTGTAATGGTAACCACACACCAAAGATTCAGAACCTAAGTATATAACATAAAACGAGAAGAACCAGAGGGAAAACCCACAAAAGCCAACCAAAATAAAGAAAACAGAAACACAAGGACAAGAAAGCAGTGGAAACACCGAGATACCAGAAAGCAAAAGATAAAGTGGCTATAAGAAAACCTCATATTTCAATAATCGCCCTAAATGTAAATGGACTAAACTCACCAATAAAAAGGCACAGAGTTGCAGAATGGATCAAAAAACAAAACCCAACCATATGCTGTCTCCAGGAGACACATCTCAGCTCCAAAGACAAATACAGACTCAAAGTGAAAAGGTGGAAAATGATATTTCAAGTAAATGGCATTCAGAAAAAAGCGGGAGTAGCGGTACTAATGTCGGATGAAATAGACTTTAAAATAAAAAAGGTAAATAAAGATATTGAGGGACACTTCATAATGATAAAGGAAATAATGAACCAAGAAGACATAACACTTATTAATATCTATGCTCCCAATAAGGGAGCCCTGAAATATATAAAGCAATTACTAACAGAACAAAAGGGAGAAACAGACCAAAACACTATCGTAGTAGGGGGCCTAAATACCCCACTGATGGATATGGACAGATCATCCAAACAGAATATTGATAAGGAAATAACATCCTTAAATGACACATTAGACCAACTGGACATAATTGACATTTACAGAGCCTTCCATTCCAAAACAGCTACTTAAACATTCTTCTCTGGTGCACATGGAACATTCTCAAGAATTGACTACATACTGGGACACAGAGATAGCCTCAACAAATATAAGAGGGTTGAAATCATACCAACCATATTCTCTAATCATAATGCTTTGAAACTAGAGATGAACTGCAGAAAGAAATTGGGAAGAAACACAAATGGAGATTAAACAACATGCTACTGAAGAATAACTGGGTCAGAGAAGAAATAAAAACAGAGATCAAGAGATACATAGAAATTAATGATAATGATAGTACAACATATCAAAACTTTTGGGACATGGCAAAAGCAGTCATAAAAGGAAAGTTCATATCATTACAGGCCTATCTCCAAAAACAAGAACGAGCCCAAATAAACAACCTAATGCTTTATCTAAAAAAGCTAGAAAAGGAAGAACAAATAAAGCCTAAAGTCAGGAGAAGGAAAGAAATCATCAAAATTAGAGAAGAAATAAATGAAATTGAAAACAAACAAAAAAAAAAGATAGAAAAAATAAATGCAACAAGAGCTGGTTCTTTGAGAAGGTTAATAAAGTTGACAAACCTCTGGCTAGACTCACTAAAGAAAAAAGAGAAAGGACATAAATAAACAAAATCATGGATGAAAGAGGGGAAATTATGACTGACATTGCAGAAATACAAAGGATCATATAAGAATACTATGAAAAAGTATATAACACCACATTTAATAACCTAGAAGAAATGGACCAGTACTTAGAAAAATACAACCTTCCTAGACTGAATCAAGAAGAACTGGAAAATCTAAATAGACCGATCAGCAGTATGGAAATTGAAACAATCATCAAAAACCTACCAAAAAGTCAAAGCCCAGGACCAGATGGCTTCACCAGTGAATTCTACCAAACATTCAAAGAAGATTTAATACCTATTCTCCTCAAACTCTTCCAAAAAAATCAGAGGAGGCAATACTTCCCAACTCATTTTATGAGGCCAATATTACCCTGACACCAAAACCTGGTAAGGATAACACAAAAAAACAAAACTTCAGACCAGTATCTCTCACGGACACAGATGCAAAAATTCTAAAGAAGATACTAGTGAACTGAATATGGCAACATATTAAAAAAATTAACACATAATCAAGTGGGCTTCATCCCAGAGGCACAAGGATGGTTCAACATACGCAAATCAATTAATGTGATACACCACACAAACAAATTTAAAAATAAGAATCATATGATCATATCAATAGATGCAGAAAAAGCCTTCGACAAGATACAGCATCCATTTATGATCAAAACACAACAAAATCGGTATGGAAGGAAAGTACCTTAACATAATAAAGGCCATATATGTCAAACCTTCAGCCAACATTACACTTAATGGTGAAAAACTAAAAAACCTTCCCTCTAAGATCAGGGACAAGGCAAGGCTGTCCGCTATCACCACTGTTATTCAATATAGCATTGGAAGTCCTAGTGAGTGCAATCAGACAAGAGAAAGATAAAAGGCATCCAAATAGGAAATGAAGAAGTCAAACTGTCACTATTTGCAGATGACATGATTCTCTATATAGAAAATCCTAAAGACTCCACAAGAACACTACTAGAAACAATAAGCAAATACAGTAAAGTCTCTGGATACAAAATCAACGTTCAAAAATTCATAGCTTTCCTATATTCTAATAAGGAAGTGTCAGAAAAAAAAAGTGGAAAAAATAATTCCTTTTGCAATTGCAACAAAAAGAATAAAATACCTAGAAATAAATTTAATGAAACAAGTGAAGGACTTATATAATGAAAACTACAATACTTTATTAAAATAAATTGAAGAAGATACAAAGAAATGGAAAGAGATTCCGTGTTCTTGGATTGGAAGAATCAACATAGTTAAAATGACTTTATTACCTAAAGCATTATACCGATTTAATGCAATCCCCATCAAAATCCCATCGGCATTTTTAAAGAAATAGAACAAAAAATCATCAGATTTGTATGGAAGCACAAAAGGCCCCAAATTCCCAAAGCCATCCCGAGAAAAAAGAACAAGCCTGAAGACATCACTCTGCCAGACTTCAAATTATACTACAAAGCAACAGTAATGAAAACGGCATGATATTGGCAGCAAAATAGACACACAGACCAGTGGAACAGAATTGAGAGTCCAGAAGTAAACCCATATTTATATGGGCAAATAATTTTCAACAAAGAAGCCAAAAACATACAGTGGAGAAAGGAAAGCCTCTTCAATAAATGGTGCTGGCAAAATTGGAAAGCCATCTGCAAAAGAATGAAACTAGACTGTTGCCTATCACCACATACCAAAATTAACTCAAAATAGATTAAGGACCTGAATATAAGACCTGAAACAATAACATGCATAGAAGAAAACATAGGAACTAAACTCAAGGACCTTGGACTTAAAGAAGATTTTATGAATTTGACCTCAAAGGCATGGAAAGTCAAAGCAAAAATAAATGAATGGGACTACATCAAACTAAAAATCTTCTGCTCAGCAAAAGAAATAGTCAACAAGGTAAAGAGAAAAGCATCTGAATGGGAGAATATATTTGCAAGCAACACCTCTGATAAGGGCCTAATATCCAAAATATACGAAGAATTCATACAAGTCCATAACAACAACAACAAAAAAACAAATGATCCAATCAAAAAATGGGCAGAAGACCTGAACAGACTCTTCTCCCTAGAGGACATACAAATGGCCAACAAATATTTGAAAAGATGCTCAACATCACTAGCTATTACGGAAATGCAAATCAAATCAAAACCACAGTGAGATACCATCTCACACGTGTTAGAATAGCTGTTATCAAAAGGACAAGTAATAAATGCTGGGGATGCAGAGAAAAGGGAACCCTCATACACTGCTGGTGGGACTGCAAATTGGTACAGCCACTATGGAAAACAGTATGGAGGTTCCTCAAAAAACTAAGAATTGATCTACTATATGATCCAGCAATCCTTCTACTGGGTATTTACTCCAAAGACTTGAAAATCCATATCCGAAAAGATATTTGTACACTGATGTTCATAGCAGCATTATTCACAGTGGCCAGGACATGAAAACAACCGAAGTGTCCTAAGATAGATGATTGGCTAAAGAAGCTGTGGTACATATATACAATGGAATATTACTCAGCCATAGGAAGAGATTAAATACTGCCATTTGCAACAATGTGGATGGACTGCGAGATAATCATTTTAAGTGAAATAAGCCAGACTGAAAAAGTAGAAAATCACATGATATCATTTATATGTGGGATATAAACCTAAAAGCAACAAATGAACAAGACAAATGACTTGTTGGACATGTACTATAGACTAGTCGTTACCAGAGGGTAGGGGATGGCAGAGGAGTGGGGAGGTAGACTGGGTAAAGGGGGTCAAATATAGGAGGAGGGTGATGTGGGTAAAGGGGATCGAATATATGGTAGCTGAAGGAAACTGGACTTTGGGTGGTAAACACACAATAGTATATACAGATGTCAAATTATAACGTACACCTGAAAATTATATAATTGTATTAATCAATGTACCCCAATAAACTTAATTTTTAAAAAGTTTTTAAAAATAAAATTAAATTAAAAAGAAAATGTAATATTCAAATTGGTATATAATATGATGTTTATGCTTTAATTTTTTGAAAATAGTATACCATGAGAAGACTGGAAGGAAATATACTGCTATGTTCAATGGTGAGAATCTTTGGGTAGCAACAATATTTCATTTCCTTTTTTCTCTATATTTTGCATATTGTCTATTCTATGTCAGCAGAATGCAGGACAGCCAAGTGTTCATGAGAGCCTGGGCTCAGTCCTTCAGATCTCCGGGTCTGCCTCTTACCAGTCATGTAACCTCAGACAATAACTCCGAGGCTATTTCTCTTCTGAAAAATAGGGATAATAGTATCATTCACCTCACATGATTGCTGTAATGATTAAATGAGTAAATGTATGTAATGTACCTAGCAACACACACACACATACACATACACATACATAGCCCAGCTTTCACCATCTTAGGAAAAAATCCTTTGAAGTGACAAAAGTTAAACATTTAGAGGGTTAATACATTTCATCACTCTTATTCAATAATTAGAAATGATATCATGATTTCTAGGAAATAACTAATGTAATGATGGGAGAAAAAACATGATGATAGTTATTTTTTAATATTCATATTTAATATAACAAATTATTTTCTCTTTTAAAACACCAGAATTTTATAACAACATATCAAAAGTTATTTTGGAATTTGAGAAATTGATACTAGATGAGCTGTGTTCAAATGACACTTTTTTATATAAATACAGTGAGTGGCAGCATAATGTATGACATATAAATAAATGTATGACAAGAAATGGTGAAAGATCTTGTCTACCCCACAAAGATGTCGACATTAGGTTTCACATCTGGTCTCAGAGCTCACTGTAACACACCCCTGAACATTTAAGATGCAGCCTTTACTTCCAGGATAAACACAACTCTGTAAGCCAATATCTTTTCCCTTTCTCCTAGAAATTATGGGGAGAAATGAGAATGAAAAAGAAAACACAAATACCTTCAGCTAAATTAGGAGACAAAAATAACATCCAGATAAGAGCTGTCAAGAACAGCTGAGATGGTCTGCAGCCATGCTACCCTGAACGTGCCCAATCTCATCTGATCTTGGAAGCTAAGCAGGATCGGGCCTGGTTAGTACTTGGATGGGAGACCACCTAGGAATACTAGATGCTAAAAATACCAGGTGTTAAAAAAAAAAAAAAAGAGCAGTTAAGATAGAGCAGAAACTGTGCGGAAGAAAGCACAGAGAGTGAGCACCTGGAAGGGATCAGAGGGCTGAGCAGGTATTAGGAAGAGGGGGCCTCTGAAAGTCAAAGGTGAGCCTGGTTGGCCATGATGGATTCTGGTATCTCAGTAACAAGGGCTATAGCAAAGTCTGTCTACTTGGTTTAGAAAGGCAAGAGTGGAGGGCTTCCCAAAGCATTACCCAGAACAAACTTACCCGTAGGCACTGCTCTCTGCAGCAGCAGAGAAGAGAGCCTTGAGCTGTGAAGCACAGCCTTTCCCTTCCCTGCCTCCCACAGGAACCGCCTGTACACATCTGGTCTCCTCCTTCTAGTGAAGCATAACAAAAAGAAAGCTAGCACACAACATCCAAACATGGCATTATGAGGAAAAAAAATGAGGGAAAGAGCTGAAAACCAATCAAGAGATGAAAAATACTAAAAATGTTATCATGGAATACATGAAAATTGTGATCCAATATTTCACCATGAATTTATTTCTATGTATATAATATGTATACATGAAGCCATCATCTCCATGAAGGAAGGAAACAAAGCAGAAATTCAAAAACTCAAGTGAGATGGCAAGACAACAGGAAGAAATGGAATCCCCAAAACTCAGGAAAGTAGAAAAAAAATCACAGAAGATAAAATGGGTAGAAGCTCAGTGAAGAAAATAAATAATGGAACTCACTGTGAGAAACCAGAGAAAGTGAACACAAACAGAAATAAAGTATTTAAAATATTAGTGGGAAAAGGATAGATCAGGAGACAGACAAAGGCAATCTATCATACTTATACATAAAATGCTTCGCTGAGAAAAGCAGCCACTTTCTGTCTTGGTTTTCCCATACTAATATAAGGATACTAACAGACCCTGCTCCACAGGGCTGGGATGAAGATGCAGTGTTTTAAAATTGATAAGAGGCTAGAACAGTGCCTGGCACATACCAAGCAATGTCTAAGCATTTGTTGAATTTTAAAATAATAATTAAGCAATGGAAACAGAGACAGAAAGTAGACTGGTGAATGCCAGGGGCTAGGAGAGGGAAGAATAGGAATTTATTGTTTAATGGGGGCAGAGTTTCAGTCTGTAAGATGAGAAGAGTTCTAGAGATGGCTGCACAATGATGTACTTGACACAACTGAACTGTACATTTAACAGTGGTTAAGATGGTCAATTTCATGTTAAGTATCTTTTAGTACAATTTCTAAAACTACTGTTTACCTTTACTATAGGGTTTTTTGTTTTGTTTTGTTTGCTTTGGTATAGTGCATGGGGGAGGGTAATGGTAAGTTATACTCTGAAAGCCAATTACCTGGAATCTAAAAAGTCAGGAATAGCAGGAAATTTCTTTAAAATTCTCTCTGAATTCTCTGAGAATGCTCCTCCACTTGACAGTCTCTTTTCTCTACAAAAGGAGGTAAATTAGCTCCTGAGGGGACAACCTCTCTTCCCAAACTGGAGAGGGGCCTGAGGAAACTGGACACTGACAAATGCTGGAAACAGATGATGGGAGCACAGAGGCATGGAACGGATCAGGAAAAGAACTTTCTCTGAGGCCCCAGGTGATGCTGGAAACCATGCACTTTCCAAACCAAAATAGTCAAGGGTTTCGGGGCAGTTTCTGAGTGGGAGAGGTCGACTTCAAAATGCTAGAATTTCTGGGACATTGTGATGGATAGAGGAGACAAGATGGCATACTTAGGATTTGGGACTCTCTCTTCAGAGTCAGAACATGTGATCACTGAAATGGTATTAGACTGGCAGGCCACACTCTGAGCATTTCATACTAAGAAAAACTTTTTTGTATGCTTTGCAGGATTAGGAACATAGTACTTGCTGAAAATGTAAGCTATGCAGCCAGATATGTTTTCCTTTTAAACTAAGTTGCCAAAAAAAGGCAGGCCATTTACAGTAACTGGCACTCCTTGAAGAGGTGGTGACATCTCACACTTTACCTTGATTGATTCATTGCCCACTAGAATAATCTTGTAAATTATTTCCAATAGGCATGGCATACATCCTGAATTAATTTTTTTGCCTAGATTAGCATCAACCTTGCTTATCAACTGGCATTTTTTCAAATTCTTGATGTCCAATTCACCATGGAATCAAGGTGTAAGTTATTACCTAAAGCCATGCCTGCAATGAGTTCCAGGGAATCTCTCCCTGGCTCTGCTTTGAGGCACTAGGATCTGAATCTACAAAGTGTGGATCACACTTTGTGACTCCGCCCCCTGCCTTTGATTCTATCTGACAAAACTGCCTCCTGCTCAGTCTCCGCGCCCTTCCTCCAAGAGTTTCTCAACACCATTATGTAAACAAGAAACTTTCAAGTAGCTATATCCTTCAGCTTCTCCCCTGTCCCCAAAGAGGAGTTCTTACCTCATAGTGAAGCTAGAAATCTTTGTGTTGAGTACTAAAAATGAGCAAGAAGGTAGAGGTAGATGGGCTTCCTCAGACTCCTAACTACCCCTGCTTCCTTCCTGCCTCTCTCAGCGCCATTTACTCAGTTATCTTTGGTACTTTGCAATTTCATCAGCCCCCCCAAAACTCCCATCTCTTGGCTTTCTGAGTAACTGTCTAGTACTGTTTTTCCTAATCATGGCCCCATTTCTCACTGATTTTGGACTTCATTTTCTATGCCTGTTAAATTGATCACATTTTCTGATCACATTCCTTGAATGAAAGGCAGGTTCATTCAGCCTCCACAGAGGTTCCTGTGAGGCCCCGGCCCCACACAGGCAGGTGAACTCCGCAAGTGCATCTACAAGCATTGCTGTCACTGATGGGCAGGCCAGCAGAAAACCTCATCATAGCAGGCGTCCTCACCAGAGTGTCCAGCTAACCTGGACAGCAGAGCAGCTCTGCCCTGCCAAGAACTAAGTCCTGTGCTGACACACCCAGGGCCATGTCTCTGGAAGGTTCCCAAGTTTGTAAACACATATCACTTAGGTCACTTGCCTAGGTGATAAATTTATGCCCAGTTACTAAACTGATAAATTCTCCATTAATATCCATGAACTCTGTCCTTGTACCACATAAATAAAAAAGACACAGTCCCTACCTAGTGCTTTACTTCCTAAGGATATGGGTCACCCAAAGTTATTAAGATACTGTTCCTTTTTCATTCCAAGTACCTGGAGGGGGTTTTCCTTTTAGTTTCCTTGAATTCCAAGTCATCGTACTGTCACCATCCCTTCGGGGGAACTCAGGAAATTCCACACACTCTGTTCTCTCTGCAAACGCGTGGAATCTGTAATATGAAGAGATTTGCAACAGTAGGCTGGAAGGAAGGTAGTGTTTGCAGGTGTCCACACACTCTTCCAACACCATGAATATGCTCTTCCGCGGGTGCTTAGCATTACAAACGTTTCACCACTTCCCCTGTACCTTCTCTGTCCCCGCAGAAAGATGACAGGGAGGTGGGAGAGAACAGGGAACTGTGGATGCATTGGGATGTTAACTGCTGACCCTTCACTTCAGTACAGGGTAACAACTCAACCAGATGGTATTTCTTGACCCTGGAAAAAAGACACCCTGGGCTTATGCTTATCCTCTGTGCTCAGGATTCAATGATGGCAGTACAGTTTCACAGGCCAAGTCTAAAGAGACCCCACAGTGCCTGCAGGCCTGTGGTCAATGTTGAAAGCAGACGACAACAGGCACCGTTGCTTACCTGCTGATGACTGACAGGCTGCAGTCAACTTTAACTCAGCAAATACACACTTCCCCAGGACCTAAGTGTAGCACTAATGGAAAAAATTCTTGTATGGACAGGCTTTTAGGACCTGACTCCTCTAAGTGTGGTCCCAGGAGCAGCGCCAGTTCTGGGAACTGGTTACAGTGTGCGTTCCTGCACCCACCTGGATGTGAATCTGAATCTGCACTTGAATGAGCTCCCCAGAGTGCTGGTGTACACAGGCAGCTGCCAACCATGAATTGCTCTATACCTCCTACCAGGTGGCCCCAGGCCTGGCACAAGTCTGCACCAGAGCCGCTCGCAAGAGGCCTGAGAACAAACATATCTGGTAGCTGGCTTTAGACTACACCAGAGCACTACCCAATCAGCTCTACAAATGATACACCCAAAAAGTGGTCTTGGCAGGCACCAGAGCCCCATTGGGGTGGATCCGACTCTGTGGGGTCAGCTCCCACATAGCAGCTCATCAACTACAGTTGTAGCCAGTCTTCACAGCCAGTCAGCCCAAGAGTTAACTCCACTCACTGATGTGCCAACATCAATCGATGCTCAACGACAACCGGAGGGCACAAACAACCCACACAGGTGACACTCCTAGAGCGCTGACTCGGGTAACCAGGATGACTGTGCCAGTGGGACTCACAGGACACCTACTACATAAGGTCCCTCTAAGAAGACTGGAAGATGTATCAGATCTACCTAATACATGGGAACAAACACAGAGAGGCAGCCAAAATGGGGAGACAAAGAAACATGTCCCAAATGAAAGAACGAGACAAAACTCCAGAAAAAGAACTAAACAAAATGCAGGCAAGCAAGCTAGCAGATGAAGAGTTCAAAACACTGATTATAAGGATGCTCAATGAACATATGAGAAAAATAAATGGGTCCCAGTAAGAACTTCAACAAAGAGATAGGAAACATAAAAAAGAAGATAGAAAACAAAAAGAACCAGTCAGAAATACAGAATACAATACCTGAAATGAAGAATACATTAGAGAAAATCAACATTAGAGAAAATCAACATCAGATTAGAAGAAGTAGAGGACTGAATCAGTGATCTGGAAGGCAAGGTAGCAGAAAACACCCAATCAGAACAGCAAAAATAAAAAGAGTTTTAAAAATTGAGGATAGTTTCAGGGGCCTCTGGGGCAACATCAAGAATACCAATATTCACATTATGGGAGTACCAGAAAGCAAGGAATTGAAATCCTACTTGAAGAAATAACAAATGAAGATTTCTTTAATCTGGCAAAGAAAATAGACATACAAGTCCAGGAAGCACAGAGAGTCCCAAACAAGATGAACCTAAAGAGGCCCACACCAAGACCCATCGAATTAAGATGTCAAAGAGAGATGACAAAGAGAGAATCTTAATAGCAGCAAGACAAAGATGTCCACTTTTGTCACTTTTATTCAATATATTATTCAGGTCCTAGCTACTGCATTCAGATAGGAAAAAGAAATAAAAGGCATTCAAATTAGAAAGGAAGAAGTAAAACTGTCATTATTTGAGGATAACATAATACTATATAGAGAGAATTCTAAAGAGTCCACCAAAAAACTATTAGAACAGATAAATGAATTCAACAAAGTAGCAGAATATAAAATTAACATTCAGAAATTGGTTGCATTTTATATACCAATAATAAACTATCTGAAAAATAATTTAAGAAAATAGTCCCATTTATAATTGCATCAAAAAAATCAAATAGCTAGGAATATATTTAACCAATGAGGTAAAAGACTTATACTAGGAAAATTATAAGATGTTAAAAAAAGAAACTGAAGAAAATACAAATAAATGGAAAATATACCACGGTCAGGGATAGGAAGAATTAACATTATTAAAATATCCATACTACTCAAAGCATTCATCTACTCATAGATTCAATGTGATCCCTATCAAAATACCAATGGCATTTTTCACAGAACTAGAACAAATAATCCTAAAATTTATATAAAACTACAAAAGGCCCCAAATAGCTGCAGAGATCTTGAGAAAGAAGAACAAAGTTGGAGGTATCGTGTTCCCTGATATCAAACTATACTACAAGGCTATAGTTATCAAAACAGCATGGTATTTACATAAAAACAAACACATAGATCAATGGAAGAGAATAGAGAGCCCAGAAATAAACACACATTTATATGGTCATTTAACCTATAACAAAGGAGTCAAGAATATACAATGAAGTAAAGACAGTCTCTTCAATTAATGGTGTTGGGAAAACTGGACAGATACATTAAAAAAATGAAACTACATAACTTTGTTATACCATATACAAAAATTAACTCAAAATAGATTAAAGACTTACATGGAAAACCCAAAACCATAAAACTCCTAGAAGAAAACATAGATAATAAACTCTTTGACATGGTTCTTAGTAACATTTTTTAGGCTACATCTCCTTGAGCAAGAGAAACAAAAGAAAAAAATTAACAAATGAGACTCCATCAAACTAAAAAGTTTTTGCACAGCAAATGAAACCATCAACAAAATGAAAAGACAACCTATACAATGGGAGAATATATTTGCCAATGATACATCCAATCAGGGGTTAATATCCAAACTATATAAAGAACTCATACAACTTAACACACACACACAAACACACACACACACACACACACACAATCTCATTTTAAAAAAATGTGCAGAGAACCTGAATAGATATTTCTCCAAAGAGGACATACAGATGGCCAACAGACATATGAAAAGATGTTCAAAGTCACTAATCATCAGGGAAATACAAATTAAAACCACAACAAGATATTATCTCACACCTATTAGAATGGACATCATCAATAAATCAACAGACAACAAGTGTTTGGTGAGGATGCAGATAAAAGGGAACCCTCTTCACTGCTGGTGGGATTGCAAATTGGTACAGCTACTATGAAAAACAGTGTGGAGATTCCTCAAAAAATTAAAAATAGAACTACTTATGACACAGCAATTCTACTTCCAGGTATTTATCTGAAGAAATCCAAAATACTAATCCAAAAATATGTGAATCCATATGTTCACTGCAGCATTATTTACAATATCCAAGATATATAAGCAACCTAGGTGTCCACCAATAGATGATTGGATAAAGAAGATGTGGTACATATACATAATGGGGATTTACAGCCATAAAAAAGAATGAAATCTCGCCATTTGCAGCAACATGGATGGACCTAGAAGGTATTATGCTAAGTGAAATAAATCAGCGTGGAATCTAAAAAAACATAATAAATGAACAAACAAAACAAAAACAAACTCATAGGTACAGAGAACAAATTGATGATTGCCAGATGGGAGGGGTATTGGGGGACTGAGTGAAAAACAAAGGGAATAAGAAATACAAATTAGTAGTTACAAAATAGTCATGGGATGTAAAGTACAGCACAGGGAATACAATTAGTAATGTAATAACTATGTATCGTGTCAGATGCATCCTAGACCAATGCGGGGGGGTGGGGATCATTTCGTAAGTTATATAAATGTCTAACCACTATGTTATACGCCTGAAACTAATACAATATTGTATGTCAATTTTAATTGAAAAAGAAAAAACAAACATAAAAAGAGTGCTGGTGTAGTGCATGGTTGATGGGCTAAGTCCCACCTAAAGCCAATGATCTAGAATCTAAAAGGCACTTTCTTTTGGACGGAGGTCTCTGAGTAATGGTCCCTCTGCCCCTCCAGAGAGACCTGTTGCCACTTACTTAACCTAAAGAGAATCCTGAAGCATAGGTGAAGGTGGACAGATAGGTAGGCCAGTGGCAGGAGAGGTGTGAGCCTCTCCTGGGCTATGGAAAGCCTTTGTCATGTCTATTTCTAAAGGTTTTTAGTTGACATCAGGAGGATGGCTTCATGGTAGTGAATAAGCCAGCCTCTTGCTGGGACCTCCTCCAAAGCAGAAATGGCCAGCATCCTTGCAGAGCAGAGGAAAGATGCTGAGGTTTATCCTGGCAGCCCCGACCCTGAGTGCCGAGGCATTTGGTGCCCAGGATGTGTTTTCCAGTTTAGGAAAGAGAACAAGGCAGACATCCCTTCTGGCTAATACAGCCTCACTTGGGCAGAAAGTAAATCACCTTTAAGATGGGATCTTTGGGGAGGCTGGAGAGGACAGCATTGTGCCTGGTGGCTCATGGCTCTGGCCCAGACACAGCCCTGAGCACAGGGGGACCCAGAGTCCAGCCTCCCTGCAAGCTGAGATGCCCAGGACATTCCCTTACAGTTGGATAATAAATAAATGTACGTCAGCTGGGCCTCAGCAGCGGAAGATGCAGAGGTCAAGCAGGAGCCACAGGGGCCTGGCAGGCACCAAGTAGGCAGGAGCACCGCAGCTGTGCGCTGAATCGCTTTTAAGGGCCAGAGCAAGGACAGGAGGGCTGTCTACACCTTGTCCTCTTCTCCAAAACTCCTACTCTGTGGTACATGGCCTAAAAGTCAGGAGTTAACCTGGAGTATTCAGTTGCTAAAAGTTAAACTGCTAAAAATCAGAGTAAATCCCCTGGCCTCTTGCTGGCCCAGAGAAAGTGCCCCCTTAGGTGGGCAGAGGACAAACAAGAGAGGCAGCCCTACCAGTTGACTTTTTCTCCCTCCACTGGTACAACAGGGGCAGTGAGCCCCTTCAGTATTTAGAGGGGCTCAGGAACCCAGAATGGAAGCCAAGACTTCAAAGTGCTCTAAGAGAAACCAGAGTGTGGTCCTCAGAATCACCAGACTCTTGTTAAAAAATGCACATCCCTGGCTCTCACTAGAGCCAAATGGTCGGACTCCAGGGCACTATGGCCAAGACCTCTGCATTTAGTCAAGTTCCCTCAGGAATTCCTACACAGCGTGAAGGGTGAGATCACATTCCTGGGACCCCTGGACCATGTGCAACCAGCCTGCACAGTGAAGCCCAGGCCTCTGATGACCAGTGAGCCGTCACACAAGTATGATGAGCAACTCGACCTAGAAACTCACGAGCAGCCATCATGCTCACGTCAGCCGAGCTAGTCCAGGAAATGACCCAACCATGCCCCTTGTAATAGCATAAGCAGTTGGTCTTTTTCCATAAGGGACCTAAACTCACATACATACAGATGGGGCAGTGAAGTATGGTTTAAAATGTAGGTGTCATTATTTTCAGGTATGATGAGGCCAACAGATTAGTGCAACTGCCATTGAAAAGTGTTTGCTACTCATAGTTTCTGCTATGGACTGAATTATGTCTCCCCCAAAATTAATATGTCAAAGCCTTAGCCCCTACTGTGACTGTATTTAGAGACAGGGCCTGTAAGGGGGTGATCAAGGTTAAATGCAGTCATAAGAGTAGGGTCCTGGTCCTACTGGATTAGCGTCCTTTTAAAAAGACCAGAGAACTTAGATGTGCTTGCTGCCCCCTCTCTGTCCCCTCCCTCTCTCTCCCTCTCTCACTCTTTCTCTCTCATAAAAGGACACAACAAGAAGGCAGCTGTCTACAAGCCAGGAAGAGATCTCTCACCAGAAACTGAATCAGCAGGCACTTTGACCTTGGACTTCTAGCCTCCAGAACTATGAGAAATTTCTGTTGTTTAGGCCCTAAGTCTATGGTACTTGGTTATGGCAGCCCGAACTGACTATACAATGCCGAAGAGGGGGGCCACGCCACCCAAAAAGGGCCACACAGGGAAGCACTGGGGCTGGTCAGGAGGCAGAGGGAACAAAGGGAAAACATGAGAGAGAGTCTGTATCGTGGATCCTGCAGGAAGGAATGGGTAAAGCAGAGTAAGCAGGCTTAGCACTGGCTAGTTTGAATAATTTCTACAGGTTCTAGGGTATATAGGCTGTCCCCGAGTCATCTGGTGTCCAGCGAGGGGGTGACTAGGGAATAGTGGTCCTGAGAGTGAGCCTGTGGGCTCTGGATTAGTTTGCATGTGAAAGGCGTGCTGCTGGGTGAGTTGTTCACTACCTCTTAGAATTAGCCAGCCCTGGGAAGGTGGTCTCTGTGCAGTCCGCAAGGTTCCAAGATGTCTAAACATTCAAATTACAGAAAATAAAAAGGCAAGATTAGTACAGGACAGAGAAGGAAAGTGCTTGGAGGCTAAAGACTGTGAGCAAGATGGGAAGAATACAACAGCAGATGGGTTCTGACTATGAAAGACCCAAGGCCCACTGGGGATCCTGTGGGAGCAGGCAGCTCATTCTCTGTCCCAGCAGAGCACGTTTCTGCCTACCTGCCACGGGCCTTGGCACTCAGATCCTTTAAGAAAGCTACAGTGCCTTCTCCTCTGGCATTGAAGGACACGGTGCAGACAGGACACAGGATTTCCAAAGTCATCTGGACGAGAAGCTGCTTAGACTCCTCAGGAACGTCCCCCACCACAAAGTAGTAAATGGAGTCAATCTGCAAAACAGCAAACCAGCAGTTTATCTCCTGATATGCCCAGCCTTGTCCTGGACTTAGGGGCTATATACTATCTACAGCACTGCCTTTAAATAAAGGGCAGTAAAGGTGGCACTGCTCACTCTCCTGTGTGGACATTTAGGGGCCAAAGTCAGGAAGTGAGACACTCAAGGGATGGTGCCAAGCAGGTCTCCTGGCGGTGGGTATAGTCTCGGGTTCGCATGGAAAGGACGTGGCGGGTAGACTTGGAGAAGCGCTTCCTCCAAGTGCATGAGTACATCATATCGGTCAGGAACAGGTGTTTTCAACACGAAGGAAACACTGGCACAGGCAAGTGCGTGGGGAGCTCATTAGCCATTTCCCATGGCAGAGCCAGAATTTCACAGTGCCGACTCCTCCATCCTCACTCTGAAGTTGAAGGTGGCAGGAGGGCATGTTACCAGTTAGTTCATCCTCTGGTCTCACCTGGGAGGTGAGGCTGTCCTGACTTCACACAGCAGGTCAGAAGCCAGGTCCACCCACAGGGCCTTGCCTCCCACCGCCATGGCAAGCCATAAGAAGAATGGGAGAACGAACTACCCTGTGTCAGGAAAAACACACACACACACACACATACACACACACACACACACATACACACACACACAAATACAAGCACACCTGACACACACACAAACACCCCAACCTTCAGGGACCCAGGAGATACACACCTTGCCAGGCATGAAACAATCCCAACTTGTTCTCTGCTTAATTTAGAGAGAGAGATGTCAAAT
This sequence comes from Pteropus medius, assembly GCF_902729225.1. Lineage (NCBI taxonomy): Eukaryota > Metazoa > Chordata > Mammalia > Chiroptera > Pteropodidae > Pteropus > Pteropus medius. Next base: position 913,234 of record NW_024344433.1, read on the forward strand.
CTACCCAAGAGCCCCCCATGACAACGACTCTCCCCCAATCCCAACCCCAACCATACCACCCTTGCTCTTTCCCTAGGATTTGCCTTCCATGGTGTTTGTCTTCCCCCACTCATGAGCTCTGTAACCTCAGGCAAGTGATTTATTTAGTAGCAATAAGGGAGAGAATGCAGCTTAACTCATAGCTGGGTTTGAACAAGATGGCTTCACCTACATAAGTAAATCTCAGAATGTAAAAACCCAGGGAGAGCTGGGGCTACATATCATCTAAGCCTGCCCTACAAACACCCAAATCAACTGTCTCCACAGATACCTAGGGAAGAAACCCCACAAATGTGTTGTGTTTAAGGGACAAATAGATGTCCTCCCCTTTTAGGATTCACGAGCCTCTCTCTGATCTAATTATAGACCTCCGTTAACAGAAAGTATATAGTCAATGACCTGCCTGCGACTTCAAACCTGAGACTTAAACCCATACAGAAAGAGGTGGGGTACAGTCAGTCACAGGCTGGTAGGATGCCCTGTGGGCAGTAGCAGGGCAGACTGTGCTCCCGGAGCCAGGTGAGGGCAGGGTGGTAGAGGGCATAGACCGGGAGTTAGGAGAAAGCAAAAGTGGGTGCTGAGACCAGCCTATTGCACCAACAACCCTCCTCCAAGTGGGCATAAAGCATCCCCTACGTCCACCCTACCCCCCCAAACTAACCCCCCACTCTTTCTCTCAGGCCTTTCAGCACCAGCTCCCTGGTTTTAAAAAAGGTCTAATGGGAGGCAAAGACTGAGGAATGCTATACCTTCTCTCAGACAGTCACCCAAGTGGCAGAAAAAAACTTTGAAAGAAGAGTTCTCCAGATTCCGTATTAGACAACTAATATTGTTCTTCCAACAAATGCATTAATTCATTCCATTTGTCTCCTGGTGTTATACATTACCTTGTGTCAGATTTTAAATGAGCTCTACTGAGCTGCAGTTATTACTTAGTGTTCTAGCTGTGTTGGTGCCCAAGCACAGCATGGGGACGGGTTCATCCTCTCATAAGGATCTAAAATCACACATGGCCTGAGACAGGCGAACAGACATGGTGCGGGGAGGTACTTGGGTTTATTGGCTCAACGGGGAGGTGCGTGAGGACAAAGATCTCTAGGTGGTCTGTCTGCGGCTTCTGACACCCTGTAGCTCTGCTGTCCGGCATGCAAACTCAGCTTCTTTGCTCTGGCAATAAATACTCCAAGGTCCTGGCACAGAAAGGTTTTTCCCTCAGATTTCATCGAACTAAAAATTGCTGTAGCCAGCAATGAGTCAGATTTCCTTTCCTTCACTAAGACTATAGGGTTATTGCTGAGTTCATCACTCAGCCTGTCTCTTGCCAACTCTCAGTTATCCACGCCACAGATTTCCTGGGACACTTCCCACTGAGGCGCCTGCCCCTCCCCCATTCTCTGTGGCTGGGAAGATGTCAAGGCTTCCTTGGCTGGGCAGAATGTAGGTTACTGTGGGAAGCTGCTGGAGAAATATCTCAGAAAGAATAAGACATTTCAAGTGAAAACAGAAAGGCTCCACCCTATTTTACAGAGTATAAAGTAGCAAGAGTTTGTGATTCATGGTAAAATGGATGAATGGAACCCAAATATTTTTCATGTTTTGTGTTGTCAAATTCAGTGCAGATTAGCATTTAAGGACATGCTGGTCAGCGAGGAAGCTGCTCCCGGTCCTGGCTGCTTCTGCTGGTCATCCAGACTGGCTCTTGCCCCAAGGAGCTCAGAGGTGCTGGTTAGGGGTGAGGACAGGACTATCTTAGACTCACATCTAGCCCCCTTAAGAATATCAAATTATTTCCTTTCCATCCCTTCAATGTTCAATGAAGATTTACCAAGCCTGGGCTAGGCCTTGACATCGCTAGGGACACAAAGGTAAAAAGATATGATGCCTGTCTGGACTGCCTTCAGAGGTAAATGAAATGGCAGGTTCGTGACTGATGTGGCTGGTCCTTCTGCTTACTGGCCAGTGGAGAAGTCCCCTTACAGAGTCATGTGGATCTGCCTCTAATTCACCCACTTAGTCTCCCAGTTAAAAAAGGAAACAAATCTGTGCCTGTCAGGTGGATGGAAGAGAGGCTGAGCGAACAGAGAGAGGGAGTGCGCTCTGGGTGTGTGGCCTTCTGCTGAAAGCAGAGCAGAGGCCCTCAGTTAGTCTTTTCAGGCAGTCAGACCCAGTCACTGGATCGTCAGCCTTGCCTTTTCCAAAGGCCCCTCACATCCTGGATCAGTAGGCCTCCCGGGGACTTGCGGCACAACACCACCTCCTCACAAAAGCCAGGGAGGCTACCAACCTCCCAGAGGCGAGTCCTAGGACCATGGGGTGCCGCAGAGCAGAAACTCTGCACTAGATGGCACATCTGGGCTCTGGGGATGACACCGGCCCCTCTAAACTGCCAAACATTTCCTCAGTACCCCCACAGGCTGCCCTTCCCATGAGTAGGCTCCTTATCCCAGAGTACAACTGCAGTTCATCCATCAAGTGCTCCACACACACTACAGTAAGAGCCAGGATTTACACGGACCCCACACCCTGTCCAGCTCCTCTGGACCTGGGGCTCATGCTCAGTCACCCCTCTCCATTCTATCTTCTTGTCCTACCTGTGCTTACAAAGCCAAGTGCTGGAGGAGGCCAGTGGCTCTGAGCATCCTCCTTCACCGTTGCCAAGCACACAAGATAATACCCACTTTCTCAGTTCCTGTCAGGACCCACTCATGGGAGACACTAACCCAAAGCATGTGATCATCAATAGGAAAGGTCTGGGTGTTTAGCTTTACTGTTCAAGTTTCCTAAGCCTTAAATGTCTTCTACTCATAGCAAATGGCAGCTACATGGATCCATTTCAAACTCACTGGGATGCACATGAGGGGCACAGAAGAAAGGGATCGGCCCTTATAGAACCCATTCCCCTCCCCACAGTACCCCAACACATGCGTCTTGTTTACCCCTCATAGACCACAGGGAATGGCATTTTTAATTATGAAGCAGTTACATTTCCCAGAATTTCCCTTGGGACCACACCCATACATAAGCTCTAGGTGGAGGGACACAGTGGTCTGAATATGTTTTGCGTTTGCCATATTCCATAGCTCAAGAGTTTCCAGGTGGCATTTGATGATCAATGCCTGTAAGCTTATTTCTAGGTTCTCCCTCTTCTACAGGACTTTCCTAGAACTCACAAAAATGTTCCATGTTTCCTGGGCTGGGATGAAAACAGAGAAAGGAGAAGCATAAACCAGAGGGAAAGAAAAATAGAACATCAAGGTCACCGGGAAATCTTGCAGTCCTGTCAGGTCACTGGAGTCAGCTGTGACAAGGGTAGCTTGGTAACAGACAAAGAAAGAGAACACCCATGTACACACACACACACACACACACAGACATCCAAGAGCTTGTGAAACCTTCTGTTTCTTGAATGCTAATTACAGTGTCCAGACACTTGAAATTTTACAGATGTCAAAACAAACTTGAAAGGCCAAAGAACAAAGGAGCTTATATCTTGTTCCTCTTTAATGGGAAACATTTGCTCCTCTGGCTTCATGAGGATAAACAACATGTTTCCAATTTCAAATCATCATCCTCAGTATCAATAAACACAGTCTGGTGACCACTGGGGGCTGCTCTTCCAAGGTGCCACTACAGGGCCTCCTTGCCCAAGAAAGGACTTCTTAATGCAACAGAGTAAAGCCTGAAATCTCCAGAATCCCTGGGCTTCCAGGGTGGAGGAAGCAATTACTGATAAATGTTAATTAATTAATAGGTATTAATTAAGTAGCTGTATCCCAAAGGAAAGCAGGCCTACACCCAGCAGAGAGCTGGGATGCCAAAAGCCCCTCCTGCACAGAGGACATACTCTCTGACTGGCCACTACCCTTAACAGCCACAGGTTAGTCACAAAAACACACACCCTGTGGCTAAAAGAGACAGTAACACACCATTTAATTGCTTCTTCCAGATAAATATTTCCAAAAGGTCCCTTCAAAATGCATATGTGAATACACTGACATCTGAAAGAGGATGATGCAGGGCAGAAACAGTTGACAGACTCATTTGTGAAGAGAAGGAAGTGGGAAAGCTTCGGAACAGTGTTGGGAAGCCCTACTGCCTCATCCTCGGCTTCTGTGAATCCCACCCTCTTCCCCCTTCCCAGTGGACTGAAAAGCAGGAGTGGAATTAAAGTGTTAGAGAAGTGCAACTGTGGCCTAATGCTATCCTTTCTCGAGGCTCAGTAGCTGTGAGCACATGTGGCTCTTCTGTCATTGGCCAAATGAGGGCCTGCCTGTGTCCCCAATCGCCCTACAGGGCGAGCCTAGGCAAGCTCAGGGTCTGGGGTTAGGGAGTCTCATTGTGGTTGGTCCAGATCTGCCATCACTAAACCGGCCATTTTGATCCCCATCTGTAGCCTGTCACTTATTTCTCACTTGGTTCCAAATTCGGAGGTGAAGAGGATTAAGACTTATGGGCTCTTCAATGCTAATGATGTGGCCTCTGTGGGAGGCCACTGGGAGAGACCCAAGATCAGCTGAAAGGCAGTATGAAGATACTGAGTGTGAAGAATCAGCTTGAAGCCACCTTCGGGACCTCGGCCAGCTCTGGATATACACTTACAGTTTTGTCTTTCCCAGCTTCCAGCAGAGCATCCAGGTGGCTAGCCTGGCTCAGAGCACGCTCAAAGGTCAGATTCTCAATCCAACTGATGGCCGCAGCTATGGATTGTTCCGTCACAGGAGCAGCATTGTCCTGCCATTTCACAGGCTCTTGAGAAGCCCTGAAAGGAATCACATGGGCTGTCACCAGGCATTGGTCAACATAGCTGTCAGCCCTCAGTCTCACAGCTATAAGCAACAAGCCACTTAAGGTCACCAGCGCTAAGAGAAAGAAAAAGCAGCTTCCAGTCCTCTCTCTGAAAATTACCAACAAAACAGGCAGGCTGTTTGAGATGGGTTTCCAAAGCACCACTACCTTCTATCAGCTGTACTGACAACGGAAAAACAATGTTTGCGGGAAAATAATCTCAAACATTAATGAGTGCATTAAAATTATTGAGGGACATTACTATCATAAACAGGTAGGTTTATATGTAACTCTTCTATTACTAGTAAATTTAAAAGGCTTCACAGCATTGAGATTTGTAAATCACCAATAATCTTATTACTCTAAAATTTTGTCTAATTCTTCTATTACATTGTTTTCATTGTTCTGAAAGATTCCCATCAGTTACATTTTAGGTCAAAAACAGTATTGTTCTGAGTTCAGCAGAGCATATGTTTTTAAATCCTGGAAAAGTTTGATTCATCATTTTGAGTACAAGAACAGCTATTTGAATTTATCTCTGTTTATAACTGAACAATTATGAGTCACATATGAATTCGGGATTATAAGAATTATATGACTCATGGACTAAATGAATCATCCTGAGTTGTTCCTCATAGCCCACCTCCAAAGACAGAGGCTACCTCCACATGTCACCTCTAGATAGGGAATCTGGCCGAATGGCATATATGATATAGCATGGATTTCCAAGAAAGCTAAAGCATTGCAGACTTAAGCACTTAATTCCTTCAATAATATATTCATGACAAAAACAGAAACCTGAGATAGAACACAATTAGGCAGCGTTCCCAAAGATGAGATCTACTTAGCCGAAAATACTTTATTTTAAAAAAAAAAAGTCAGTCAGGTAGATAGCCCCCATCCAGATGTTTCCTGTCAGGGAGGTACAGCCACTGTTCCCCATAAGAAGTTGGCCTGGAGTCCAAATCCTCTCAAATCCAAGCATCCGTAAATGATTGATTGTAAAAACTCTGAAATATGGGAAATTCTATAAAGCCAGCCACCTGCTGTTCTGATTAAGGGGGTCAACTTGTGGGGAGGTCTACTTGAGTTGTAAGCTCAGTGTGAAAAACAGTGATATTTGTGACAAGTTTGAATTCATTATCCAAGCTACAATCTCAAATGAGTGAAGGGATTTTTATGGCCTTAATTATATATTCAATATAATTTATCTTCTTATATTTGACCTTACCATGAATTGAAAAAAGTATGTTTCTAAATATCTCCTCACTGGAAAACTAGGATGCCATGTGCAAAGCAGATAAAAGTTTTCTAAGATTTATTCATTGTGGGTTTCTGCTGGAGTCCTATATTCTGGGAAATTACAAGATAACACTGCCCCCACGTCCCACCATAGAGTTAACTATGTTAGTTATGCTACTTAATTCCAGTAAATGGAAGTTCCTTTGTAGTTTCACTAAAATAACTCCTTCCTATAGGAGCTCACCGTATGATATTGAACTTGGCTATGTGAGCCACCTGCTCCCGGAAGACCATTACTAGGGCGTCCTGGCACAGACGGAGCTCCTCCTCCTGCATGCCGCCCAAATCTAGCACTATGGTGATGTGCTGTTCCAAGATGACACCAAAAATCTGCCGGCTTTCGCTGGTGAGCCAGTCCATCCGCTGCTTATAGCTCTCCACAGCTTGTGTTAAATGTTCCACAAACTGATAGATCAGTTCTGATTTGGCTGTCAACTTAATGAAAATAAAAGTTAAATAAATAAATGAATAAATAAATAAATGCACACCAAAGTAAGTCACTTGGACCACAGTGCAGCCAGGAACAACAGGGCCCACTGAATCAAGGCCTCTACCATCAAGAACTGCAGGTTAACGGTAGTTTTGTAGATGATCCTCCAAACCCCACATAACCCAGCAAGAAGTGTCCCAGTCTTTAAACTGAAAACCCTTCGCTGATTCTCCATAAGAGAAAAGATGATTGTGTGTTCTATTAAAACACAGCACTCTTTAAAGAAGAAATGTGTTTCTTGATCATGTTCTATCTTTATTAGAAAATGTCCAGGGGAACTTTTAAGAAATTGGGGAGAAAAGAGAGATCAACAAAAGCTGATTGAAAAAAATAGTTCTCATTAAAGTTTTCCTAAGTACGACATGCCAAAAATATTCTGAAAATGCTTCTAAACATGCCAGCACATCTGCCTGGCTTCCTCTAAGAATGCCACCCTAGTGACTCAGCCTCCTGTTCATGACCTTTGTCCTGTGTCCTCTGTCTCTCAGGCCAAGCTTCCCTGTACCTGGATCACTCAATCATCCACAGCTGCCACCGACACCAATAGGGGTGGTCCCTGAAAGGAGACAGAGACTTGGGGGTGATTTCTTGTATACACAAATAAACCATCACTCACAAATCAGACACAATTGTGCAAGGCCTTTCAGGGTGTAGGGAAGTAGGAGATATAAAAAAGGAATAATAAAAATTGTACCCTATTCTGTGAAGAATCAAATTTTAAAAGATCTAGTACTTTTTTTTAACAATCTTCAGAACACCCCCAAAATACCTAAATTGTTAAAGAAAATGTGTTTTCTGAACATGCCGTGAAATTCTACATTTTCATGCCTTGGCATGTGCTGGCCCCTCTGCCTTAAACTCCTTTCCTTCTCCATCCCTTGTCTCTCAAGCTTATTCCTTGAACTCTAGCATCTGCTTTCTATGGCTCCTTAAGGCAGAATTCCTGTCTCACCAGTGCTCACAGGACTTACTACAAATCCCTACCACAATGCAGAAACCAGGATGGGGCCGAGTCACAGGGGCTGTGGAGTTAGATGGAACAGACGTTTTCTATAGTTCTGTATTGATTTCCATGTGGATCAGATAACAAACATACTTAGCACACCAAACTCAAGAGTCCGTGGATATTATTGCTTAGGATCAGGCTGTCTAAAGAGTAATTTTTTTTAAATATGAAGAAATAACAGTCCAGGAGGTGCATGTGTACATACACTGTGAAATGCCATGATGGGCTGTATGTCTTCGCAAGCTCCCTGTGATGTACCAGGTATGTGCAGGGCCGGCCACAATGTGGGCACACGAACTGAACCATGTGTTGTTGCTGGGAATGGAGTCCAGCAAGAGGCTCCACTTGCTCTCTGTCACTCCTTCCTGCAAAAGCAGCCTCTACTCCTAGTGCCTCTGGCAGGTAATAGCAACTAGCTCTTGCCTTTTAGCTAATCTCTGTCATAATGCCTTTTTTCTTTATTTTAAAGGCAAAGCAAGGTGTTGATATGCAGAGGTTCTCAGCTCTGGTCAAGAGCTTCCTGCACTTACCTCTAACAGGCCAAGTGCTTCCCTCCCCAGCTCTTGAGCAGGGACTTTCAGGGCCTTGGCTCATGTGAGCCTCTCAGCGTGGGCCACTCCCAGACCTCAGCAGCGTGTCACAGAGTCTGTCCCTCGAGGGAAGTCCTACTTACATTATATGCTGTACCATCTTCTGCTCTGTAGACCCGTGGAAACAGGCCCTCGGCATACCGGGAAGCCACGAGTCTCCCCAGAGAAATCACATAATCTGCATTTTTACAAAGAAGAGCAATCAAAATGGTGCATTATCAATGCTTCTTATTTTTATTTCAAAATGCTTTTCTCTGACACCAAATATTATCCCCAGTGACAGCTGCAATCTGTGATGCTTCTCCATAATGAGGTGTTTCTAGGTGCTATGATAAATGCAACTGTTTATGACACACATAATCCTTTAACATATGAATGAATGGAGAAGAAAAACAGGGTCTGTTTTTTAGTTTCCTGGTTCTTTTACCCAGAATGATTAAGGCAGAGGTCAATAAGACAACATAGAAACTGTTTAATCCCCAAAAACTTTTATTAAGGCTTGGACTTAGTTTTCACAATTTTAAAAATTAAACTTAGATATTATCTATTATTCTCTCAAGTTGGGGTGCATGAATAGATGAGTGAAATGAAGCAAGCAGGTAATAGCTTCGGAATACCCACACAGAATGTCAAAACCACAACATTTCTTCTCAGATTATATACTCAGCTGTTCAATAGCCGTCTCACAAACACTTATTGGGCACCCCAAGTGCTAAGCACAGCACTCCAGGACGGGACTATGATGCTGCCTAAAATATATTTCTATGCCTTCGTGGAACTAACAGAAGGCTACAGAAAGTTCTCAAGGACTAACTCTGAATTGGCAGGATAGGCAATGAAGCCAAGCTTCACAGGGAGGCTTCAGAGAACTGCTCCTATTGTGATGTTTCAGTGTTGCTGGTGTTATTGAGTCCCAAGGTGGGGGAGAGAATGGTGGTACTCTTGAATACAGTATGCTCATTCCTCTGACTTTCTAAGGGGACAGGATAAAAGCCTACTTTGAAAGGCAGAAAGGGCAAGGCTGAATTTTATAGCCTCTGGGCAGGCTTGGTCCCAAATCACCAGGGGTGATAAAACTTACAATGTTCATAATAAAAGTAAAGAATGGATACTTGAATTCCATCAGCAATAACCTCACTCAATAAACCTCTCAAACTCTAAAATATCCATTCCAAGAGTTCAACTTCTTATAAGACTTTGGTAGAGCAATTTCAGAACACCAGCAGCACTCTCTTTACCTGACACTTATTTAGAGTCAGAAGAGGGTTTTGTTTTGTTTTGTTTTTAGGATTGAAGGAGATGAGCCTACGGAAGACTCTATAAACTGCATCACTAATTTAAATGTGAGGCATTGTGAGGTCTGTATCCATTAACGGTGGAGTAGATTTTATTGGCTAACTTCACACAGAAAAAATTATAAACTCTGGGCAAAATATAAAAATAGCTACTTGAAGGCATTAGAGAGTAATCAAAAATAGACAGAAACTGGAATGGCATTAATCCTTGAAAGGAGGAAATTGGTGGGATTTGCATTTATTTAGCATAAGAGTTTGGAGTTTGAGTCCAACCAAATTAACTGCCTGCTAGAATAAGAATCAGCTCTCCATTCATCAACTCATATATTAATAAACAAACTGGTATATTCATACAATTCATCTCCTTATATTATTTGGTCATAAAAAGGAATAAAGTACTGGTATATGCTACAACATGGACGAGCCTTAAAAACATTATGTTAAGTGAAAGTAGCCCGTCATGAAAGACCGCAGGTCATATGATTCCATTTATATCAATATTTCCAGAATAAGCAAATCTATAGAGACAGAGTAGATTGCTTTGGGCTGGTAGTTGAGGAGGTGGGCTGGATAGCCAAGGAGTACGGGGTTTCTTTTTGAGGTGATGAAAATGTTCTAAAGGTGACTGTGGTAACAGATGACCATATCTATGAATACACTAAAAATTGTTGAATTGTACACGTTAAATGAGGAATGACACAGTTTGTGAATCGCTGCTCAATAAAGCTGTTATTTTAAAAGGTAGAGATGAGAATCTAAGTGTTTTCTATTGACACAGACATTAGATTTGCAAAAATTTAAAACAATGCCACTTTTACTAAAGTTTTTTAGAAAATACACTTATTTTTCTTAAAAATGTTATGTTAACATATAATGAATTTGTTACTCTTAAATTAATAAATTTTTTTTAAAGTTTTTAGTTTTAATTTCCAATATAGTAAATATCAACAGATATAAATTATACAAGTTCTTATAGGAGATTAAAAAAGACATGATATGAAAGTATACAAAGATGTAATGAATTGAATAAAGATATATCAAGGTAAAAATTGTTACATGTTAGTGATAGGTAATCAATAATAATGGCAATGATTTTTCTCATCAGAAATTATGGTGGTCAGGAGGAAGTGGCACAATGTTTTTTAAGTGCCAAAAGAAAAGAAATGTCAACTCCAAATCTTAAATATATTAATGTTATTCTTCAGGAATGAAGGAGAAATAAAGTTATTGTCAGACAAAGGAACTTAAAAAAAATTGTTGCCAACAGAGCTACAGAATAAAGGAAGTTCTATAAACAGAAAGAAAATAATAAAAGAAAGAACTTGAAACAACAGGAAAGAACATAGTAAACATAAATATGGGTAAATACAATACACTTTCTCTTCTTGAGTTTTCTAAATTATGTTTGATGGTTGAATCAAAAATTATAGCACAGTCTAATGTTATTCTTCAAATATGAAAAAAATAATAAATTATATTATAAATGGGGAGGGTAAAAGTGCATACAGGGAAATAGTTTCCACTCTTCACTCAAAATGGTAAAATGCTGACACCAATAGACTTTAGTAAGTTATGTATTTATAATGTAATACCTAGCACAACCACTAAAAAAGCTGTATAAACAGATATACTAAAAAGTAGAGTAGATAAGTAAACACAGAAGTCTAAAAAATGTTTAAGTAACCCAAAAGGAAAGATAGGAAAAAAAATGAGTGGAAAACCAAGAAGAAAAAAACAGAAAACAAAATAAAATGGCAGACAAGGCCTAATACATCAATAATTACATGCAATGTAAGTGGTCTAAATACAACGATTAAATCAACAATTAAAAGGGACTGCCAAAGAGGATTTAAATAATGACCCAACAATAGGGTATCTATAAGAAGATTCCTTCAAATATAATGATATATATGTTAAAATAAAAGGTAAATCATATGAGTATTAATAAAAAGAAACCAAGATTGATTATATTAATATCATAAAAGTTAACTACAGAGCAAAAGAATATTACTAGGGACAGAGCAGAACATTATATAATTATCAAAGTGTCAATTCACCAGGAAGACATAGCAATCCTAAATGTGTATGCACCAAACAACAGAGTTGTAAAAGATGTGAAGCAAACACCGATGAAACTCAAAGCAGAAAGAGACAAATCCATGGTAACAGTTGGAGATTTCCATATTACTCAACAATTGATAGAATAACTAAACAGGAAATCAGCAAGGATACTCAACAACACCAGTAAAAACCAGGATCTAATTGACATTTATAGAAAACTCTACACAACAACAAAAGAATACATACTCTTTTCAAGTACTCACAGAATATATACCAAGACAAACCATATCCCTGGCTATAAAACAAACCACAAAAACTTTAAAATAACTAAAACCAGAGTATGTTGTCTGTCCACAATAGAAATAAATTAGAAACTAATAACAAAAAGATATGAAAATCTCCAAACTCTTGGAAACTAAATACCATGCTTTCAAAAAATCCATGGGTGAAAGAAGTCTCAACAGAAATAAAAAATACTTTAAACTGAATAAAAATCATAATATAGCATATAAAAAATTGAGGCGCACAGCTCAAGCAATGCCAAGAGGAAAATTTATAACATTAAATGATCACATAAAAGATACAAAAAGTCTTAAATCAACAATATAAGCTCCCACCTTAAGAAACTAGAAACAGAAGAGTAAAACAAGTTCAACGCAAGCAGAAAAAAATAAGTAATAAAGATCAAAGCATAAATCAATGAAATTGAACACAAAAAAAAATAGAGAAAATCAATTAAACAAAAAGCTGGTATTTGAATAAGATCAATAAAGTTGACAAACCCCTAGCAAGACTGACAAAGATAAAAAGAGAGAAGACATGAATTACTGATATCAGGAATGAAACAGGGAATATCACTAAGGACCCTGCAAACATCAAAAGAATAATGTAATACTACAAACAACTCTGCACACGTAAATTAGACATCTTAGATGAAATGAATCAGTTCCTCAAAATACAAACTACCATAACTCAATATGAAATAGATAATTTAAATAGTCCTATATTTATTAAGGAAATGAATTTGTAATTAAAAACTTCTCGATAAAAAAAAAATCCCCAGGCTTAGATAGGTTCTCTGGAGAATTCTACAAAACATTAAGGAAGAATTAACATTCTACACAGTATTTTCCATAAAAGAGAAGACAAGGGAATACTTCGCAGCTTATTCTATGAAGCCAGTATTACCCTTAAACCAAAATCAGAGAAAAGGCCGTATAAAAAGAAAAAACTACAAATATCCTTCATGAATACAGATGCAAAAATAAAAAATAAAAAACAACCCTAACATAATCCTAGCAAATAGAATTCAGCAACATAAAAAACTACACAACACAACCAAGTAGTGTTTATTACAAGATACAAGGCTAGTTTGATATTCAAAATCCAATCAGTATAATCAACCAAATTAACAGGCTAGGGAAGAAAAATCACATGATCCTTTCAATTGACACAGAAAAAGCATTTAACAAAATTCAAGACTCATTCATGGTAAAAACACTCATAAAACTAAGCATATAGGGAAGCTTCTTCAACTTGATTTTTTTTTAATCCACAAAAAACCTACAGCTAACATCATAGCTAATAGTGAAAGACTGAAAGCTTTCCCCTAAGATCTGAAATGAAGTAAGGATGCCCATTCTCACCACTGCTATTCAACATGGTACTGGAAGTTCTGGACAACACAAGGCAAGAGAAAGAATACAAGTCACGTAGTCAGAAAGGAAGAATGAAAACTTTCCCTATTTGTAAATGACATCACAGTCTACCTAGAAATCTCAAGGAATCAATAACAACAAACAAATAAACAAACAAATCTAGAACTAATGAGTTCAGTAAGGTCACAGAATAGCTCAACATTAAAAAAAATCAACCATATTTCTATAAACAAGCAATGAACATGTGGAAAGCAAAATGTCATTTATAATTGCTCAGAAGATGAAATATTTAGTGCAAATCTAACAAAACATGTGCAAGACTTGAATGTTGAAAATTATAAGACAGCTGAAGGAAATCAAAGACATAAATGAATAGAAAGATATTCCATATTCATGGACTGGGAGCCTCAACATAGTAAAGATGTCAATTCTTCTTAAATTGAAATATAAGTTTAATCAATTCTTTTCAAAATCCCAGCAAAATTTTTATAGACACACACATGGTTATTCTAAAATTTATATGGAAAGGCAAAGGAACTAGAGTAACTAAAACAATTTTGAAAAAGAATAAAGTAGGAAGAATCAGTCTACTCAATTTCAAGATATTTTTTATAGTTATAGTGATTAAGACTGCATGGTATTAGTGGAGAGACAGACACATAGATGCATAGAACAAAATAGAGAACCCACAAATAGCCCCACACAAGTACAACCAACTAACTGTTAACAAAAATGCAAAAGCAATTCAAAAGAAGAACAGTCTTTTAAACAAAAGTTGCTGAAGCAATTAAATATCCATAGTCAAAAAAATGAACTTATATAGAAACGTCTCAAATCTATCACAGGCTAAATATAAGATGCAAAACTATAAAACTTTTAGGAAAAAAAAATAAGAGAAAATCTTTGAGATCTAGCAAGATCCATACATGAAAAAAATCAATAAATTAGACCTTGTCAAAATTAAAAACACATTTTTGTTCTGAGAAACAAGAGGATAAAAAGGCAAGCTACAGAGTAGGAGAATATATCTGCAAATCACATATGTAACAAATAATTCATTTCTAGACTATATAATGAATTCTCAAAACTCTACATTAAAAAAACTATCTAATTAGAAAATGATGAAAAAACATGAAGAAACATGAACTCACCAAAATAATATATGGCAAATAAGTACATGAAAAAATGTTCAACAAAACTACACTTTAGGAAATACAGATTAAAACAACGAAATATCACTACACAACTATTGGAACAGCTAAAATTTTTAAATGGTGACAAACCAAATGGTGATGTGATATGAAAAAACTCTCTCTCATAGATTAATGATGTGAGTAGTTCAGCCACTCTGGAAAACAGTTGCAAGTTTCTTAACAAAACAAAATAAAACATTAAACATATACTTAACATACCGTTAGCCTAGCAATTGCATTCCTGGGCATTTAGAAATGAAAACTTATGTTCACACAAAAACCTGTAAACAATTGTTCGCAACAGCTTTATTTGCAATAGCCTGAAACTGGAAACTACTCAAATGTCTCTTAAAGGGTGAATGGTTAAACTGTAGTACATCCATAACATGGAATACTATTCTGCAATAAAAAAAAAACAAACTATAGATACATGCAACAACTTCGATGAACTTCAAAGAAATAATACCAAGTGAAAAAATGCCAATGTCAAAAGCTCACATATGATATGACAGCATTTATATAAACACTCTCTGATTGAGAAAACTGTAGAGATGGAAAACAGACTGATGGCGCACAGGAGTTAAGGCTGTTGGGAGGCAGGGGTCAGAATGACTATAAAAGGTGGCACAGGGAGATCTTCATGGTGATAAATATTTATATATCTTGATTGTAGTGGTAATTCCAAAAATTTACACAAGTGATAAAATTACACAGTGTATCAATGTCAAAATTCCTGGATTTGATATCACACTATAATTTTATAAGAGGTAACCTTTGGGGAAAATGAGTCAAAGGGCCACGGGATCTGTCTATACTATCTTTGCAACTTTCTGTGAATTTATCATTTTTTCAGAATAAAAAGTATGAATCAATCAATCAACCAACTAAAAAAGAGAAGGTGAAATAAAGATAATATCAGATAAAAACTGAGAAAATCTGTCACCAGCAGACCTGCACTAATAGAAATGCTCAAAAGAAATTCTTCAGGAAAAAACACCAGATAGAACCTCAAATCTTACAGGAAGGAAAAATATTATAAAGAGTAAATATGTGGATTTTAAAATGCTATTTTTTCATTTAGTTTCTTTACAAGGCTAATGACTTTTTAAAGCAAAAATTATAACACTGGATTGTGAGATTTGTAATGTATGTAGAAATAAAATATATTAAAACAATGACACCAAGGAGAGGAGTGCAGGGTAGGTAGAGCTATAAAGTTCTTACATTTTACAAGAAGTAGAATGAAGGTTGTGTTTAGCAGACTGTGACAAGTTAAGGATATAATCACTAGAGCAACCACTGAAAATATAATGCAAAAAGGTATACTTAAGCCTATTGAAAATTAAATGGAAAAATAAAAATGGAGTTAAATGAAATACTAAAAAATATTCAGTTCACCCAAAAGAAAGCAGGAAAGGAGAAACAGAGGGTAAAAGAAAGGATAGGGCAAGTAGAAAACAAAAAGTAAAATGATAGGCCTAAATCTAACACTATCAATTATTACATTAAATGTAGAGAACCAAACACTACAATTACAAGACAGAGATTAGGAGACAGGGTTAAAGAGACACTCTTTAAACATAGAGACTACAGACAAATCGAAAGTAAAAGACCATAAACATACCTTCCATGCAAAAATTGAGCATAAGAAAGCTGCAGTGGTTATACTACTATAGGACAAAGTAAATGTCCAAACAAAGACTACCATCTGAAATAAAGATGGACATTTCAAAATATTAACATTTGTCAATTCACCAGGACATAACAATTCTAAATGTGTATGCATTTAGAGTTTCAACTACATGAACAAAACTGACAGAACTAAAGGGTGAAATGGACAAATCCACTAGACAAAAAAAATCACTAAAAATATAGAATATCTCTATCATACTATCTTGGCCTCATTAATATTTATAAATCATTACTTAAACACTGCATAATACACATTCTTTTCAAGTGTCTTTGAAATGTTTGCCAAGATATGTGCTGGACTATAAAACAAATCTCAGTAAATTTCAAAAGACTAAAATCATACATTCTCTAACTTCAATAGAATTAAATTACAAATCCAACAAAAACAAGGTATCTTTAAAAGTTCTAAAATATTTGGAAATTAAACAACACATTTCTTTTAAAAAAGGAATCAAAGAAAAAAGTCACAAGAGGAAAAGAAAATATTCTGAACTCAATTATAATGAAAATACTACCTATCCAGATTTGTGGGATTCAGCTAAAGCAAAGCTTGGAGGAATACTTATAATTTTAAATGACTACATTAGAAGAGATAAAAAAAACCTTAAAATCAATTATCTAAGTTTCAATTTTAAAAGCTAGGAAAAGAAATACAAATTAAACTCTAAGTGGAAGGAAGTAAAAAATAAAGATAAAAGCAGATCTATTAAATCAAAACAAAAAATAGAAAAAAATCAACAAACCCAAAATTTGGTTCTTTAAAAAGAGTTATGATATACCCCTAATAAAACTTATCAAGAAAAAGTGAGAGAAACACAACTTATCAGTATCAGGAATAAAAGAGGGGACATCGCTAGAGATTTTACAGGTATTAAAAATGTTAAGGGAATATTATAAACAATGCTTTGCCAATATCTTAGGAAATACTGATAAAAGCAGACAAACTCCTTGAAAAAACACCCCTTTCTGAAACTAGCATGATAAAAAAATTTAAAAAAAAACAAAAATCTGAATAGCTCTACATCTCTTACTAAAATTAAATTTCTTATTAAACTTTTCCTACAAACCAAATTCCAGGCTCAGATAAGTTTCACTGGTGAGTTCTATCAAACATTTAAGGAAGAACTAGTACCAGTTACATGAAACGACATCACAACGTAGAAGGGGAGGAGGAAATAACTTCCAAATCATTTATGAGGCCAGCATAATCTTGATGCCAAAACCTGACAAGGACAGTAAAAAAACAAAAACAAAAAAATAGAGTAATATTCTCATGATCTTAGATGGAAAAACCTTTACCAAAATATAAAGAATTGCTATTTTTGCAAATATTAATGACTGAATTATAATTACTTGAAATATGAGACAAAACTGCTTTCAGTTTGTTTCCTTATACAGGAATCTCACAGGCCCTGACTCTAGCAGACCCCCACTCAAAAAATATATTGATGGTACAGAGCTGTACTAGCCCCTTTGGAAGGAAAAATAAGAAGGCACAGCCTGAGCCGTGATGGGCAAGGCCTTGCCATCAGAATGGGCCTCCAAACAGTCTGTAAGAAACATATCCTCTGGACTATCCTTATCACCAGTATGAAACAAAGCTGCCAAGAGAACTGGTGAAAATTTTGAAAAACACATTAGTAAAGGATGTCAATAGATACTTGTTTAACTAATTGATTAATTAATTGGCCAATTCAGAATTACTGAGAAAAATCCTACTAATGGAAATTGCCCTGATTGAAAGCATGCTCCTTGGGTGGGGGTGTTACTGATAGTTTGGGCAGGACATCCCTACTGGGAGGGCTAAGTTACATGTTGTAAGATACTCACTGTCCCTGACTCCCAGGCCCTATAGTATATTGCAACCCAAGTCAATATGTCATCCAAAATAGAACGCATCCTCACATATTTCCATACTCCATTGGAGGGCAGTACTCCTGAGAATGGAGAGCCAACACTTGAACCAACGCATTTAAAAAACACTGGACTGCAGCAGAAGGAAGGCCACATGGGAAAGCAGCATGTTCTCTCTAGAACTACACAGAGCTTTTGTTTTAATCGATGATCTCCAAAGGTTGCACATCCCAGGGAATAAATGCAAATATCTCCTATTTCATCTTTCAAAGAAGAAAGAACAAAATCAAGCATGACTAATATTTAATATGTGGATTGACAATTGTACATCTACATAATATACATATATTGAGAGTGCAAACTTTTTTATCAATAAGCTTATGAGATCAAAATAAGCACAGAGACTCATGGTTTTTGAGGGACCTTCAGAACCGACACAGCCTCCTCAGAGGCTAACAGGCGGCATGCTAGTTGGGTTTCACAGCTAGCATCACTCTGTGAGTACTCTACCTTCGCAGTGTGGGAATCCAATTTGTGACAAAATCTGTTTCAAGGTCAATTTGTTGCTCTTAAGCCCATGAAGCTGGAGCCATGCCTCGGACGAGATGAGACTCTGCTTGGCCATGTCAGTTTTGGTGTTTCTTAGTCCTTCCTGTTTCCGCAGCTGCTGCTCAGAGATGATAGAAGATGAACCTGATACCTCCATCTCTGAGTCAGGATCTAAGTCAAAGGGACCTCCTGTAAGGGCAATTGTCAGACTCAGACTTCCTGAAAACCTGGAAACAATCTAACATCACAAGAAGATTGATTTAACATAAATTATAGTACAGCCATGGAGTTCTATCAGTTAAAAATTATAATACAGATGTATATTTGTTGGCAAAGAATATAGCCACAGATATTGCTAAAAGGTATCCATAAAATTCAACATCCACATTCACACAGAAAAATATCTACAAAGATATCTGCCAATAGGTATACAGTAGTTTTCTCTGAGTGGTAGGATTATGTGTGGTTT
This sequence comes from Pteropus medius, assembly GCF_902729225.1. Lineage (NCBI taxonomy): Eukaryota > Metazoa > Chordata > Mammalia > Chiroptera > Pteropodidae > Pteropus > Pteropus medius. The sequence goes on from NW_024344433.1 coordinate 932,217, forward strand.
TTGCCTTTTCTACACTGCTTAAATTTCTGCATTATTTAAACATTTCTAAAACAGGAGTTACTTTTATAATCAGAAATATACAAAGTTCTTCCATTTTGGAAAATAAATGATTGCCCCTGAACCTTCATTACACATCAGTATTCCAATTATAATCACATCTACCTGTTGCTTCCAAAGGGGATAAAGAGGACAAAACCCTAAGAGGAAACACATCTGTTCAGCAGGTGGAGTGGCCACCTGAGAGCTCACCACAGGGTAGGAACCAGACTTCCGCAGAGCCCTGCTGGGATACATGGACTCCATCACCTTCCGAATGTTTTCTTCTCTGGGACTTTAATGTTGACTTAAATATTCTGGTTCATGTAGCCAGCTGTTCTGGGAATAACCAGACTCAAGGCAATATGCAACATATTAAACTTATCTAGACCTGCCTAAATATAGCTAGTGTCCACAGGAGGAAAGGACTGGCTTAACTGTAAAGCAGGCTTAACCCGCTCACACAGCTTCAGGCAGAGCCTGACAACTTGGGAAAAGATCAGAAATCAGCCGGAGTGTACAGTGCGTATGAGTGTGGTCTCTGGACTATAAAACTTTTCTTCGACAATGAAAATACTCCCTTTTCCCATTTTTAAAACTCTGTATTTCCTGGAAGTCTCGTGTTAATGACACGAAATTTCAGTCACACAAATCAGCTGGACCCAAGCTAGGGAGGTTTTATAAAAAGTAGAAGTATTATTATTAGCGAATACTTATTTGACTCTATATATATTCTGTGTAGTAATATATTTAATCCTTGTAATAACTTTATGAGGTAGGTAGCGCTACTATTATTCCCATTTTACAGATGAGGAAACCAAGACTGAGTATGGCTAACTTGCCTACGATTGCACAGGAGGTAGGGGTGTGAGATTCCAAACTCTAGAGTCTAGAACACAAAATGTTGTGGCCTTTATTATAATAAAAACAACCACAGCAACTTCCATTTGTTGGCCAGGTACTGGGTGAGCTTTTTATATGCACTGTCTCATAAATTCTTCATAACCACATCCATTATGCACTGCTAACACTTCACTTACATTTGAGGATTCAGAAGCTTCAAGAATTTAAAGAAGTTGTTCAGGACCCACAGCCAGTAAGTGACAGAAGCAGGAGTCAAAGCCATTTCCTAACCACTCTACAATTGTTATAACTGACCTGCCTGACCTATAGTCTGAGCCCACGGACAGACTGCATTCCAGTAGGACTGCTCCCCCTTAGGGCTCCTAAGTCCTCACCGAAGACAGAGCTTCCTGGCTCGTCATCTTCAAGTTTTTAAAGATAACAATTTCCATTTTAAGGTCTATGTGAATTTTCATTGTCGGTATACGCTGAATTCCAAAGGTACACAAACTCGTATTATTGGTGAGGATCCTTCTTCTTTCTTCAAGGGCTCAATTTGATGAGAATGTTACAATAGTATTTGGAGAGCATCATGCAAGAGGAGGGAAGTTTAGAATGAAAACTCTGTATAGGTCCATTCCACTCCTTTAGGTAAGTGACCTCCCCACTCTATGGTGGCACCACCACCTAAGCGCCCTACCTCCCAGGCTGCTGCAAGGCTACTGAATCCTCCAGCTGAGGCGCATGACTCAATTCCTTTTGCATGCACATGACTTAAAAAACAACAACAAAAAAGTCGTTAGGATCAGAGAACCTATATGAGTCATTCTGATTTAGATCTTGACCTTTAGGGCTTTTTTAGGCTGAGACTTCCTGTATTGTTGGAAATGAAAGTAACTGAAAAATGGAACTTATCCAGAGAAAACAAGGAAGGAAAAAAAAGGGCATCTCCAAGAAACAGGATCATCCTTCTTGAAGGGATAAAAGCTACTGTGCCACAGCAATGCTGCCAAGTGGCCTGAGAAACAACCCTTCTACACACAGCCCACCTGCTTTACCACCTCCAAGCTGGTCCCCAGCCATCCTATGTGGAATCTTAGCCTTCAAGGCCCATTTCAAACCCTGCCTTCATTTAGCCTCTCCTACCCCCTTCACCAACCTTCTGCAGCCTCCCCTGGGGAAAGCCCTGGCTTTTGCTCTGACACTTCACCAATGTGGCCTTGGACACGTCAGGTTTGTCCTCTCTAGACTGAAAGAAGGTTCAATGCCTGCTGGGACAAATTATATGAATGTCCTCAGTACACTGCCTTGTACACAGCAGGCACTCTGTATGGGTGTTGAGTTGAATTAAATTGATGACTCCAAATCCTGATTTTTCCAACAAGGCAAAGATTTACAGTTTTAATATAGCTAAGATCAGGAAATAGTTATCTCTTTAAACAGAGACATATTTTTTCTGGATATTACTATATTGTTGTTATTAATACTATTATTACCTAGGATTTCTTCATCCGAGGTTATTACAAACTGAGGAAGTAAGAAACAACAAACCCCAGTGCCCTAAGCACTATCTTAATGGCCAAAATTTTGGGGACATAGGAAGAAATTTCCTAAATGGAAAGAGGAAGTATAAATGGGAGGAGAAAAAAAAAAGGAAGTGAAAGTCTGATGACAGACAGGCAGGCAGAGTTTTGGGGGAAAATGGAAAGATTAAGCTGGCACCAGTGCAAAGGCCCCAACCAAAGGAACTAGGATGGGGCTCCATGTACAGCCAGCCTAGGCTGCTGGCATCTGCCCGTGTTGGGCAACCAAGAGGTGCCCCATGGCTGCCCTGGGGTTAGCAACTATGGAAGTCTTCATGGCTTAAGAGAGTAGGTCCTATGTGGCCAGAGGTCAAGGTACAATGCACAACTTGAGTCCATCAATTCAGTTTAAACATGTCATATACTTCTACCTGCTTTATTGTCAACACTCAAAACTTCCTATATCCTTGTTAGTGTCTGAAAAACAAATGTGGGCTAAGTGGATATATCTTGTGATTTATGTGAATTTTGAATTACAATTGTTCCAGAAAGAAAGAAAGCTGGGATGAAGTCCCATGGTACCCTGCTGTAACTCTCCCCAAGAAAATCTTAACCCCGCCCCCTCCGTTCTTCTGCCCTTGAGGGTCAAGGCTAAACTGTGGTCATCTACTCAAGTAATGTGGGCAGAGGAAAGGAGACTGAAATGGACTGAAAATCTGAGAATAAATGGGGTGCTGTAAAGGGAAGGTCATTGCTAAGGAAAAATAATAATAATAAAAGAGCTCCCAAGATGAGAGGAAAACTCTACCAGGGGAAAGTAAATCTAAGTTCCGTTCCCATATGTAACGAGCAAAACTGAGTGGGGCTCATCTTAGTAATGTGACCGTGACAACCATACACGTAAGCGAAGGAGCCAGCAGCCTTTCCAGGACAAAAAGCTGTCACAAGGGCTGATCCAAACACATGGGTTTCGGTTCTAGACTATTCATATTATGATTGTTTCTCACAAATAAATTTCTCCTGGTTCTCGCATTGCCTCCGAAGCCCAGGCGGCCCTCACCTCACCACTTCGGCCTCTGACAGGGTCAGGAACTGGGAAGGGGAGGTGCGGGAGGTTAGGGTGGGGCACGGGGTGGGGAGGGAATGAGATGGAGGGTGAGGGGTGGGAGGAGCTCTGGGGGAGCAGGGCCGGGTACTCTTTTCCCGCCCTGACACTGGCGCCAAACACTTTGGTGAGTCTGGGCAAGTCGCGGAGCTTCGCCCAGCCTGTTTCCACAACTGTAAGTGGGGGCAATCCAGCTCGGAACTTGTGTGATTGCAAGATTTCTCTCAGCACCTCGGAGGTGCTGGCGTGGAGGGGACCGCATCCCGCACTTACGAGGCTTCTGTCAGGTGAAAGCCAGGCGGTTCCCGCTCAGCAGCCGCTCTCCCCTCCTCCGCGGGCCGTCAGACCCGAGGGGGCGGGGGAGGGACGCATCCTGCTAGGTGATAAGCAGCAAGCCCCGCGAGCGAGCGATTCCAGCCGTTCGACTTCTGTGTGACCCGAGCGCAAGGCGCGCGGCCTGTTGACGACGGCGGCGCCGCGGTTGCTGGGACAGCACCAATTGCTGTGCGGTTCGTCCAGCCGGTCCCGCCCACAGAGCGCGCGTCCTGAGGGGGCGGGGACAGGGGCGGGGCCCCGAGGCGGGTTCTGGGCGCGGTCCCTCCAACTGGCACCCGGAGCAAGGGCACCCCGCCAGCTGATGCGGAGAAAGGCACTGTCCCCTGCGCTGGCAAACATAACAGACGAATACACAGACGAGCTCTGGTAGAGGCTATGGGCGTATGCGGCACACACTGTAGATGTTACCACTAACTTATGTATGTACTTTCCAACCTGCAGAAAACTTTTTAGTCTTCACTTCAACGCTGTGAAGAGCGTTGTTTTATTTTACTGTTCAGGGAAAGAAGCTTAAAGAGGGAGGCAGCTGGAGCAAGGGTGGAACTGAGACCAAGGCGCTGTGACCTGCACTTTTGCAATTTTGAGGGCAGGGGCTGCAGTTACCAAAAATAAGTTTATCTATTAGTTATGAGGATTCCTAGAGGCATTATTTTCTTCATTCAGCTTTGTTTTTAACCCTATTTTAGTTTTACCTTATCTGATCAAAGAGCTCGAAATTTATGCCTGTGATTTTTCAATCACTTGGAAATACAACTGTATTTGTGAAAAGCATCTTTAAATCCTTAATAAAAGATCCCACAGGCAAGTATATTGGGACATAAAATTGCATTTTAGATTTGAAAACTCAAGAAATGACCAAATCTTATGTAGGGTTTTAAGTCAAAGATCTAATAAAACATATTTAATATTGGAACTAAATAATTGTCCTCAACAGAAAAGTACTTCATTCACAGAGGTTTAGTTTTTCTGCATTCTTTCAACACTAAACCATTCTTTTAACTAAAAAGTACTGAAAGCTTTGATTGTATATCACAAATCATTCTGTAAAGTTATATGATTGTATGCGATTGGCCCTGCAAATCACACCTTCCAACCTCACCACCAAAAAACAAACAAAAACTCAACAGTACTAAAAATTCTGTTCAGAAGGGAGATAACATAGCAGCCACGCCCACATTTGCTAATGCCACATTAATCTCTGCTGTCCTCACCCTGCCAGACTCATATTCCTGGGATATGTGGATGTGGTAGAAAACATAGCATCCACACAGCCAAACCCACTGCCTGCATTGTCCTGCCAGGCAGTCCTGTTCCCACCTTCAGCTCGTGCATTCTGCCTTCCCTGGGACACTTGCCACTTACATGCAAGTAACTGCAGATGACTCTCTGTTTCTGTCAATTATGTTTATGGGTCTGTAAGCATAAATTCTTACAAAAATTTATAAACACTACTTAAATTTAGACAGATGATTGAGCAGAATTCTAGGTTATTCTGAAATATTACATAGCTGATATGGACTTGAGTTCAGCTAGCTATAGGATGGTTCACCTCATTTTTGTTTGTTGAGTGGTTTGGAATAATACCTTTAGCACCGTTGTGATATATCACTGTACTGAATTTTAACAAATGTGATTTGAATTTATATTTTACAGATCATTTGTATCCTACCCTCAACCTCAGTAATTGACACTTTTCCTATCAATCTCATCCTTAATGTCTAACCTAAGTGTGCCCTTCAGGGCCTAGATTATTCTTTCAGCCTCTTTGCCCACTGCCCACAATGCAAACTGTCCAGCAGAGATGCTGACCTGGTCCCTGCCTCTGCCCACAGATGTCTTTACTCAGACCACCCCCTTCACCAATCCTGCATTACTGAAGTTTGGGGGCCACAGCCCTCCAGATCTTTCAGGGTCAGCTCAAGTGCTTCTCTCTTCCATGGACCCCCCAGACCCAATCATTTCTCTCTACCTATTCAAACACTGCGTCAGTCATCAGCACTGCACTTTGGCAACTGCACAGCTTTGTGACAGCACTTACATTATTATTTGACCTTTATGCTATTTACTTTTCAGGTTGGATGGTTTTTCTTTAAGCATGTCTATGACTGGCACTACTTGGCCTTATGATCATGATTAGAATTTGAGAGGAGCAGGGAGGGTAATAAATGAAATAAAAGGAGGAAAAGCAATTTTCCCACCACAAAAACCAAGGCCAAAGAATAAACAGAACATTCATTCAAGGGAATTGTATGCATGTGTGAAAAAGAGTCTGAGACGGAATTCACAGAAACATTCCTAAAGAGGGAAGAAGAGGATGGAGAAAGTGGGGGAGCAGAGTAACGAAACGGATGGCAGTTGCTGGTGAACCTTGATTGGCACTGTCGCTCCAGGGTATTTGGCTGTCTGGGCCTGCCTGAGAGAGGTGGGTGGGAGTAGAGGGAGGCAGAGTCTAACAGACACTGTGTATATTGTCATGTTCTTCAGGTCAGTGTTTATTATTTGGGGAGTGAATGCAGCCCGCGGCTCTCAATCTAACACCTTTTGTGAGGGATAGAGCTTTTAGGCATCATGTCCTACCCTTGACAATGACTCTGTTCTGTGTTGATCAACATTTAATAATAATAGCTAAAATTTATTGAATGCCAGACAATATTCCAACCACTTTATCACTTTATTCAAACCCTTTGAAAGCTCGGTGAGGGAAATACTGTAATTACCCCCATTTTACAGATAAACTGAGACACAAGATTAAGCACCTTCTCCAAGGCCACTCGCTAGTGTAGGGTGGCTCCAGAACTTGAACCCAGGCAGCCTGCCTCAACACCCTTCCCCCTTAATTATACACTACATTGATCAGTTGTTGGATTTAGTTTTCCCCAAAAAAACGTTTTGTCATCTCAGTCGTACAGTGTTTATTTAGAACTAGATATAAATGCCACAATGAAGACCTCACTGGATTCGAAAGGATTTTAAATGGCGTAAAGCTGGTATATTTTCTAATTACCATTCCCTCCCACACTTCCTGCTAACCAATGTCTTTGCAATGTGGCCCTGCTTTCAAAGAACTGGATGCCTTTTGGTCTACTATCACATCCCAACAGCTAAATTAAGAAGAACTAAAGAAAGATACTTTATTTAAACAAAAAGTTTCAGACACTTGGAAATTTAAAAATTGCTCTTCGAAACAGATGCTCATACTAAAAGATGCTGAAAACAATACTCCTGGGATGAGATTTTGATCCTAAGGACGTGATATTTAGGAATGGGCCTGTACTTTGCCTTGGCCCTGTCATCCTCTTTCTGTGACTCCTCAGGAGAGGATACACACACCTGATGATGGCAGTGGACAGGAAGTCATTTCTTTATTTTAAGTCCCTCTGACCCTAGCATAGGGCAACCTGGCAACCCCGTATGGGCACAGGGCTTGGGCACAAGTCTAGGACCTCTCTTCTTCTAAGCTCAGATCTTTCTACCAGATCCCTGCCAAGTCTAGAGAGACACACGTGTGGCACTGCTCAGGTGGAAGGAAGAGACAGAAGAGGTCTGTGGCAGGCTCTGGTCTGGCTGCTCTCTTTTCCCTTTTGAGAATGAGCTAAGTGCACCCAGGTGTGTCTCTTCACACCTGTAAACTTGTCACCATCAACATCCTGGAACCTGAGCCAATCAGATCAGTATTCCCACTTCTTGCAGAGTGAAGAAGAAGAGGATTAACATTAGAAGAATTGGGACATTCTCATAGATGAATCTAATTATAAGGATCCTAGGGAAAATACCAGCAAATTGAATTTAGTAGAATATATTTTAAATTATTGTTTTAAAATCCATAAAAGCACATGCCTTTCTGCCAAGCAATTCCACCTCCAGGTTTCCTTGAGAACACACAAGGGTGTTTCTTGTAATAGTAAAATAATGGAAATCGTCTAAATGTCCATAAGGCAGTGGTTGGAATGATATTCTCATTGTGATATGATAGCAGTTCAAAAGAATAAATTTATTTGTTATAGTCTAGAAAGATCTCCAAATATACTGTTGAGTTTTTTTAATCAAGCTGCAGAACAAATACGTGCAATAAGTGCATTTTATGTTAAAAATATGTTTGCTTCCACTCATAGCCCACTGGCCAGAGCAAGTCACATGACTCCACTTAATGACTAGAAGATGAGGAAATATGGGGAGCACAGGATAATCACTGGGCAGAGAATTTCTCTCTTCCATATAAGCCAAGGCTTAGACTTTTGGAGAACAACAGCCAGAAAGAGTTGCAGGCACACTCAGCTTTCTACCATGCTACGTACATCACCTGAGGAAATGAAGTGGGGAACAGGCTGCCTGGTAAAATGTGGTGGCAAGGGCACTTGAAATATGCAGAGAGCCGGGAAAATACACACACCCTGCAACACACACATATCCTACAACACATACACACACGTACATACATACAAATCCAGTTTCATCTAAAACTATATACTAAGATTTGCTTACTAAAATAGAAATGCTGTCACAGAGACAAGTTTTATAATATTATATACCAAGGGCTTTTGTAAAATGTTAATATAATAATGATCATCTGAAGATTATCTTCTGACCAATGAATTAACCAGGTTCTTGAGTCATTAACCAATAGTGCAAGAATTGCTGATTTTTAACTGTGGTAAAAGTTTAAACAAGAGTCTCAGAGAGTCATTACCTAAAAGCCACTTTTTATCCTTTAAAGTCCTCTTTAATTGAAAAGAAGATTTTAAAGGAGTACATATTCATAGGTTTTTTTCCCTCCATGGAGAACTTCTCTAACTTTGTGATGAATGTCAGCTCTCTTCCTTTGTGAAGCTCAAGCCTCAATCTCTAATATCCCAGTGCCCTTGGACCTACCCAAGACACTGGTTCAGCAGGCCAGTAAAGAAGCATCACAGCAGCCATGCTCAGGGGCCCAATCACTGCAGAAATCCACCCCCTACCCCAATCCATATTTGACTTTTAAAACTACGTAATGGAAGTAGAATTTTAACCTGAGTGGAAAGAGACCTTTGTATTTACTCCTCCAGGAATGTTCTTCCACCAGATAGCCATGTGACTCACTCTCACCACCTTCAAATCTTTGCTCAAACGTCACTTTCTCACTGAGGCATTCCTTGACGAAGGCACTGAAAATGACAGACAACCCCACATCCCTCCCTAACTCTCTGTCTACCTTCCCTTTTCTTCACAGCACGCATCTCCACCTAACTTCTATAATAATTATGCATATTCTCTGTCTCTTCCCTATGGGATGTGAGCTCTTGAAGAACAGAGATCTTTGTTCTGTTCACTGCATGTTTGCGGGGCCTAGAATAGTGCTTGGCATGCAATAGCTCCTCCAGGCATCTTTGTGAAATGAATTAAGATGTGAGGAACCTAAATCCAGCTTGTTTTCTTTTTAAAGGATATTTCAGTAGAATAACCACTTCATCAGACTAATTAAACTAATTACCTTTACTAGATAATCCACATCGAAAGACTTGCCTTCTTCTTCGTAAGTAGAAACAGAGAGTCAACCATGGTGAACCGGTGGGAGCTCAAGATCAGTTTCATTGACTGTAGCTGCCATAACAGGCAAACCCAGAAATAGACAATGGGCCAAACACAATGGAAGTTAAAGTCTTGCTCGTGTAAAGGCCAAAAGTGACACTTCTGATCAGCAGGTTCTCCAAGCAGCGATCTGGGGACTCCGTTTCCTTATGTGCACCCAAGAAGGAGAAAGAAATTTGGAGAAAAAAACAGCCAATCTCTTCCACAGACTCTCTTAACCAGCCTCCCCTCAGCATGTTCACGAGATTAACCAGCCTGCAGCACGCTGCCCGAGCACAGCACTGCAGCTCCCAGAACCAGGAAGGCAGACATTCCAGGCTCTTCTCCAACCAGCTGAACACATCATGTCAGATGTGTTCATGCTCAAATTTACTCATGCTTGTTAGACCTTTATTACATAAACCCTTGAATAAATGTTATAAATTAGTGAAAAACAAGTGTTACAAGAGAAAAGGTTCTCATTTTTGTACAACTTAGGATGAATGCTTTGGAAATACTAGACGAAAATGAGTCTCTAAATTTCATTGCTATTGACCTAGGGATGGATGAAACCCCGGTAGATGATTGGAAGAAGGTACAAACACTTATATGAATCTAGAAGTATTTTGCTCTCCAATACATGTATCTTTACATCTCTATCTCCACTTTATTTATTTTATTTTTTTTACGCCTACAGCACCTGGTCTCCCTAGGTGGTCTCCCATCCAAGTACTAATCAGGCCCAACCCTGCTTAGCTTCGAGATCAGACGAGGTCGGGCACATTCAGAGTGGCATGGCCATAGACACTCTATCTCCACTTCAGAGAGAAGGAAACAGGGGATCATTGTTGTCCATGGTATGAGTGTGATTTTTGAAAGAAAGAGGAGTAACTCTCAACAGTCAACAAATTATTCAAAGACAAAAGCCTTGATTCTATTAAAAGGTAAGTTTCAGAAAAGGATAAAATCATGACTCATTTAGACATAAAAATGAATGCATGTTAATACCCTATTAAACTCATCAAACAAAGGAACCAGGCAAATGTTATAATTGCTTCAAAGGAAAAGAAAATATATATATATATAAAGTAATGTTGAATTAAATGTGCAAATGAACACAGACTGGCTTTTCCACAGGGGCGAGGGAAGCCCATCCCTACCAGACAAGACATAATTTGCACATCTATCAATTACCTATACTGTACAGATTTATAAAATAGTTCCCATAGAATCAATCTGATAAGGCAAAAGAGTACCCTATAGACAATGCATCATTTTCCATTGAAGTATAAACATTTTTTGTACAACTTGTTGACACCAGGTAGCCCCTGGACACCTGCCCAAAAGGATTCCACATGGTCAATAGGGCTCAAATTCATAACTAGAGTCTAGCAGCCATTGTTTACAGAGGCCTCTCACATGTGCTGCTTTTCAGGAAAAAACCATAGGACTGGACTGTCAAGCCTCTTCAGCTGTGTTCCTGCCATCTGATTAGACCCTTATAAGAGAGCTCCTAGGATTGAAATTCCACCAATAGAACTGAGACTTTCCCTGTCTAATTGGAGTTATGCAGCTGTATACTCATTTGCATTATTATCAACCAATCAGAGTGGCTCCATTCCAACCAAGATGGTGTTATTTGGACCAATCAAACTGTGAGCATTTGGAGTCCTCATTTACATAGCAATGGACCAATCAGGATCCTGGGGCAGGCACACTTCTATATAAGACCCCTCTTCCTCATGGCAACCACTTTCAATTTCTATCAAGGAGATGTTTCACTAGCTGAGAAGCTGAACCTCCCACAAGGTAACTGGAGCTGTAATGCCTAAGCCTTCTCAGGCCCAAGCTGTGTCACAGCCCAGGGGTATTATAATTGAGCTGTTTTCCCTAAATGAAGTCTCCCTGCTTCCCCATACCGCAAATTGAGGATTCTTAATGGCATTGAATTGGTAGTGAAGACCTTCAGTTGACAAACCCTAGATCAAAAGCTTGAAGAATGCCAAATTAAAATGAGGTATGTAAGAGCGTTCTTTTTTTTAATGATTCCTATGTTTTCAATTAACTGGTTAACAATTAGCCCCAACCCTTGAATAAGAGATATGCAGCCATGATAGATTTTCTTTCACTGAACAAAGGGAGTAAAGAAAGGTTTGATGTTTCCTAGTTTAAACCAAACCAAACAAAGCAAGAATTATCTTTTTAAAATGTAGTAACCTGATAAATGAGTCTTAAAGGAGAAACAAAGTGAAGGGTACTAAGAACTTTTTATTATTTTTACAACTTCTGTGAATCTATAATTATTTCAAAATAAAAAGTTAAAAAAAAGAAAAGTCAAAATACAGCACCAGAAGAGACCCACAAAGATTTCACCTTATTTTTCTAGTAAAACAATTAGAAGATGGTCTGTGAGGAACAAGTAAGGCTTGCTCTACATTCAAGGCTAAGAATTATCAAGTTTCACAGGAGATAGCATTTCTCTGCCCAAAGAAGGCAAAACCAAAATAGCCTGCACAAAGAAGAGTGTGAAGAACTTGAACCAGGTAGTAGTAAATCTTGGCAGGAGATGGAACTCATTCATTTTGTATACTGTCAGACATCGAAATGAGTAGTGGCAATAACACCGATGTCAATGTCCATTTCCTGGATTTGTAGTTATGTGAGATGTCACCACTGGAGGCCAGGGAAGAGTACAGGGAACTCTACTATTTTTACAACTTCTCATGTCTATAATTATTTAAAAATCAAAGTAAAAAAAAAAAAAAGGGTAGTATATGTTTCAAAGTTTATATAAATGACCTTATCTATTTGGCTGATTATATCTTGTTCTTAACAGAAGCAGAATTGTATTTCCTCTGCGATGTTGAGTCGATTGTAAAGTCGGATGCATTTGAGGGTAAACGCTGGCCAAGTTTGTGTTAAAGTATAATTTTGAAAGTATTGAAACTTTCTCCATCAGTGTCTTAAGGATCATCATAAAAAAAAAAAAAGCAGAAATGCTTTTTATACTTTCAGGGAAAGACAGACCCAAGAAAGAGCTTCTTTCTGCATACAATAGTCAAAAGTTTAGTTCCCAGCAAAGAAAAAGCTTGTGATTGTGTCTCTTCTCTCTGCAAATGTTTTCAAAGTCAAAGACTTGCGGGAGATATTTTTTCACATGCATAAGCCTAAACCTAGACTAGGGCCTGATTGTGAAAGGAACATGAGATGCCCAAGACTGCCATCATCCCTGATACTGGGCACTCAGTATTCCTTCCTGGTCTTCATGGCCATTTTTGTGACCAGGCATGGGACTTTGTCAACACAAGGGTGATCTCCAGACACTCATTTTGATTTGAAAGTTTAACTTTCCGCTGAGTCACAAGTCAAAATCCCACAAAAATCTGCTCTAACCGTCCTCCTCCTTTGCCAGTCTGTCCCTTGCCCTTGAAACATCCTTTGTTCCCAGGTGGAGACTCACAGTTAGGGATGGGGAAAGGCTTTTTTGCAGACTGAACAAACTAAAAGGGTTCTGTTGCCTCATTTAGAATAATAATAAACAAGACCACACTTGTCTAGTGACTAGTATCTTTTAAAATTGACCTCACCTGAGGAGCAGGAGATTGTTTTGAGAAAATAGCTTTCTGTAATGTTTTAAATGGCATTGTTTGACAGCCACTGTGAAGAGTGTTTTATCTGATGTTTTTCAGCTGGTGTGGATGCCCTACAGCTTGTTTATTCCAGTGATACAAAGTGTATACTCTTTGTCCTACTATAAGAGGAATTACAGAAGGTGCTGCTTACTAAAAACAGAGGCCCTTTTTGTGACCTTGTTCTTCTATTTAATACCCCTAGTCATAATTCTTCCTTTTATGAAAGAAGAGAAACAAACCTGTTTGTATCCTCCATAGCTATAGGTGGAAAAATACTGTCCTAGCTTCCAAAATCAACTTACATGAGAAATCAGTAATCCAACACTTTCTGAGATTTAATTTCAGTTAAATAAATCCTTTTTTATTGCAGATATGGTCTAATAGTTAAATTCAAATAACCAGGCACTGCACTCCAGGGATATAAGTAATCAAGACAAGCACAGTCTGTTCCCTCAGGAAACTTATGTCTAAATTACAAAGTCCTCAGGAAAGACCAAATATCTATCAAGTAAAGATTCATAATGATGCAAAATTGGAATCAATTTGAGTTTCAAATAAGTGGCTTTGATAAATTATGGTATATACAAACAAGCCATTAAAAACAACGTATAGAGACACAATGACTTGGAAAGGCTGAAACACTATAATAAATGAAAACAAAAAGATTCCAGTGTAATACATTATATGCATAGTGTAGAAGTACCAGAAGGAAGTATAAATCATTGTAGGTTATCTCCAAATGGTATGATAATAGGCAATTTTCATTTTCTTCCTTTTCCTTTTTGTAGTTTGTAGGTTTTCTATAATAAATAAGCATTATTTTATAATTTGAAAACAACCATTTCCCCCTTAAGTGAAAGAAAATACATCCTTAAAGTTATTTAGGATTTGAAAGTCTGACATGAATCAATTTTTTAAGAACACATACATGATTCCTTGTCTGCATAAGCTATCTCTGGAAGGGAATTCAAGACTCCAGGGAGGGGAAATGAATGTTTATGGACACAAGCAGAAAGAAGATTTTTTTCGGTAAATATTGTTTTATATTTTTCTGAATTTTATACTATGCAAATGTATAGCCCATTCAAAAATTAACATAAACTTGAAAATTAAAAATTTAATCAGTATCAACTGGAAGTCATCTTTAGCAGACTTAATCAAGTTTTTGTCTTAATGTCATTCACAAGCCTTTGGTGCCTGAGGCTTTAACCAGCATTTCCCATGAGGGCTGTTACCCACTCATTCACTACAAGAGACAGGATTGTGCATTCCTAAAGCACAGTCGTGGCTGCTCTTGCCAGGAACCTGACTGCTGTGGGTAGAATATTGAATATAATGTGGTCTGTGGGCTACAGTTGAAAGAGCAACCTGTCAGTTAATTCTGCTTGCTACACAGTTATTCTCTGGGGTAGAGAAAAAGAAGAGGTGAAGGAAAGTCATAAATTTAATGACTGGGTAAAATACATTGACTTCGGCTATCAAAATTGAGCATAGCTTGACACCATTACACTAATGGCCGTACCAGATCTTCTCATGTGTGCAGTTTCTTTACCAGAGTTGGGATGCCCTCAGGGCCCCCCTTTTATTGACAGCCCTTTGGAAGGCATGTCACTCTGCAGGGTTTGTTCAGTTCAGTCCTCTTGGGCTTCATTCATACTCCCCTCCCATGAAGCTCTTGGGACACCCACCCCACTCCTGCCACTCTGGCTGCTTGCCACTCCTGCAGCAAACAGCCAGAGTGGCAGGAGTGGGGTGGGTGTCCCAAGAGCTTCATGGGAGGAGCATATCTAGACTCTGAGCCACACTCCTTGTAGGTTCACTGTAGGATTAAGAAATCTTGGCTTTTATTACCAGCTGCGGTTTTGTCTATCCAACTAGATTCTCAGCTTCTTGAAAGCAGAGACATGAGCTTTTTTGTGTCCCCTACTGAACTAAACACAAAGTAGGTACTCATTGTTGCTTAATTGACTTACTATAATTAATATAGAGCTGCAAACACATACAACCACTCATTTCAGGGATGCTGCTCTCTCTGCCCTGAGTTCTCCTCTCTTATTCTCCACCTGGAGAATACTTTGCCATTCATTAAGGCCCAGTACTGATGTCACCTACTTGATAAAGCTTCGCTGTGGTTTCTAGAGCACCATGCCTCTGGTGCTGCATTTGCATATTGAACTGACTACTGTGGTCCTCTCCCTCAGCCCTATTTAACTTCCCCTTTGAGTGTCTCACACTTAGCCGTGAGACCAACACATTTTTTAATGCATCAGAGATCAACCTACAACAATGTTTCTCACACTAGGCTCCCACCCCTACATTCTTTAAATTTATTTTTGTATGTCTATGAATACTCTATGAAAATCTGTTAACTTTTTGTTTTCTTTCCATTATTAATCTTTTTTAAATATATATAACTATATTCTTGATTGATTTATGAATATTTGAATGATATCTGACTAACCAATGGTTAATTTTTTCCCAAGGTATTTTTTTTTATTATTATGGTGACATTGGTTAACAAAATCCAGTTTCAGGTACAATTCAACATTAAGGCATGTATATATGTTGCCTTGTATGTTCACCACCCATAGCTAAATTTCTTTCTGTCACTACGTTCAATGATTAATTGAGTGACCATGTTTATATGTGTTTTTTGATATTTTAGTGTCAGAAATTAAATGTCTCAAATAATTAGACAAGAATCAGGAAAATACCATGAATGTGAAATGATGCATTTTGCCAAGTAAAGGCCAAATGACGTCAAAGCTACCTCTATTAGAGAAGGTTTCACCATAGTTTGATAGAGACCAGTGGTATAAAAATAGAGTCATCATGTCACAAACAGTAACAGAGGGCAGTAGGAGCAGTCAGAACATTCCTCAATGGCAGTAGTAGTGTGGGCTCAGCAGAACAGTAGCATGTCCCAGTCTATGTCAGCTTGAATTTTGTGAGTTTTCATGGCTTCTATTTTGTAAATTTATTTTGGTTTTAAAATTATATGTGTTATAAGCTTGAACAATTTATTACTAGCTGTATGTAGATGCATTTAGGAAATATTATAATAAAGATAATGTAATACAATAGTGTCTGTCTCCTTTTCCTTCAGGAGAGCTCATGTATCCCTGAAGATTAAGAAATCTTGGCTTTTATTGTCTTCGGAGCCCCATATGTGCCAAGGCTGTAAAAATCAATGAGTCTGTTTGGTTTGCTTGCTTCCTATATCACCTACTATAGAACTTAACAAATGTCTGTAGTAATTATTATAATAATTATGATGCCAAAAAATTAGCAGTCTATTAATGTTGCCCTTTTCCAGCATTTTGGACATAAATGCAAATTTCATGGTGATGTTTTTCAATGACCCTACCCATAAGTTCCATCACCTCAAACCAATTCCAAAGCCACATTGTTCTTTGTAAAAACGCCTAACTGGTGTTTTGGCTTTTGGTTATAACTAGTAAATATTCTCTGAGAAAAGGTTTTATGGTATATGGCCCACTGACAGGTATGTGTATAGACAGATGGGCCCATTCATCCTAGTTCTCAGCACACATGTTATTTCATGAAGGGCCTCGAAACATCCATGGCCTACTGCCAGCCAGCACATGGTACCAAGGCTGGTGGACCCAGCAGACAAGATGAAAGGAAAACCAAATACTAGTTTAGGGAAGGAGGAAGAAGAATGTAAGAAACTCCAAAAATAGATGTGTTAATGACCTGTTCACATGCCTTTAATCGAGTAACTATATTCCTTATTTTAGCAGCTAAAGAAAAAACGTTCTTGATTTTGGTAAGAACTTGATGACTTCGCTTGTATGTGACAGTTCAGAATATGTCCTCCTAGATATTCTACTGCTCAAAGAGGTGTGGTCAAGATGGCATTCTTTTGCACCCAGCAATTTTCAGCTCCTAATTAAACTTGTCATTATTGTTCTTGATGGCATTATCATTGCTATGACGTAGGTATGGACTACATGCCCACATGTTCTAAGCTCTAGTCAGAACGGGAAGAATTCTTAACACTTTTTCTCAAGACAGGAAGGAGTTTGCAGTTTAAATCTCCTGAATCTTGGATCCAGTACCATTTGGAGTAGACACAAGGAAAGGGGATAAAAATGAACACTCTTCTTGGCCAGAAGGACTTGTGGACTTGTGTACACTTTCTCATCACTAAAATCTTTGAAAAGATGAGTGAGCTCCTATTTAGACCATCTGGTCTCCTTCTCTGTGTTTGTGTCTCTCCATTCAAAAAGCTGTTCTACTCAAGAAAGCTACAACTGTGAAAATGTAGATAAAGCACTGAAAATTAAAACCATCTTGAAGCCATGCATGGTCATCACAGTCATGTGAAAAAGTGCTAAAATTGGATTTTTAGAACCAGGATAAACCTTTAGAAATGATTGCTTCTCCCTGTCAAACTTGTACTCCAGGGTAGTATGGATTATTGGGGTGGAGCAATGACAGCTGGACAAGTTGAGGAGAAGGAAACAGTTCACTCTATAGATGTCACGTACAACATTTATGTCATAAAGCAGCAGTTCTCAAAGTGTGATCCATGGACCCCCTACAAGTTCCTGAGACACTTCTAGGAAGTCTACAGCTTAAAACTATTTTCACAATAGTATTTTCCAATAATACTAACAATATTTTCACAATATTATTTGTCGTCTTCACTGAGTCGACATTGATATCGATGTCATAATGCAATAGTGGGTAAAACTGCGAGAGCGTTAGCACAGACCCTGCAGTGACACCACACTGTACTGGTAGTCATTGTGTTCTCCACACTACATACAAGGAGAAAAGGGCAATTCACTTAAAAGTATCTTGAGGAAGCAGTAAATTTATTAATTTTATTAATAGCAACCAGTGAGTTATTTTTTAAAATATTAAATCTCAACCTTTTTAAACATTTGTTGTGACAAAATGGGAAGTACATTTCTGTGTACCAAGTACAGTGGTTGTCTTAAGGAAAATTAGCTGTGAGATGATTCATATTGTAAGCTGAACTAGCCACTTTTTTCAGAGAACAGTTTTTCTTGAAAGAACAACTGAGAGACAAACTATGATTATTCAGACTTGGGTGCTTTGTAGATATTTTCTTGAAAATAAAGTAAACCTGTCACTTCAAGAAAACAACTGATGGTATCTGACACTCAAGTTAAAATGTATGCTCTCAAGTGAAAGTCAGAATTTTAGAAGATTAGTATCTAGCACCATGAACTTGCCAGCTTTCCAACACCTAAATATTCTTCTGATGAAATTGATTATAACATTAACAACTGTGATTATTCTAAATATTACATATACTGAATTGTATCACTATTTGAAAGATCTGTAGCTTAGTGAACTAATATTTTCCAAGTGACCAACACATACTATTATAAAATCATGCATGGACAAAAGAGACCAGTCAAAGACAGATCGATGAATTTCATATAAGAGAACAAAACATTCATTGCTATAGTTTTTTTATTTCAAATTACAATTAACCCTTAAGGAACTACCACATCATAGAGTTTGCATGTTATATCAAAGAGTATCCACAGTTATATGAAAGGTGATTAAAGTACTCCTGTCTTTTCCAACTACCTATTTGTGTGATAGATTTTCTTCATATTTCAACCAAACGGATTGAATACAGAGGTAGAGGAGAGTTCCACTTCCACAATGGCAACTATAAACTATTAGAAAACTATAATAAAACAACAATATAAAGTCTCTTGAAGTTGTCTTAAAGGCACACATCAAATGAAGCAATATTTGTTCAAGAAAATCTACCAAAACTCTGTTAGAAGAGAGTCTGTGGCACTTGAATCATGACCCACTCCTCCTTGCCCTGCTCAGCTTGACAGAAGCCCCACTCGGACAGGTATGGCCAAGAAGATGAGACTCCATCAAGGGACGGACTTCTCATCAAGAGATATAATATCTCACAGGGAGGCACAGGTTACCAGGATTTTTCATCTCCAACTCCCAGTTAAAGAGGCTAAATTCCTACTAAGTGTGGACAACAGGTCAGAGGCTCTCTTCTGCCATGCAGACCCCACTCATAAGGTGGAGGCTTTATCCAAGGTAAGGCAGGGTGAGCAGGCTGGGACCCTGATCACCTTACCCCTTCTGCCTGTAGGGTGGAGGTTCCATACCAGGAGAGGCAAGTCAAGACCAGAGGCTGCCACTCTTACCCAGGGCCCAGAGTATGGAGGCTCGGAGATCTTCCCAGGGGTAGATGAAATCCATAAGGACAGAGCACTCCATCAGTCTCCCAAGGAACTGACTTTATTTGAAACAGAATATGGGGAAGTTCAAGCTTTAAGGGGCCTCTAAAAAACAGTGGAGATTTTGGTGGTCAGCCAATAAGAGGAGACTGGAAGCTTCTTTTAATTAATTCAACAAGCTAAACCATAGGCCAGCTAGTTCTCTAGAGAGAACCAGGGAAATAAACGGTTAAGAAGAGGAGTCCTGGGGTTAGAAAAATACTGGCCTCAAAAACTACCCCTACATGTTCCAGGGAATTGCCAAAAACAATAGAGCAATTAGACAGCAAGTAGTGGACTCAGATAGCTGGGGGTAAGGCAAATGGTGCAGACAGCTTAACAGAGATAAAAGAGACGGTCAAAGAGAGCACTGCTAAAGCCACTAACATCCCAGAGTGACTGTGTGCCCAAGTATGCACCCTCTGAGGAGAAACACCACATGCTTCATGCTTCATAACAGTACTTATAGGATGCAGTAAAAGCAGTACTTAGAGGGAAATTTATAGCTCTAAACACTTGTGTGTATGTGTGTGTGTATAGCTCTAAACACTTGTGTGTATCAATAACCTAGTTTTCCACCTTATTACACTTGGAAAAAGAAGAACAAACAACACCAAAGCAAATAGAAGAAAATAATATTAGAGTGGAAATTAATGATATAGATAATAGAAAAGTAGAGACAATTAATGTAACCAAAAGTTAGTTGTTTGAAAAGATCAACAAAATTGACAAATCTTTAGCTAGTTTGACCAAGGAAAAAGAGAAAAGACTAAAGTCAGGAATGAAAGAAGGAACTTTAGAGCCTGGAAAGAAATCCCTTTATTGTCAATTTAATTTCAAAAAGGGTGCCAAGACCACCAATGGGGAAGAATGTTATTTTCAACATATGGTGTTGGGACAACTGGATTTCTTCATGCAAAAGAATGAAGTTGGACTCCTACTTAATAGACACAAAAATTAAAATGGATCAAAGACTTAAAATAAGTGCTAAAAATATAGAACTCTCACCAAAAAAAAAAAAAAAAAAAACCATAGGTTTAAAATTCATGATTCTGTATTAGGCAATGGTTTCTTAAATATGACACCAAATGCACAAGCAGTAAAAGAAAAAAATACGTAAATAGGTCACCATCAAAATGAAAAACTGCTTAGAAGGATACAATCAAGAAAGTGAAGTGACAACCCATAGAATGAGAGAAAATATTTGCAAATCACGTATCAAGAAAGGTCTCATATCTAGAATATAAAGACTTACAATTCAATAAAACAACCCAATTTAAACATAGACAAAGGATTTAAGTAGACCTTTCTTCTAAGAAAATATACAATAGCCAATAAGCACATGAAAAGAAGCTTAACACCATTAGTCATTGGGGAAATACAAATCAAAAGCACAGTGGACTAGCCCTTCACATTCACTGGGACAGCAAAAATAAAAAAGGCAGATAATTGCAAGTGTTGGAAAGGATGTGGAGAAGTTGGAACCCTCATACATTGCTGGTGGAATATAAAATGGAACATAAATCTGGTGGAAAACAACCTGGCAGTTCCTCAAAACGTTAAACACAGTTACCATATGACTTAGCAATTTCCCTGAGACATGTGTCCCAATGTCCCAAGGCATATACTAGGCATATACTGAAGAGAAATGAAAATATATATGTATACAGAAATTTGTATAAGAATGTTCATAGCAGCATTATTTCTAATAGTCAAAAAATGGAAATATGACCAAATGTCTATCAATTGATGAATGGATAAACAAAATGTGAGATATGCATGCAATGAAATGTGTCATTCAGGAATAAAAAGAAATGAATCACCGAAACACACTACAAAGTAGATGAACCTTAAAAATGTTATGCCAGGTGAAAGACGCCAGTCACAAAGAACCGCATGTTGTATAATTCCATTTCTATTCTGGAAATGTCTAGAATAGGCGAATCCACTGACACAGAATGTGGAATCATGAGTTTCCTAGGTCAGGGCCAAGAGGGTGGAGGGCAAGGGGAAATGGTGAATGCTAATGGGTACAGTGCTTCTTTGAGGGGTAATGAAAATGTTTTAAAATTAATTGTGATGCTTGTACAACTCCGTGAATATGTTAAAAACCATTGAATTGTACAATTTAAGTGGATGAATGGTATGATACGTAAATTAGATCTTGACAAAGCTGTTATTTTAAAAAGTTGATGTGCAACTAGCTATTTTCTATTGAGATATTAAAGAGATTTGCAAAATATAAAACAATGCCACTCTTCTCACTAAAGTTCTTTAGAAAACATACTTATTTTTCTTAAAAATGTTTGTTAACATATGTTTACTGTTATTTTTAAAGGAATTAAATATTTTTAAAGTTTTCAGTTTTAACTTCTAATATGTTAAATGTTAATATATATAAAATACCTAAATTGTTATAAGAGATTATAAATTAGGCTACTATATGAAAGTGTATAAAGAAAAGGACATGAACTGAATAAAGAGATACCAAGGTGAACCCATTTACATACTAGTAGTAGGTACCATAAATAGAAAAGAACACTGCCAAAAATTGTTCAGACCTTTATTTAAAAACGAACATCTTTTTATATTATTTTGAAAATGTACATTCTTTCAAAATTAAAAGTATATTTAGAATTACTATAGATTAGTTTAGAAAAAAATTCTAGCAAAATGAATATGCTTAATTTTATATATTTTAAGGCTAAATTACCTTCTCCAAAGGTGTCTTTAAAACTATTTTCATCTCATAAGACTTTGGTTAGCTGGTGATGCAGTAATAGCCCTGCCATGAAGGAGGACGTAGATGGTGTCAACCCAGCAGTACCAGAGCCAACAAACGGTCACTGTGAAAGATAGTGGGGCCCAGAGAGATAGTGGACTGTGCCCAAGAGAATCGAGTTTCCAGTAGTTCAGTGGACATTTAAGTGTGTTTCTGTTTGCACTGAAAGCTAGCTGCACCTGCAGCAACTCTCCTGTAGTTAGAAACAAAGGTTCCTGCACTTGGCACACATTCTCCATGGTTATGAAGCCTCATCGCTAAGGAGATAGGCAGTGTTGCTCCAACAGAGGAAGCAGGAGCGCTGGGTGTTGTGGTCACTGCTACTACACCTCCTTAACCCCTGAGCCCAGCCCTTCCTGGGATCTATGGCCCCCTGCCCCTCTTCCTTTACTTTACAAGTAAAGAGTACTTGAAAGGTTGGCCTTTCAAAGTCAAAGCCCAGAGCGTCCCTCCCTCACAGTAGGCCTTCGCTAAAGTAGTGTTCATTTGGTGGAGCTGGAGTGGATTCTTGGGAATGGAAAAGGGTTGAAAAAAAATAAAAGAGCAGGTAAATCCATAGAGGCAGAAATGAAATTAGTGATTGCCAGGGGCCGGGGGAGGGGAGAAGTGACTGCTACTGGGCACAGGATTTCTTTTTGGGGTGATGAAATGTTCTGGAATTAGATGGTAGTGATCAGTGTACAAGTCTGTGACTACACTCAAACCACTAAACCATACACTTTAAATGGCTGGATTTTATGGTATGTGAATTATCTCAGTAAATCAATAAGTATAGGAGCTAGTTCACTGGCCAAAAATAGCAGAGGGAGCAGCGTGGTTTAGTAGCATGAAAGGCTAGTTCACAAGCATTTTGAGCAATAGTTTTTCTTCAGCTGAAAACTTAATTTGAGGGACCACACTACACATTTTGAAGAAGATTTTGTGTGAAACTGAAGGAGCTGCACACTTTCTCAGGAATGGAGAAGGTTGAAGCCATTTTTCTGACATTTGAAGATGAGATTACATAAGTGTAAGTTTATGCAGATCAATATTTGACTTTGAATTTGATCTGGGAGCAATTATTAAAGAATTGGTGGCTCTTACAAATGCACTAGGGTATTTTAAAGGATATGTTGGGAGCAGGGCAGACTTTAGTTTCTGGGCAAGAGAAGGCAGTGGCTCCATGGAAGGAAGGGCTGTCTTGGACTGATGAGGATTCGGAGCCGGGAACGAGGCCTCAAGAGGGAAGAAGTGGCAGTGCCAATAATGGGATGTTCCTTTCCATAAGGATTCCCAAGCTCCACCGTTCCTTCCTCAAGCATCCAAACCAGGGAGGCAAGAAGTTCAAGGCCCCAGAACACTTCTGCCTGAGAACTCGCACAAAGGGCTTTCTAAAATGGGTGTCTGAACTGGTACCCAACAGGATCTGATGTCTTGGGGAGATAGGCCTTGGGTTGATAGAGACGAGAGTCCTGATTCGCAGATACCCTGCCCACTCCTGAGAAGCAGACAAGGTAGAGGTCTGGCAAAGTCATGGGCAGACTTTGCATATGTCTCTGTGTAAAGGACTGAGCACCAATCCCACTTGCCCCGGGGACGGAACACATCCTAGGCAGAGGGAGACAGCCCTATGAAACCAGTGAGTGTGGGCCCCAGCCAGCCTTCCCTGGACTAGGGTTTGAACCCCAGGGAAAGAAAGGGTGGTGAGTAAAAATGTAAGGTGCAGATTTCACTTGAGATGGGACGGATTTAGCTGAGTGTAACACAAAAAGAGAGAGTGATATTCTGTTTTCAACTGTGCTAAGCTAATCCCTAAGCCCAACAATTGTGCTGCTATTTTGGGCATCTCTAGGTTCTGCCAGTTGGAAGTGAGTGTGTGGCTACTCTACATTGCCTTCCCCACAACCTCTCAACTAGATGGTATGTGACAACTGGTGTTAGGCTCAGACCAGATTCTGCCACATGTACGTATGTTAGTGATGAAGTTCCAAAA
Source organism: Pteropus medius (assembly GCF_902729225.1). NCBI lineage: Eukaryota > Metazoa > Chordata > Mammalia > Chiroptera > Pteropodidae > Pteropus > Pteropus medius. The sequence continues at coordinate 956,247 of NW_024344433.1, forward strand.
GTCTCATAGCCAGCTCTGTGGCCTCAGCGAGGTTCCCATTCTCCCTTTGGTAAGGATTCTGGCACACACTGCACTCGTTTCTTAGGGCCACACTAACAAAGCACCACCGTCTTGGTGGTTCAAACAACAAAAATATGCTCTCACATTTCTGGAGCCTAGAAGTCTGAAACCAGGGTGTCGGCAGGGCCTCGCTCCCTCCAAAACATTGGGTAAAATCCTCTCTGGCCTCTCCCAGCTTCTGGCGCTGGCCGGCAATCATTGGTGTTCCTGGGTTTGAGCTGCCTCACTCTAATCTCTGCTTTTGTCGTCGCATGGCATTTTCCTCTTCTTATAAGGACATATTGGATTAGACTCCAGCATTACATCATCTTTAACTTGATTTTATTTACAAGACCCTATTTCCAAAAAGGGCATATTCACAGGTGCCAGGGGTTAAGACTTCAACATGTCATTTTGGAGGACACCAACCCATGACACACACCTTGTCAGAAGGAATCACTCCAAAGCCAACACAGAAATGTCTTGACCATAGGACTAGCCAGGCTTCTGGCTGAGCCAGGTGATCATGTCTTTTGTAAAGAGAAGACCAAGTTGGGTCCAAGGTCCTGGTCTAATTGACAAGTGTTGGACTGCAGTTTAGACTCTGGAGCATCAGTTTGTAAGAGCCAGACTCACTACTTGAACAGCTCTTATTAACATGGGAGAAAAATAATTTCTAACATTCCTGTGTTAATTAACCCTCTAGGGCAGGGTTTCTTGAATATTTTGTGCTATGGCCTTCTTTGGTGGTCTGGGAAGCCCATGGTGCCCTTCTCAGGAAAAAAAGAAAAATGCTTTTAAATGAATAAAATACAATGCATAGAATTGTAGAGGAAACATATTGAAGTACAGTTCTCAAAATATTTTTCTGAAAATTTATGCTCTACTAGTAATATATGTGCTTCTTTATAAACACTTTAAATAATAAGATCTGGTGGCAAGTCTAATGATTATTGTGGTTTTAAAGTCATGGTGAGTATAAATAATCCTTGGAGGTACTACAACAACTAAGATCAAGGAAAAACCCAACATTTGGCCCCTGCGGAACCACTGGTGTGCCCCTCCTGCCACAGCATGCAGCCTGCTTTCACAATGGAGGGAAGCACAGTTTTTCAGTTTGAGGATAGTGAAAACGAAGATGTCATTTCTTCCCTATCCAAACTGACAGAACTGTGTCTGACCTTGGGAAAGTCTTTTAATCTCTTGGGGCTTCAGTTTCCTCTCTATTAAATCTCTGAAGAATTTTCAGTTCAAAAATTATTCTGTAACAGTCTATGCCCATGCTACCCTGAAAAAGCTCAATCCCATCTGATCTCGGAAGCTAAGCAGGGTCAGACCTGGCTAGTACTTGGATAGGAGATCACCTAGGAAGACCAGGTGCTGTAGGCATAAAAAATAAAAAAATAAGGGATTATAAACTGAAAAGGTCCTTATGATCTGTGAAGTCAACCAAGGGTTGCTTCGCCTAAAAAAGAAAAAATTTATTCTGTGACAGCATAATACTTGAAGGAAAGCATTCTGTGGACTTTGAGTATTTACCACTTTATTGTTTTTGATTATTTTAATAATAGTGTTTTAATTGTTTTAATCAAAATATTACTTAAATATATAAACTTAAAACTAGATATAAACTCCTTATACACAGTTTTAGAGATGTGAAACAAGCAAAGCAACAAATCCAATAAAATTTTAATCAGTATATATACTAAATTTCAATTACTTTTACCTATTAATAATTGACATTACTAAGTCAATGTAATAAATAATACTGGTTTGCTGGATCTAAATTGCTGCTTACAACAGGAATATAATTTTCCACAGCAATGCCTCTATCACCGTGTTCTATTTGAGGACTCTCTGCTCCCATCATTGTCGCCCTTTGAACTATGGTGAAATTTTCTTCAAGCCATGGCATTATCTGGCCTTTACTTTGGAAGAATGCACTGATTACATATTATGTCTTTCTTTTATCTTTTTTCTGAGCCTTCAATTATTAAAGTTTTTATCATGAATTGAATATTAAATTATTTTTCTGCTTCCATTGATATGATCATGTGACTTTTCTTTTTTAGCCTAGTGGACTATTTTAATTGATTTTTGGGTATCGAACCAGTCTTGAATCTCTAGAATAAATCCCACTTGTTTTTGTGGTATAATTCTTTATATATATTGCTGAATTCTATTTGCTAATGTTGTGTTAAGAATTTTTGCATCTATTTTCATGAGAGATATTGGTCTAATCTTTTTGTCCATTTTTTTAGCTTCATAAAATGAGTTGGAAAGTGTTCCCTCCCCTTCCATTTCCAGTGTAGTTTGTGTAGAATTGGTGTTAAATTACCAACCTCTTGGTAAAATATTTGAGACTGATTATTTTGTGGGGGGGTGGATTTTTAAATAATGAATTAGATTTCATAATATTTATAGGGCTATTCAAATGAGCTATTTTATAAATGTGAGTTGTGGTAGTTTGTGTATTTTGAGGAATTGGCTCATTTTGTCTAAGTTGTCAAATTTACGTGGGTAGAGTTGTTTGTAGTATTCTCTTATTATTTTTTTAGTATGTACAAAGTCTATAATAATACCCCTGCTTCATTTCTGATAATAGTAGTTTGTGTTATCTCTTTTTTTCCCCTTGTCAATCTTGCCAGAGATTTTAAATTTTATTGATCTCTTAAAGAAACAACTCTTCATTTCATTGGTTTCCTCTATTTTTTCAATTTCAATTTTATTGATTTCTGCTCTGATCTTTATTTCCTCCCTTCTGTTTGCTTCAGGTTTATTTTTCTCTTATTTTTCTAGGTTCTTGAGGGTAAGAGCTGAGATTATTTGAGGCATTTCATCTTTTATAATGTTTACATTTAGTGCTACAAATTTCCCTCTTAGCACTCCTTTAGCTGTGTTCCACAAATGTTGAGTTCAATTTTCATTCAATCCAATGTATTTTAAATTTCCCTTGAAAGCTCCTCTTTCACCTATGGATTATTTAAAAGTATTTTGTTTAGTTACCAAGTCTTTGGAGAGTTTCCTGTTCTCTTTCCATTATTAACAACAAATTTGATTCTATTATTATTGAAGAACACACTATCATTTAAATCCCTTTAAGTTTGTGGAGGTTTGTGTTATAGCCAAGGATGTGGTCTGTCTTGGTATATATACTGTGGACACTTGAAAAGAATGTGTACTTTACTGTTGTGCAGAACTTTCTATAAAGGCCAATTAGATCTCCCTGACTGATGGTGTTTAGCACTTCTAAATTGTTGCTGATTTTCTGTCTAATAGTTCTATCAACTGTTGATAAAAAGGTATTGAATTTTCCAATTATGATTATGAATTTTTATACTTTTTTTAGATATAACAATTTTTCTTCACATATTTTGCAGTCGTGTTGTTTGGTGCATACACATTTAGGATTACTGTGTCTTCTTGGTGGATTGACCCTTTTATTAAAAAATGACCCTTTCTGTTCCTAGTCATTGTCTTTGCTCTCAAGTCCCTCAGATTATTAATTTTAGATCTTTGTTCTTTTCTAATATATGCACCCAATGCTATAAAGTTTTCTCTAAACACTGATTTCACTATATCCCACAAATCTTGGTAAGTTATATTTTATTTTCATTTAGTTAAAAATATTTTAAAATTTTTCTTGAGACTTCTTCTTTGACTCATTATTTAGAAGCATGTTATATAATCTTCAAACATTTGGTGATTTTTCAAGCCATCTTTCTGTTATTGATTTCTAATTTAGTTCTACTGTGGTCTGAGGCCATACTTTATATGATTTCTATTGTTTTATATTTGTTTTGTGGCCTAGAATGTGGTCTATCTTAGTGAATGTTCCAAATGAACTTAAGAAAAATACGTATTCTGTTATTGGATGAAGAATTCTATAAATGTTGCTTAGATCCAGCTGATTGAGGTGTTGTTCAGTCAGCTCTATACTTACTGATTTTCTAACTGCTCTGTCAATTACTAATAGAGAGATGCTGAAGTCCCCAACAATAATAATAGAGTTGTCTTTTTTCTTTTTTTTTTTTTGCAGTTCTATCTGGTTTTGCCTCATGTATTTTGATGCTCTGTTGTTAGGTGCATGCACTTTAAGGACTGTTCTGTCTCCTTGGAGAATTGACCCTTTTATCATAATGTAAAGTTGCTTTTTATCCCTGATGATTTTCCTTGCCCTGAAGTCTAGTTGATCTGAAATTAATATGGCTACTCCAGTGTTATGGGTTGAAATGTGTTACACAAAGATGTTGGGACTCTAATCCCCAGTACCTCAGAATGCGACTCTTCTTTGGAAACAGGGTTGTTGAAGATGTGGTTAGCTAAGATGAGTTCACCCTGGAGTAGGTTGGAACTCTAATCCAACATATCTGACATCCTTACAGAAAGGGGAAATTTAGAGACAGACACATACACAGGGAGAACACCATTGAAGACTGGAGTTATACGGCCACAAGCCAGGAACTGGTCAGAAGCTAGGAGAGAGTCCTGGACAAATCCTTTCCAAGCACCTTCAGAGGGAGTATGGCTCTGCTCACACCTTAATCTTGGCCTTCTGACTTCCAAGACTGTAAGACAATAAGTTCCTTTTGCTTAAGCCACCGACTTTATGGTATTTTGTTACAGCAGCCCTAGCAAACTATTTCATCCAGGTTTCTTTGGTTGGTGTTAGCATGGCATATCTTGGGGCTTAAATCTGCCATTTGTTTTTGATTTTCTGGGTTTTTTTCTCTTTGTTTTTCATTACTCTGTTGTCTTTTTCCTGACTTCCTTTGGGCTACTTATATATTTTTGGAGTTCTGTTTTGATTTACCTATAGTGTTTTTAGTGTCTCTATTTTTATAGCATTTCTAAAGGTTGTTCTAGGTATTATATTACATATACATATATTATTAGTGTCTTGTCCTCGTTTTATCAGCTGAGTGAAGCATAAAAATTTATTTCCCTTTATTGCCCTTTACTGTCCTCCACTAATAATATAATTTTCTTAAATATTTCCTCTACATACATTTAAAACCACATCAGACAGTGTTACAAATTTTACATCCATCATCAAATATAATTTAGGAAAATCAAGAGGAGAGAGAGACTATATTGTATTTTTACTGCTTTCTGCTTTTCCAAGTTCCCTCTTTTATCACTTCCTTTCTGTTTATAGAACTTCTTTTATTCATTATTTTAGCTTAGGTCTGCTGGCAACAAATTCTTCGGTTTTCCTTCATCTGAAAATATCTTGATTTCTTCTTCATTTTTAAAGAATATATTCACTGGATATAGGATTCTTTCCTTTCAGTACTTGAAAAATATTGTGCCACTTTCTTCTGGTTTCCATAGTTTCTGATAAAAAGTCTAATGTCATTCAAATTGTTTTTTCTCCATAGATAAGACGTTTCTTTCTTGCTGCTTTCAAGATTTTTATTTTCTCTTTAGTTTTCAGACTTTGACTATAACACGTTTTGGTGTGGAATGTGTGTGTGTGTGTGTGTGTGTGTGTGTGTGTGTCTATTTCAAATTTTCTCAGCTTCTTCAATCTGTAGTTTTACATCTCTTGCCAAATTTGGGAAGTTTTCGGCCATTATTTCTTCCAGGACTTTTTCAATCCTGCCCTCTTTCTCCTCTCATCCTGGGAATCCAGTGAGATTCATAGCAAATCTTTTGTTACAGTCCCACAGGTTCTAGGGGCTCCTCGATTTTTTTCTCTCTGTTGCTCAGATTGAGTAATTTCTATTGTTCTATCTTAAAGTTCACATATTTTTCCCTCCATTTCATTCATTTTGATGTTCAGCCTATATATAGCAGTTTTGGTTATTTACTTTTCAGTTCTAAGATTTCCATTTAGTCCTTCTTTATATCGTCTTTTTTTTTTTTTTTTTTTTTTTTTGAAAAAACAGCTGTCTTTGCTGAGAATCTCTACTTTTCATTTGTTCATACATGTTCATTGAACATTTTTATTGTGGCTGCTTTAAAACCTTATCAGCTAGCTCTAAGGTCTCTGTCATCTTGGCGTTGCAATCAGCTATCTATTTTCACTCAGTTTGAGCTAGTTCTGGATCTTGATAAGATGAGTGATCTTTTCAAATCGAATCCTGGACATTCTGGGTATTATGTTATGAGACTCTGGATCTTCTTTAAACCTTCTGCTCTAGTTGGCTTCTTTAGACACCACTCTAGCAGAAGTGAGGTTGCCACCTTGTAACTGCCGGGTTAGGGTACAGTCTGGGTTCCTTACCTAGTCTCCTTTGATACTCAAGGGTGATGAGGCTCCTCATTACTGCTGGGTGGGGGTGAAAATTCTGTCTCCTCACTAGGCCGTAACCCCATGGCAGGGATAAGTAAAAGTTTGTCATTTACTGCTCCCCACATGGCCTCCACTGACACCATCTGAGAGTGGCTTTGTGATTGCTGGGCAATAGTGAACATCCCGACTCTCTTCACTGGGCTTCTCTAACCCCACCTAGGCAGAAAGTTGGGGCAGCTATTTACACCTGGTAAAGCTGGAAGTCCAGGCTTCCCACTTAGTCTTTGCTGGAATGGGTGACAGTGGGGCCACAGGCTTTTTTCTGTGGTATCTAGATGGAGGAGAGCAGTTTCTGTCAACAAGTTTTCTGTCTTGTAGGATGTCCCTTCCTGGTCCTTTGGCTAGAAAAAGCACGTTTAGTTGAGACTTTTTTGTCTGCACAATTACCATCTCCAGATTTCCAGCTTCTTCCACTCTGAGTCTAGAGTAAATGAGGGAAAAACAATCCAGGGAACTCACCACGGTGCCTTAGCAATAATGTTTCAGTGGTCATCCAACTAGAGCAGAGCCTTCCCTGCCTGTCTGAGTTCAGTTCCTGGGAAGATCTGAGGTGGGATTTGGCCAAAAGGGATTGACGAGGAAGTGAATAGTAGGGTGTAGCAAATAAAAAACACCTTTTCAGGTTGAGATGGAGACTACAAATGAAAGGAAAAAGCCATTTTCCTCTTTATAAACAAAGGGACCCACATTTTCATCTTGCACTAGCCCTGCCAGTGACCTAGCCAACGACCTAGCCAGCCTTGAAGGCAATGACCCAACATAGAGCATATATACAAGCAACTCACTAAGCCATGGGTCCCCTGGGCAGCTTGTTGTCACACTTAACATTGCCCTTACACTCTAAAATATTGAAGACATATCTTTTTTTAATGCCCTGGGGATGACATATCTTTTTTTAATGTCCTGGGGGTAACATATCTTTTTTTTATGCCCCGGGGATGACTGGCCTGTCACACTGCTTACAAATTGCTCCACGTAGGCTGTGGGCAGCTCCACAGCTCAGGGCTGCACACACCACCTACAGAACCCCTTACAAAGGGCCTCGGCCCACATATAGTCTTCCATTTGTGATAGTCTATGTGTGAATAATGGTGTCGTCCTTGTTCATTGCTAAATTTCATCAGCAGAGTCCTGGGGAGGCACATAAAGTAAATCCTGAGCTCTGCCCTTGACTTTGACCTTGCGTGGAAACATGGAGGAGAGGCTCAGGTTGTCCTCTACCTTCCTGTCATCCATTCACCCTTGGTTTCCACAGATTAAGGTCACAGCGTTATCCGTATTCCTGGGAGTGGGCCAGGCTTTTCACATTAAACGTAACTGCTGTTCAAAGTGGGGCTAATTTTTGCTCCAAGTCCACTGTGATCATTCCTGTGTTCTCTCCACTTTCTTGTGTTGCTCTTGGGACATTCAAGCTGTTCTTGTCACTGCTTCCAGTGATAACTGACCAGCAGAACAGGCTCCTCCTGGGCCTTCTCCTGGACAGCGAGCAGGAGCAGAGGTGATGCACTTGAGCCCTGTCTAGTAGTGCCTGGGCATAGAAGGGCAGCAGGTGGGCTGTCCAGAGCAACTGGGCAAGGGAGCTGCCCTGTTTACTGGCAGAGCATGGGGCGTAGAGGGCAGCAGGATGCACCCGAAGAAGCCAGAGGCTTCCCCATGCCCGTCTTTGGGGGATGTCCATGGAGGACATTTGCAGAAAGAATTGAGGCACAAGTGGAGAACCTGCCTCCGAGGGGCCACTGAGGGACTGTGAGGCTGTACCCCCACAATAGGCCCACCAAGTCTTGAGTCATGGGTCCTGGCAAATGAGCTCAGCCATTTAAGGTACTCACTTAGCTCACTTCCCCCAAAGTCACAATAAAACATATGCTCCACTGGGGACTGATGACAAATGGGTATGAGGGATTTTACCGGGATGATGGAAATGTTCTAAAACTGGATTGTGGTGGTGGTTGCACAACTCTTTAGTACATTTACTAAAATTTATTGAGTTGTACACTTAAAACAGGTAAATTTTATGATGCATAAATTATACCTCAATAAAACTCTTTAAAGAAAAAGCAGAAATAAAGAAATGTTGTGTGTGTGTGTGTGTGTGTATGCATATATTTGTATTGTCCCTTAAGAATTCTTTTTCATTCAGATCCTAGCTCCAGATTGAATTTATGTACTTGTTTTTCAGTCAGTTTTACGGAGGTATAATTTACATATAAATAAGTGTGTAGTTTGATGAGTTTTGACAAATGTATATATATCTGTGTAACCACTGTCACAATCACGATATAGAACATTTCCACGCTCCCAGAACATTCCTTCTAGGCTCTCTGCAGTCACAATATCCCCCACGCTCCAGCCCCAGGCCACCACTGATCTGCTTTTTGTCACTGTAAATTAGTTGGAGTCTTCTAGAATTTTATAAAAATTTACTCTTTTGTGTCTGGCTTCTTTTGTTCAACATAATGTCTTTGAGATTTATCCGATGCCCTCCTTTAAAAATAAACAAGACAAACTTGTATGGTGGTTTCTCCAAAGTGAGAAAGCCATCTCTACGACACGAGTGAGTTTTCTGAATGAGGAAACAACTTCCTTCATTGGTCTAAGGTTCCTGGCTGATAGTATTTTTCTTAATTATGAGTTTGAAAGAGGAACTTTCACTTCTAATTTAGAATGAATTTTTATATTTGTTTAAAATTTTTTTTAAAGCAAGAAAATGGGTAGGTTGGAGGAAAAGAAATACATTAAGACAACAGTATTTTAAACTAAAACACCTACTTAAAGCTGTCACAGATTTAAAGTTTTCAAGCCAAGTGAATAATACCATAGGAAAAGCAGAATATTTAATCTTATGCCAGGTGCTAGATACTCAAGTAACTGCTGGAAGGTTGAATGAATTTGAAAATATTTGTAATACAGGAACATACAATGTTTCTCCCTAATTTGCCTAAACTGCTGTATGAAGCAGGTGTGAAATACGCTTTTAGTTGTGGGCTAGCTTTGCTCACAAGGTAGCAAGCAGTCACTTTGAAGATGCAAGTAACTTTTGAAAATAGCTAAACCAAATGGAACAAAACACGGGTGTTGGCTGATGTAGAAGTATGCTAAGTTGAAAATGAAACCTGTTATTGAAGCCAAGCGGTAGACCTCAAGTGGCTTAAGCCACTTGGAGGAAAAGACAAAACCATGAAAATTAGCAAAAGAGGGCTCCAGGCAGTGCCTTCCACAAAGATGAAAAAAAGTGGTTCCCAAGATGTCAGACATTTCTCTGCACTGTCCCCTGACACATGCCACCAAGACATGCTCCTGGAAATAACACCTAGAAGGACATTTGATGCCTCTGCTTTGACTTCCTTCTCTTGACATTGTAATCAATTGTATTATTTTTCAAATATTTCAACTTAGCAGAACACCTGAGGATCAAACACGCTTCTTTCCTATGTTCTTTGTTCCCTGTTTATCCCAGCTTCCATGAGGGATCACCTTCCTTTTCTCAATCTAACCATTATCTTCGATTTACTTTGGGTCACCTGGATCCCTCTGCCTCCTTATCCCTCTTCCCATGATAACTTGGAGCCACCTACCCCACTGGCCCATCCCTGTTGGCATCGAGACAGAAATTTACACCGACATGAGTTTACACAGACGCTTTCTACCCGAGGAGCTCTTACTAATCCGTGCCTGCACCTGACCCTCCCAGGTTTTATGGGTTGTGTCCCTCGAAAAGAGCTGTTGAAGTCTTAACCCCCATTACTTCAGAAAGTGACTTTTTGAGAAATAAGGCCAATAAGATATAAGCAGTTGACATGAGGTAATACTGGAGCAGGGTGAGCCCCTAATCCAATATGACTGGTGCCCTAAAAGCTGGCGTTGCAGTCATCTGAAGGCTTGACCGGGGCTGTAGGATTCACTTCCAGGATGGTACAGAAGGCTTCATGTGAGTTTCTTTATGAACCGTGTAAATGTTCTCATGACATGGCAGTAAATTCTGCAGGGGCAAGCAATCTCAGAGAAGGTGGCAGAACCCACAGGTCTTTTAGGACCTGGCCTTGGAAATGATAGATCGTCATTTCTGCCATATTCTCTGGATCCCTCACATTGGTTCTGATTCTCTGTGGGAAACTGGGACTACAGGATGGTGTAGATACCAGGAAGCAGGGCTCATGGTGGCTATCACTGGCTATGCCTACTTTCCTGGGGTGTGTCTTTGCGCAACTCACTCTCTCCAAGCTTTAGTTCCCTCATTTATAAGTAATAACACTTACTTTCATAGGGATCTGAGAGGATTAGATGCTTACAAAGGGCTTTGAGCTCTTCCACGGTGTCTGCCCCTGCCCCACATTTCCCAGGACTCTTCTGGGGAAGCCAATTGCAGCCCATGTAGGAACAAAGTTGAGAGGCCAGTGGAACATGGAGATTCAGGCTAGACAGAGGGAGCCAGGAGAGGAAGACTTTGAAGGCTGGTTTTGAAAATAGTTTCCCAGAGGGATGAGTTGAGGTGTCAGAGTAATAGTCCTTACCTCTCGAGGGAGTGGTACTTGGTCTGAAAAGACATGAAAAATGCAGCTGAGAGGTAGAAAGCAAGTTCACACCTGGTTGGGGAATCAGGACAGGACTGTGGGGCTTTGAAAGATAAGCAGAGTTTTTATCAGCAGATTTGGTCATTGAGAAAGAGAAGAATTCCAAGTGGAGGAATCAAATTCTAGAAAGTGCAAGATATGTTTGACGGACAACACACACCAGTCACACACCAGTAGGGGAAGCAGAAAGAGAATGCTATCAAAACAGAAGGTATTTGGTCATTTAACCCAATTTCTTCAGTTTAGTTTTGTCTTATGGGTGGAAGGGTCTGAGTCCCAGGTGGCAGTATTTAAGCGTTGTTCTGTGGACAACAAGAAGACAAAGGGTTTGTTGGAAAACTGGTGTAGATTTCATTTCTCAGTTAAAGAACTGGCATTCAATTCAGTAGAAAAGAAGTGCCACATGCTGTAGAACTCTGTTTTCCCTCCCACTTGCACTATTTTCTGTTTGGCTAAACCCATTCTAAAATCTCAGCCTTTACAAAAGTTAATGCTTCTCCATAGAATGAATTCACCTTCTTCACCAGCCAGTTGGATTCCGGCTGAGCTGAAATGCCATAGACCAGGAGTCCCCAACCCCCAGGCTGCTGACTGGTAGGAACCAGGCCACACAGCAGGAGGTTAACGATGGGTAAGCAAGCGAAGCTTCATTTGTATTTGCAGCTGATCCCCAGCTGATCCTCAGCGCCACTTCAGATCATCAGGTATTGGATTCTCTTTGGAGCACTGGTCCCTGGTGCTACAAAAATTGGGGACCACTGCCATAGACTGTTTTTCCAAATTTTTACATTTTTATTAGCTTCCAGGTTGCAAAGTATACTGTGATGGGCTTGTCATTGCCTGCACATAAACAAATGTAGCCAGGTGTGACAGTTTCTGATGACTTGATTGTCACGTCAATTGAGTTATTTGCATTGGTGGCACCAGGTAAGATTGAATTTAAATTTGAATTCAATTCTCTATTTGCCACTTAATATGACTCTTGAAAGATTATATGCGATGCAGAACTGAAACTAAACAGAATATTGTATGCAAAAGACTCTCTGAGGGTGAGCCTTCTGGTTTTAAAATGCAGCATAAAGAGGGCACTTTCTCTCTTCTGAGAAATCACCCAAAAGCAAGAAGAATAAGAACGGGAACAAAATTCTATCTTGAAAGAAATTAAGAGACATCTGCAACCCTGAACCGAAATAGGTAAGGAAGGGCTCCCAGATGCAGCAAAGGTCAAGCCAGCCAAGATAACGAGGGAGGGTGTCCATAGTGGGACACATCAGACAAATCCAGGAAGGCTTGGTCCCTCAAAGTAAGTGACACACCCTAAGGGACATGGAAATCTCTTTTTGGAACAATGAGAATGGAAACAGTGTACAGGTTTGCAGCTGAAGATTCCATAGAGTGCTTAAATCCAAAGTCTTGACAAATAAGAAAGGCAGGGACCAAATGAGGAAGGACACAGAGAAGCCACATTTGCATTCTGATGGTGAGACAGCATGGTGTGAGCAGTCCTGCCATGCTTATCTCATCTGACTGGGGAGGATTAAAGAATAAAAGAATGCTCATACACACAACCGTCATTAGCCTGGAAAATGGCACTGGGCCCTCTTCAATCTAAACCTTCAGGAAGAATTCATATCTTTATAAAAGAGTATTAATTTTTTTTTTAGGCGAAGCAACCCTTGGTTGACCTCACAGATTGCAAGGACCTTGTCAGCTTACGATCCCTTATTTTTTTATTTTTTACGCCTATAGCACCTGGTCTTCCTAGGTGGTCTCCGAGTACTAATTTTTTAAAAGTCACAGAATCTAAACAAAGGTAACACAATAAATAAAAAGATGAAAGTAACGGTGGGAGGAAGTGGCAGGTAAAGAACACTTAGCAAAAAGGCTATTGCCACAGAACGGGAGAAAAGTTGACTGAATATAGTACCAGAAATTTTACAAAGAAATGAAGTTATTTGCTCATGAAAAATAAGAGCACAATATGCTCAGATTGGGGGTGCCCAGGAAAGAGAAGGTAAGCCCAAAGGAAGAAGGAATATGAGTGAACGGAGCATAGAACAGCAGTGAAATTAAAAAAAAAAAAATTACAGAAACAGACTAAAAAGAGAAGAGACTTAGCTGAAAATACAATAAGATAAAAAGAGAGAATTGAGAAAAATGAGCTAATTAAAATGACCAAGGAATTTTCATGATTTGGAGATATCTCCAACTGCAATGGAGTTGTTTGTATCAGATCAACTTTTCCCACCCCGCCTCCTCCTCCCCAAGAACAGCAGCAGATTAGACACAGAAGTGGGAATTAGGAAACTGCAAAATAGGTCAGTTGGAAATATCCAAATTAAAATCCTGAAAGGAAAAACAAAGGATAGCAAATTCAGAAAAGAGCATTAGAGACATATGGAACACAGTGAAAAAGTCTGACATACATGGAATTCGAGTCCCAGAAAGAGAAAATGAGAAAGAATGTGGCTGAACGGAGTCTAGCTTATAATTTTCCCAAGGTGATGAAAGATATCAAGTCACAGAGTCAAGAATTCTAGCAGGATAAATACAAAGAAAACCACGCCTAGGCACATCATTCAAAGGCTGAAAAAAAAAAAGATAAAGAGCAAGTCTTAAAAGCATTTTTAATTATAAAAAGAGAATAAAAACACCTTACCTTCAAAGATACAATAGTATCTCTAGCTGACTTTCAAGAGAAATTATGAAAGCCCAAGGAAATGCATTGTCATCTTTCAAGTACTGAAAGAATATAACTGCCTACCTGGAATTCTCTATTCAGGAAAAATAGCATTCGAAAATGAAAAAGAAATAAAGTCATTTTCAAAACAAAAACAAAAGAAAAATCCCAAAATCTGATAGACTATATTACCAGCAAACTACTAAATTGAGAAGTAAATGAAGTTTACATTTTTAGAGTCAGATGAAAATTGGTCTAAACTGCAGGTGCAGGCAGAAAACCAGAAAAATTAAAATGGGGGTAAATTCTAAATCATTATTGATTTTAAAATAGTATTTTTTTTCTCAAGGAGTTTAAAATATATGTTCAAATATAATACATGATGACAATAGGACAAAAATGTGGGAAGGAAATCAGGGATGAAAGTGTTCAAAGGTCCCCACACTGCCTGGGAAGTGGGGAAAGTATTCATTTAAGGGAGACTCTAAAGAGTCAGAGAAGCATGTCGCAATGTCAAAGGTAAATAATAAGAGAATATGTAACTGCAATGAAGAGAGGGGCATGAATGACATGACAAAAGCACAACCAAAAAAAACCTTAATCTAAAAGAAGTCAAGAAAAGAGAAATAGAAGGAAACAATGAAAATTTAGGACAAGTAGAAAAATAGTAAGTTAGTTGATTTGGACCCAAGTATTTAGTAATTACATTAAATGTAAAGGAACTAAATAATTAAAAGACAAAAAACTCCCAGACTTCATTAAAATGGATCAAATTCTATAGTGCTTAAAAGAGACTTTTTTTTTTTTTTTTTCAAGGCAAAATAGCCGCCCGCCAGTTGACCTCACAGATTACAAGATCTTATCACGGCTTGCACAATCCCTTATTTTTTATACCTACAGTACCTCATCAAATCTTCCCTAGGTAGTCTCCCAGCATCAAGTATTAAGCCAGGCCTGACTCTGCTTAGCTTCTGAGATCAGATGGGATAGGGCTTATTCAGGGTAGCATGGCTGTAGACTAGAAGAGACATTTTAAATATGGGGCCTCAGAAAGAATTTTAAAAAATAGAAAAAGTATATATGATGTAAACAGTAACCAAAAGTAAGCTATAATAGCTGTACTAATACCACACAAAGTAGAGATTAAGACAAGAATTATTATTACAGATAAAGAATATTTTATAATAAAGAATCAATTTAACAGGAAGATATGATTATTCTAAGTAATCGAGAAGTCTAAGTAGAAATTACAGTGGAAAATATGAAATATTTAAAGTTAACTGACAACAAAAACGAGGTAACATTCAGCCACAGCCATGCTTAGAGAGAAATTTCTAGTTTTAAAAGTGTACATTATGAGAGGAAAAAAAAGCCAAAAGTCAATTAGGTAAGCAACCATTTTGTTAATTAAATAAGGAAGCCATTATACTGAGATGGTTCTAATATCTTAGCAGCCTATGTAAGCAAACCAAACCTGAGCCTGGAAATGCTTGAAGGACTTTAAGAAATCAAAACCTAAGGACAGCAAATCACAGAGAGCCATCTAGTCTTTTTTCAAGTATGGCAAATGCCTAAGCTATAGCCAATCAACTGATTTCTTTGCTTTGCTTCCAACTGTTCTCTGAGAGGCTCCCCTTAGCTCCTGTCATGGAATGCTCCTAACCACTTTGGGTTTAGCATTGCCTAACTCCAATCAACTTTTACTCAAATCAACTCTTGAAATTTTTAATTCTTCAATTTATTTTTTACCAATGTCAAGAAAATTAGAAAAAGATTATCAAAATAAAACCAAAAGGGACAGAAAGAAGCTAATAAAGAGCAATAATCAATAAATCATAAGAAATAGACAACACAGAAAAAACTTTAAATTCTAACATTAATTTTCAGACTAATAAAATTGATAATCTCCTACCAGGAACAATGAAGAAAAAATAGCATAAAAACAGCAATATAAACATTCTATAGACATTAAGACGATAATGAGAAGATATTAAAAATATCATTATACCAATAATGGGAAAATTCTTTGAAAAATACAACCTTTTGAAATTGTCTCATGAAAGAATAGAAAATATGAACAGTCTTCGTTTATTAAATAAAACTGAATATATAATTAAAACTTTTCACAAAAAAATTCCAAGCCTTGATGGCTTCAACTGGACAATTTCTCCAAACATCAATAGGATCAATATTACACAAACTTTTCCAGAAAAAAAAGACAAAAAGTTAAGAGACTAACATAAACTTAACCCCAACCTGACATGTCAATAAAAAAAAAGTTTAAAAAGAATCCTCTTGAACAAAATAAATCTTCTAATCAGAAAACACACACACAGAAGTCAGACAACATGGTGAAAGGTTTTAAAAGGAATCAATCAAAACAAAAAGCATAACATAAACTATGACAATTGAGATCGAAGATATTAGTTAAATCAATAAATATAAATATTAAAAGGAAAATAATATCAGATTATCAAAAAAGCCCATCATTCTAATATGCGGAAATACACCTGGTGTCCATAAGAGAAAACAGGCACCTAGAAGCAGACGCACAGAGGAGAGGGCCACATGACAACGGAGACAGAGACCGAAGTGACACATGGACAAGCCAAGATGCTTCAAGGATGTTGGCAATCATCAAAAGCTGAGGAGATAAGGAGGCCCCTCCCTGGAGCCCTCAGAGGGGGCATGGCCCTGCGACACCTTGACTGCAGATGCCCGGCCTCCAGAACGTGAGAGAATACGTTTCCATTGTCATAAGCCACCTTCTATGCTTCCATTTCTTCCTGTGCTGGGAGTGATGTCTGTGCGTTCCTCCCGTGGTTGTGAGGATTGCTTGTTCCATGGAAAGCCCTCAGACTAAACAATGCTGGCAGCAGGCACAAGCTCTCTCAGTACTCCTGACCTGTCCCCACAAGCAATGACCGGGCCTTCCCCCACACAACCCTTCCATGATGAGGATGGATGAGAAAGCCCCTGGGCACAGAGGTGGTGTCGCACACCTTTGATGCCCCTAAATTTTGCGGAGACTTTAAACCCTATCTTCCTCTCTTACTTCCTCTGAGATGACACTAATGTCCAAAGGAGTGGGAATGCCATGATTCGGTGACAGCACCACCTGGGAAAGGCAGCTCCAAACTTCTACAGCTCCTCAAAGAGTCACATTGGAAGAATGCAACAGTGTGACTGTGCCGCTTACAATCCAGCAAACGTGTGTACAGAGCCCACCGCGTGCTAGGCTCTGAGCTGAGGACTTTCATGGTCACCTCGTTTCACTGTCACAACAGCCTCATGCTCACGTAGCAGACAAATCCACAAGCTATCCTAAGCTACAGCCGCGGACTGTTAAAGCCAGAGAGGGTTGAAACCATGGTTCCCAAATTTACCTAGAACCAGATTCCCTGGCAGAGTCTGTTAAAACTCAGATTGTCCTTCAGAGTTCTGATCAAGTAGATCTGGGTTGGGGAGTTCCTGAGTGACGCTGATACACTGGCCCCGGAGAGCACGCTTTGAGAACCAAAGGAGGAAATGGTGCAGGCAATCTAGAACTCTC